>NC_088264.1:3308022-3608545 GCF_036013445.1 Caloenas nicobarica
TTTTACACTTGGGGTAACATAATAGGTACAAATCTGGCTGCAAACTAAGCTAAGACCATCCTCACGAGATTTCTGCTGGCATGTTATGAAAGACAGACAGTGTTCTGTAACGGCTGGCTGTTTTGAGCAGCATTTGAGGCTAATTAGCCCTTGGATATCTGCACAAAGGGGTTATGGAAAGCTATTGTGAAATTCTGTCCTGCTTATAAAACACAAAGTGAAGCTGGGCTCTTCATTTAACCTGCTGCAGCTCCAGAGATATTTAGGCATCAGTACAATAGGGCAGATTAAACTTCGCAGTTTGAGTTCTGAGAGCACCTCCTGTGTTTGTTGTGGCTTGTGCAAATTCCTTGCAGCTAAATTCAGCTAAACCCTCTGGCACATTTGAAATCAATAGCCAGGAATGCCTTTAATAGGAAATGCAACTTTGCTTGTAGAGAACTTCCATCAGGATGCTGTGCGATATGCTTCTATTTGAAAAGAGGAGTAAAAAAGCCCCAAACCATGCCAAATAGCAATTGTAAACTTATTTCTGAAGCCACAAAGTTCTCTAAAGCCAGAGAAGTCGGGTGGTGTAAAAAGTGGTTTACTAATGGAGCCTATTAGAACATGCTAAGGCCTGAAATGCAGAACCAGTTCTCTGTGCTTTGTACTTTTATTTTACAGAGTAAACTTTCTCTCAGTTTTGCCTATCGAACAGGAAAATCAGCTGGGCGTTTTGCAGAAGCAGAAGCTGCTCCTTGCGGGTCTTTGCTCTGGAGCTGCAGGCATGCAAAGGCACCTGCTCGTGGAAGGTTAGCTATTACTTTTTCACCTTTCCACTCCTGTCAAGTGTGTACTAGTAATTATTTTCTCCAGGGTAGAGATGACCATGTAAAAAACTATATCCAACCGCAGCAGTTTGGCAAATCTTAAGAAATTTACCCCAATCACGATTGTGGCGAAGTGTTGCCTTGAAAGGGGGCAATAAACACAAGCCCGCTATGAATTCTCATTTTGTTTCTGAAGCAGAGAGGCCCAGAACAAATCCCCAGTCAGCCTGTGTGTGTGCAGCTGATGTCCCCGACAAAGAGCCAACTGTTCCTGCTGGAGTAGCCCGAGGCTGGAGAACAATCCGCGGTGTTTTACCCAGAGCTTGTTTTCCAACACTCTTGTTTTTCACATCTACATTGGGAGAACATGTCAACAGTTAGAAGAGACAGCAGGGCAGGCATGAGGACATAGATTCCGTACATAACTGTTGTAGAGCCTTGGGCTCCCACTAGTTTGCAGAACATATGACAGGGAAGTTCAGCAGCATATGTATACTGCTGGTTCACCTGGCTGTCTGTTCTGCACGGGGAAAAGCAAAAATGGGCAGTAATATAAATAAATATCATATAAATAAATTTATCTATAAATGTATAATATTCTGTACCTCTAATGTAGTTTTCGCCCACAGCAGAGCCTTAAATGCGTGAGTATGGATCATACCAGAACTTCTCCTGTCTTCTGGCAGTGGGGATTTGGGGAGTGGATGTGGGGTTTCAGTGGGCATTTTTGTTATTTAGGTTATGCAAGTATGACCTCCGGAGATGGATTCTTTAAGAATAAGGTCTCTGTCTCCTTTCTCAAGATGAGCCAATGCTGCATTCTGCAGCAGGTGGCACTGTTGGTTGTGTTCAGAGGTGAGTTTTAAATTTACTTCAAAAGTCCCTCAAACTCTCTTGGTTGCCAGCGGTCGCTTTAGTGCACTCATGGATCCAGTGTACCGTGATAGTTCTATTTCCGAAGCTTTACATTTGAATATACTCTAGTATCAGTGGACTGTTAATGGGAAGATTAAACGTTTAAGCACCTTGACATCTAAAAAATTACAATCTTGTCATGTTAAACATCTTTTATGCAGCAGACACACCAGTCTGCCTGTGTTAGGACAGTTAAGAAAATCCTAAATTAGGAAAATCTTCCAGGTTTTGCTCTGTTCTAGAAGAGTTAAACTGGTAAGCTTCCAGGCAGAATTGCATCCAACTTAACAGTTTAAAAAATCAATATCTGAGACGTCACTATTTCTTTTGATTTTGCACCTTTAGATTTGGAGCAGGGAAAAAGAAGTAGATGTTCTACATATGACATTATGTCAGCTTCTCAGATTATGGACTTCTGAATGCCAGCCAGCCAAGATGGTATTTTACAAAATTTGATCATTTTCACAGGTATTCTCTTTTTTAATTTTACCATCATTTGGCCTTGGGTACTTTGTTCTGAAAATAGACTTGGGTCTGTCTTTGAAAGAAAATTATATCTGGGTACATTTATTTATTGCAGAGGGAAACAGAAGCAAAACTATAGTTTGATTATGCCCAACCAGAACATGGTAGCTTGAGAAATGGGAAAATCCAGTTGTTAAAACTGTGTATAGGTGGAGAGAAATGTGATTTGGGGAAAGGAGAAGTGAAAGGCAGGGATGGTAAATTGTAGTCAGTGTAGAAAATATTGGAAATGTTAACAGGAACAACAAAAAAGTCTGGAAGAAACTTGGAGGGCCTTTGGCTTTAGCAGTCAACCCACCTCACCAAGTCAGTTATTTGAATAATGGGTTCGTAATAGGAATGTGAAGCCCCTGTGTTGGGACATGGCAACAAGAAAGTGTTTGTAACTTCCCTACTTGAAATTACCGTGTGGAGTTATTTAGATAAGCTTTCGACATTCATGTTCATTTCTTTTCCTTATAGAAAAAGTGCTTAAATCTATAAAACTGTATTTTTATTCCTATACTCGTTCTGGGAAAACAGCAACTGATTTTTGGTGTTGTTTTCACTGGTGTTTTTATTATCCTCTGAGCTTTGGCACCACCGACCCTTTACTGCTTATTTCAGGGGTAAGTGGGAAAACACTTTTCCGGTCACTGCACGGCATGCTGCAGCTGCAAACAGCCTAAACGCTTCTTCTGCCTTGCCCAATATTTACAATGCAGATTTTGGAACTTGAATGTGAGTTCATATATTCAGATTCTCCTGAATATAAATTCCCACAGGCATTTAAATCTTCCTAATTTTTTTATTTTTCCACCGGGAGGATGTATTTGGCATTAAACATACACTTGGAAGTGAGTACCAAGGAGAGGAAGTATTTTAAATGGTGACAATAAACTCATTTCTTCTTTCTCCCATCCGTACAATTCTGAACTCACATACGCACCATTGGCACGGCTGTTTGCATGTGGTGTGCTTGCACTCAGGGAGCGTGCAGGTATTCATTTGCTGACGACTGTAGGAGAAATGAAGAGAGTAATTATCCACTGTATCAGGTAGTACTGCTGAACTAGACCTGTGCTGTCCTTCAGACCTCTGTGGAATAACTCTTGTATTGGTTCTGGCTAAAGCACAGTTCTTTTTCTTTCTGGTAATTACCCTTATCAGGGTAAATATCAGAGTTTTAGAATCTTTACCATCATTTTCTTAATTGCATTCTCTCCAAAAGTAAGCAAAGACTGTCCTGAAACAGGAAACCCTCGTCCAAGGGCTGGGGGAGAGGGACAGAGGCAGTGAGTGGAGTCAGAAACAGCGATCGTGGCTTTGAAGGACAGTCCCAACCCTCAACCAGCACTGAATGGGGCAGGTGATGGGCTGGGGCAATTCTAAAATATCTCTAAACTGCTGTAAGATTTTAACCCCTGCTAGGCAGCTCTAAACCACTGTATACCTGTTCTAAATTGCTCTTTAAGTCCTTTAATTAGCTCTGAAGAGCTCTAAAGACCTCTGTGTTGCTGCAGTGAGGCAATTGCCTCCAAACAGATGTAATTTGCACAACTCTAAGTGGTCTCTAAACGGCTCTAAACCTCTTCTAATCAGCTCTAAACTGCCACTAAATGGCTCTAAACATCTCTAACAATTTATTACCACCTTTAAAATGCTTTAAACTTCCTGTAAACAGCTCTAAAGATCTGAAAAATAACTCCAAATTCCTCCAAAACTCCTCAAAAGCACACTGAGCAGTTCTGAGGAGCTGTAATATCCATTCTAAAAAGTGCTTGGGTCCTCTAAACTGCACTAGCGTCTTTCTAAAACTTCCTCTAAGCACCTTTCGGGTTCCTCTGATCTTATCTAGAACTTTAAACTCCTCTAAGGACCTCTAAAACTCCTCAAATATGCTCTGAGGTGCCCCTCCGTAATAGATTTGAGGCCCTGGATCTTGAAGGAGAGGTAGGTGAGGATGTGGTGGAAAGCCTGCCCGTGAGGTCACATAGGAAGAGGCAGTTGACACCACACCTCAAGAATAAGAAAGAAGGAAAGGTCGTTGTAGTAGGCGATTCCCTTCTGAGAGGGACAGAGGGCCCGATATGCAGAGTTGACCTTCATCATAGGGAAGTTTGCAGTCTACCCGGAGCCCGGATCAGGGACATCACCAGGGCGCTCCCCAACTTGGTGCACCCAACGGACTGCTACCCGCTGCTGATCTTCCAGACAGGTGGGGAGGAAACTGCATCCCACAGTCTGAGGGGAATGAAGAAAGATTTCAAGGCCTTGGGACGGTTGGTGAAAGAGTCTGGGGCGCAAGTTATTTTCTCTTCCCTCCTTCCATTTTCAGCTGATGACGTGGGACGGAGTAGAAGGATCCAGTCCGTAAATGCTTGGCTACGAGACTGGTGCTACAGGCAGGGCTTTGGGTTCATTGTAGTTGCAACTACAGTGTATTGAGTACTGGCCGGGGTGGATGAGGAGCGAGTTGAGAGTCTGTGGGTGACAATTAAGGGGCAGGCTGGCATGGGTGATGCTGTCGTGGGTGTCTGTTACAGGCCACCAGATCAGGGTGGGGAAGTTGACGAGGCCTTCTACAGGCAGCCGAGAGCAGCCTTGCAATTACACTGCTCTGAACAGCTTTAAAACTCTTCTAGCCAGCTATAAACAATCCTGAGAAGCTATAAATTCCTCTAAAACCTCCACCACTCCTCTCTGAAAGTCCTCTAAACAACACCAGTATCTAAAATTCCTCCATACCCCTTTAAGCAGGTCAAATGCTTCCCAATAGGTCTCAAACCCCTCTCTGTCTCCTTGCAACTGCTCTAGACCTCCTGTCTGCGCTTCTGAAACTCCTTTTTAGAGAAACAGCGCTAAAACTTCTCTGAAGTCCTTTAAAACTGCTCTGAACAGCACTGAGCAGTGCCACACTGCTTTAAGTTGATCCAGCTCCTCTACAGGCCCTGTAAACAGTTCTAAGCAGCTCCGAAGTCCTGTAAAATGTGCCAAAACTCCTGTAAAACACTCTAAACAACTGTAAACTCCTTTACCTCTCCTGAGCCTCTTCTAAAAACAGAGTGCCTCTGATCTAAAGCTCCTCTATTGCTATAAGCAGCACTAATATGTCTCTAAATACATCTAAAATGCCTCTAAATATCTATTGTACAACTCTAAACTCCTCTACACAGCTCTAGGATTCCTCTAAAGAGCTCTAAACAGCTCTAAAACCCTTCTAGACCAATCTGTAACTCCTACAAGCTGTTCTAAGCAGCTTTTAACCACTTCAAGCTGCTGTAAAACTTCTCTCATGCTGTCAACAGCACCAAGTAGCTTTAAAACTCAAGGCACTCAGAAAATCTTCTGAAGGAAAGGGCAAACATGGACTGCTAGAGCGAATCCAGTGAAGGGCCTTGAAGATGGTTGTGGGATTGGGTCACAAGGAGAGGCTTGGGGAGCTGAGACTTTTCAGCCTGGAAAAAGAAAAATTACCCATAGGAATGGAAGAGCATAGAGAAGAGGGGATTTCTGAAAGAATGAGATGAACCTCAATTAAAAGAAAAATATGTGTGCTTTGCGAGAACTTCTTAATAAAGCCAAACCCCAGAGAAAGTGATGGGGGCATGTAAACAGCCCACAGGGAGCATATTTTGGAGTGGAGGAGGACTACCACAATCCCAAATCCTGAGATTATTATGTGAATACATGAAAAATGTGCTCCCGGAGCACACAACAACGGGGGATTGTTCTCTGTCCTGCAGCACTGGATGCTGTCATAACATGCTCGAATGGAAGATCTGAAAGTGCACACTGAAGGCAGAATGTTTTGTTGCCCCTGGTTTGTGGATAGGTGTAGAAAACCCAAATGATTTTCCTCAGGAAGCAAACCAAGCCTGCAGGTAACAATGGCACGGAACAGAAGAGTTAAATATCACCTCTGCTTTACAATGGGACAGAGGTCAATGGCTGGCTTATTTCTTCAACGCCACAACTTTTGAATTTGATGCTGAGTACACATTTGAGACCCTGAGGGTGAAATGTGCACATTTGTCACTTCAGAGAAGTGCAGAGATGTAAAATGAGTTGGAACTATGCTGAATTTTTTGGGCGTGTGGGATTTTGTTTTATGATAGCGATAATATTTTGATGTTTACCCTTAAATTATTGATCTGTAGTTTTAGGTTTCATCTCCAGTTGCACCTTCATTTTTGTCTGGGAACAGAGAAAACATGAAATTTGCCTAATTTGTTTGGAAAAAAATAATCTTTTAATCAGAGGTGCTCTTTATCCCAGTTCCCAGGCCTTGACAAGCTTTTGACATGCCCTCTAGTGCTTGTTTCCTTTACAACGAGGCAGTGTGGGTTTGCTCCCTCAGCACCACGAGCCTTTCAAAATCCTTCTTGTTCGACGGCACTCAACTGCAGAAAATGTATTTTTCTTTCTTTCAGTGGATGTGTCGCTCTAGCAGCCAGCTCCAGGAGAGCGTTTTGACACTGCTGATCACAGCAGTGGACAACCTAAGGGGAGCTGATCTTCTCTGAGTTGCTTCAGCTGCAAACGCTCTTCTCATTTGCAGCCAGGCTTCCCTCATTTTCAGCCATCTGCAAAAAGGTAGGCCTTTCTTTTTTTCAATGGTGACTTGTGCCTGGGCAGAAATTGCTGAAATTCAGAGAACTGTTCTCCAAACGCTCCCAAGTCTCCCGCCCTGATGCTCCGCAGTGCTGCTGTCAGCCTGGAGAAGAGAAGCTCTGGGGAGACCTTATCGTGGCCTTTCCGTACTTAAAAGGGGCCTATACGGAAGATGAGGACAGACCTTTTAGCAGGGCCTGTTGTGATAGAACAAGGGGTGATGGTTTTAAACTAAAGGAGGGAGATTCAGGCCGGACATGAGGAAGGAATTGTTGGCCCTGAGGGTGGTGAGAGCCTGGCCCAGGTTGGCCAGAGAGGTGGTGGATGAACCATCCCTGGAGACATCCCAGGCCAGGCTGGACGGGGCTCTGAGCAACCGGAGCTGGTGCAGATGTCCCTGCTCAGGGCAGGGGGGCACTGGGGGAGCTGGGGAGGTCCCTTCAACCCAAACTGTTCTGTGATTCTGTGCTGGCCACCTTGGCCGTGATGGGTACCATATGGGTACCATCCCTCCAGCAAAGTGTGCGGTAGAGCTTGGTGTCTCCTCAAGCTCTCTTATCTCTACACCCTGTTATTTATTTTTTAAATCGTATTTATTATTTTGAAAAGCTTGCGAAGAGCGATTAATAACCCAAAGAAGCCTTAGCTTGTAAACGCGACTTGCAGAGCGTGTGTTACGGGAGGCTGATGTAACGGGACATGGAAGGCAGGCAGGGGCAGTGAAGAGCCGCTTTCTGCGGCCGGCTGTCAGCTGATGCCGCTCCCTCCGCCTGCTCAGCGCTTTTCCACATCCCGGCACTGAAACGCAGACGCTGGAGCCGAGCCGGGGCCTCTTCCCTCCGTCTCTTCCCTCCGCCTCAGCTCCCCCTCGCTGGGCCGGTGCTGCCCGCAGGCCCGTGTCGCTGTGCCGGGGGTGCCAGCGTGCGGCCGCCCATCTCAGAGGAAGCATTTTGGGGCCGTTTCTCTGCAAAAGCTGGTCTCCTTTGCAAAAGTGTCGTGCCTTCCAAGGTGGCAGGCGAGACCAGGTGTGTGCTGGACAATACGCTATAGATGGAAAAGGAAGTGTAAAATAGAAGGTGTCTCTGAAATGCAACTGTGGCTGGTGCTCCCAGTCCTCTCCGATCCCGGGGTGGTGCTGGCTGCAATAAGCCGCTCTTTCAGCAGCAACAACGAAAAGATAATTCTCTCCTAACCAAAAAGAACACCCTTGCAAAGTCCACTTCTTCTGAACTTTGCCTGTCTAGTTTTGCTGTTAACAGAAGTTAGTTGAAACTCCGCTTAAGTAACAATGGGAATCATGTTTTTGTCTTTCTTTTCTAAACAGCTCAATGACACCTGGAAAGAAGTTACAGGGTCTTGTAGCTGCTGCGATCACTCCAATGACTCCTGATGGGTGAGTATGACCCTGTGTCACAACATGGCGTGTTGTCAGAGTTGCACTGCTGATTGTTACCTTAAAACCCTGCCTCCTTTCTTATTTGGAATTGATCATTTTGGGGTTTGTTTTTAAATTGGATTTCTGATGAGATGGAGAAGCTACTAGGTTGGTTCCTTTAGCACTAGTGGATTCCTTTTGCCTCCTCCTATTGTCCAGCAAGTGCTGTAGGTCTGGGTTTGGAGAGTTCGGATCAGTCTCCTACCTCTTTTTCTATTGCTTTTATACTTGCAAATTAAATCACAGTAAGGTTATAGAGTATTGCGGTATCTTCCCACTTGTTAAGGCAAATCACAGTCCTAATTAAAAAGAGCTCTTGAGAGCTAGAAAATAATTGTCAAAATCTGATGTCCTTTTAGACTTTTCTTTACCCTAGCTAACTCATGCATGCATTCATGTGTGTATATGTGTGCATGGAATTAGTTTAAACCGGAAGAAAATATTGCAAGGGCTGCACAGTTCCGAAAATAACATCGAACTGAAACTTGAAGTTCAGCCTTCTGCAAAGCAGCGATGGTAAACAGATGTCCTCCCTGCTGCCTTGGGATGTTGCAAGACCGAGTTGTTTGGAGTCAGCAAAGGAACCTGAGCTTCTCTGATGGGGGGATGTGTCCAGATGTGTGCGTGTTTCTGAGGGAGATGGTGGAGATTTGCCAGAACAGTCCCCTCAAAGTGATCCTTCGCTTTTGGAAAGCGCTGCAAAGCACGGTACTGTCTCAGGGAACTCGTTTGCATTGCAGTCACTGCTTGCTTTCTTGCCTTAAAGGAAACTTATTTCCAATTTCATTTTTTATTACTACTCAAATTTATTGCAACATGGTGTTTGGAGAGCGATCTGGACCTGCCACCTGGAATGCCTGGCTCTTATAAAATACATTCTGTGAAAGCAGCTGTGAAATTTTGGGTGATGTGTGAACCCAGTCAAGGTTCCAGAGTTGACTTCCAGATTATAGAGTTGGTCTATATGTTTGACAAATGAAAACAGCGGTGAAATATTATATACTGATAAAATAAGTTTGTCCTGCAGAGAAGATAAATCTAGAATTCAGTTTCCCCTGTTTGTCAGGGAAGTCTGTTGCTTTCCGTGTCCTTTAATGAGAGAGAAAGGTCAAAGTCACATCCAGCAGATGCCATTTCACGGTCTGTGTCCAGCAGTTACAAGTATGGTTTAACTATTTGCCAGCACTTGCACAAATATCTTTGTGCTCTCAAGAGGACTCCTGTCACCATCAACAATCAAAAAGGTTTGAGTGCCTCTTGTTCTCTCGTATCTCCCCAAAAAAGTCCTTTGCTGTGACAAGCCTGCAGTAATTACCAGTTGAGTTAAAAGATTGGAACAGTGAACTACTCGTGAGGAGGAAGAGAAACTGGAAGAAAGAATTCAGAACTGAACTGTTAACCTGAAATGTTAAACACATGCTTGAGGGTATCATACCTTGGGGTCATTTGTGTGTGTACAAATGCAAGGCTTCAAAAATAAAGATTTTTTTTGTTGGTTTTCTGAATCTCTATAAGTTTAAGGTTCCTGTGGGTGGAGACTTATGGTTGCTAAGGCTCTCAAGGTTGCTGCGGTTCCTTTCGTTTCAGACAAATTAACCTTTTGGTGATTCGTCAATATGTGGATTATCTCGTAAGCGAGCAGAACGTGAAGAGCGTCTTTGGTAAGTGTTTTTTTGACAGAAACTGTGCTACACCCCTTTTGCCTGGTTGGCGATCCGATGATATCTTGCCAGAAAAGAGCCGTAGTGGGAGGGACTGTGGATGTGGGATGATCCTAGACATTTGTGTTAATCAGTGGAGAGAGTGTAAGCAATACTTAAGGCATCTGGTTTTGCCTACACCCCATTTCTGTGTGGCATAAATTAAGCATCGCCTTCATACAGTGGCATTTCTATAGGTGAGCGGATAATGTTGTCTTGGCAGAGAAGACTCAACCAAATGATTCTTCCCTTTGCCAGTTGTCTGGTTCAACAACATCAGCTCACAAGTCCAGGGAATTCAGTGGGCTCATCAAAGCCAAATGGGCTTCTTCAGGAGACCTGTGGTGCACCGGGTGACACCAAGGCTAGCTGGTGTCCCTTTGGGCGCTTGTCCCAGCCTGGCTCACTGCTGGGGCAGGACGTCGCGTGTGCTGGGCCGGAGATGCTCGCGGGCAGTTTCCCAGTTTCAGCAGCTGATTCTGTCTCCTCCCTCCCGCCGCTGCTGATCCTGGAACACCCAGGTCTCCAATACAAACATTTACTGATGGTAACACTGCAATCCCCATGCAGATGCTATCCTAAAATGAGTTGGGGTAAAAATAGTTTTGTTTAATATCACCAGAAGTGTCAGTTCTTGTTTTCAGTAAAACCGGTGCATGCAGGCCAGGCCTCAGCAAGTGTGTTCTTTTGTGTTGGAACAGTGAATGGCACAACAGGAGAAGGACTGTCCCTCAGCATCCAGGAGAGGAAGCAATTGGCAGAAGAATGGGTGTGCCAAGGAAAAGACAAGTGAGTAGCTGTGAGTGACCGGGGAATTCCAGATCTTGTGTTGTGATACAGGCCTACCTGACTGATTCCAAAGCCACATCTGCTGACGGCGTTTTTTCTTGTAGCATTTTGTTGTTAGGCTTTGCTCCTCAGCTCCTTTATCATAGCAGTCTGTGGTTTTGGCACTGCCAGGTAGCTGGTGTCCTTTCCTGCTGCTCAGAGCCCTTCTCTTTGATACACTGAGGGGCAGGGGGACAAAAAAGGGCTGTGCCCTTTGCTTATTCTTGAAAAGAGATGAAAGTAAAGAGCAGTCTGCCAATTTATGCCCTGTGAGCATTTTTGAACCTGTTAATATATTAAATGATCTGGTTTGGGGGAAGCTGGGGTGTAAAGTGTTTCGGTGCTTCCCTAAAGGTGCAAAGTCAGCAGCAGAAGAAGGAATTCAAGACGGATCTGCAGCTGTGTATCCAATTGCAGTTCCACTCTCCATCCTTTGTACCTGTCATAGTCTTGTGTCACTCACCATTGCCTTCCCCTTAGTTGCTGTGTCAGAGGATGTGGAGAGGAGGAAGCATATGGGGTGTGAAGGGTAGTGACCAGAAATAAACTGGTGTGAAGGCTCGCAGTCTGTGTGGATATAAAGGAGAAACACAGAAATGGGACCAATGGACCGGAACCTGGGAGATTCCCTTGGCAGGAGCAGATGAGCAGTCAAAGGTGCTGCTGTGATATCGAACTCTCTGGTAGTTCTCCAGATAAATTGGTTTAGAAAGCAAAGATATGCTTTGATATCCTTTCCTTTTCCCAACTTCCCCTTAAATCCTTAATCTCTTAATTTTAACTTCCTAATAAAATGCTGAGATTTGTCCCTCCTGACAGCCTTGCAGCAAGGAGTCACTGATTGATGTTTGCAAACGTGTTTTCTTTTTTCCACCACCAGCTGCTTGCCACTGACAGCATTTTCTCTGTGTGTCTGCTTGTCAGGTCAACACAGGTTCAAACCCCTTTTCGGTCAGATCTAGTGCAGTGAAGGTCTTCTGCTGTGGCTTCCCGGTCTGAGGCAATTAATTTTGGCAGGCTGATACTTTTCACCATCACTGAAATGTCCCCAAACCTTTTGAATTTGTTCTTGTGCAGATTGGATCATGTCATCATTCATGTGGGAGCACTAAGTCTGCCAGAGTCCCAAGAGCTGGTGTGTATATGATGTTTCCTTTTCACTATGTGTGTAATACATATAAATCAGATGTACTTTAAGATACTTTCCATTCTCTCGTTTATAGGCAAGACATGCAGCAGCCATCGGTGCTAGTGGTATTGCTGTAATAGCCCCCTTCTTCTTCAAACCCACAAATAAAGGTGAGTAGATGTGATTGCCAGACCGGCCGAGGCCCTTTTCTATTGCCCTCCAAACCTTTAACATGGATAAAAGATGAATACAATCTTCTTTCTTTGAAAAGTGCTCTGATGATAATATTCGCACGCTTGTCGTATCTGGTGTCATGCAAAAGCAAAACCTACAAGAAGCATCTTTTTGAAGATGGGAGATACCAGAAGTCTCCCAGTAGGCAGGATGTCTTTTGGGATGTATTTTGTTAGCCTCTTACAAAAAGAGGAGTTGCTTATGGAAAGAGTAGTTAACTAGTTGGTCTTCTGAACAGATAGTATGGAGTTCACACTTGATCTGGGCCACACTGGGGAGCGGTTGGGTACATGCTGACCCTTGCTGGACACTGACGGAGTTGATAAACTGCTGATACACAGGTGTACTCCTTGTTACTGAGGTGATCGAGTTTGGTTCTGTGTGCCTAAGGTTACCTCAGAACTTATAAATGGAGTGTTTTGCTTTTCATATTGTGAACATAATGTAAAAGAGCCATGGGAAGTGGAGGTTTGTAACAGAAATGTTAAAAGTTGTCTGAATTAATGATGAATGGGAATGTTCTTATGAAAGCACTGGAAGAAACTGGAATGGATTGCCAGAATGGCTGGTATTGACAGCCAAGGACAATCAGTGGCAATCAAACTGCTAACAGCACAAAGATCAGCACAAAACCTTCACTGATAGCAGCAGGATGGCAGCGAGGTTTCAGCCACTGCGCTCCCTGCCATGCCAATGGGATGACCCTGAGATTTATGAAGGATGCAGGGAACAAGATTCTCAGGAAGAATGTCAACCGTAGTAACTCTTTGATTCCTAAAACATTACAAAAAAAGGTGTTTGAAAACCTGTTCATCACTAGCATTGAGCAGTACCCTGGGGAGGTGAATGTGAACTTGATGCCTTGTCTTCAGTGTTGCACATAAGTGACGCTGCTGAGACCACTTTGACATGCAGGTCTTGCAGTTTGCATGTGAGAGCATGCAGGAGTCGTATCTGTAAGGGAATGAGTGTGAGTTACTGAAATCGGTTTGGTTTAAAATAAATATCGTCTTTGCCTTCCTCAAGATCTTCCACTGGGTTTTGTTACATTTAATTTTTATGATTAGCTGTGTATGGTACACAAGCTGTAGATGACCTCTCCACAGAGCCTGGCTGCTGTGACTCTGAACTGTCTTTCCCTACAGAGAGTCTCCTTCTCTTATGGGAGTTCTTGCTTGTTTTCTTCCAGATGAGCTGATTGATTTCTTAGAGAAGGTTGCGTCTGAGGCCTCTGCGGTTCCATTTTATTACTATCACATTCCTCCTCTGACGGGTGTAAAGAGTAAGTCCTGCTTAGTCAGATCTTCCCGAGCCCATGAGCTGATCCAAATCAGAGTAATCTCGGTGGCTGGTGTAATGAATCTACCAGTGGTATGTGGCCTCTGCTCCTGCCACATGCAAGCTGTAATGGAAAGGATCCTTTCTAAAAATGGGAGGTGAATCCAAGACTGGAAAATAAATTGAATTCCTCTTCAACAGAAAAAAGTGCCAGTTTATGAATACTAAACAACCGCGATGGAGGAGGTGATGCTGACCAGGCTTTGCAATTAGTGTGGACCAGGATAGGTAATTGCCTTGGATAACCATAGTTTATTTCTGATTTTTTTCACAATAATTATCACAATCTCTTCTGGTGTACACTGACTGCATAGTCATGTTTGCTGTAAATTACATGTGAAACCACAGTGCTTCTCAATTCGTATTATTTAGCAGAGGAATGAAGAACAGAATACAAATCTTTGGTTACTTGCTCTAGACAACAGGTTATGTGGTGTTTCTGGATGTATTAATTTATATTTATTCTTAAATATGTTGTTGCCAGTTCATTCCCAAACTTTCTCTTATCCGGGGTTTTTCCCTTCTGATCTAATAAAAGTAATGGTGCAGAGAGGGTGGAAAGATGGTTTTTGTAGGACTCTGGGAAATAATCACACTGAAGTTGTCTTACGGGTGGTTATAGAGCTCTATAGTTTACCAGGCTCAGGGCAAAAGTGAACAACTTGTCTCCCTCTTGGGGACAAGTCAGGGAAGTCTCCCAGAAGAGGGGTGCATTTGTTCACATGAGATTGCTGTTCTGCACAGTTCGCGTTGAAGAGTTGCTGGATGGAATAAAAGAGCGGATCCCCACCTTCCAGGGTGTGAAGTTCAGCGGCACGGACCTCTTGGACCTTGCACAGTGTATAAACAAGAATGAGAGAGAACAGTTTGCATTTCTTTATGGGGTGGATGAGGTAAGAGGCTTCTCTTAAAAATTATTTCTTCTGTGGCATTCTCTTGCTTCAGGCTTGGGGAAAAAAGTAACCCTGGACATTCAGCACCAGGTAGTTTTGCTGCTCCCTCCCACCACCCTTTTTTTTTTTCCCCCTTGATTTTGTTACGTAAAGTAAAAATGTGTTTGTTTTTTCTCCTCCCACCCCAAACTAGCAACTGTTGGGTGCACTGGCAATAGGGGCAGATGGAGCAGTGGGAAGGTCAGTATGGCTTGGATTCTTTTCCCCTTGACACACACATGACCTTATTGTTGTACCCTCCACTATCTACACGCCGTTTCTTGGCAATATGTTAGTTTGATTATTGCTGCAGTCTGTAAGCGGACCCAAAGGTTTCAACATGTTTCTTTATCCTCATGGCAAATTTTTGAAGTAAGGAATTGCTTCATCATGTGGGTAAGGAAACAACCCAAACAGGTTAAAATCATGTACTTTAGTTCACATGAGAAGTCTGTGAGCAAAAGGGCTCTGCCGAGTTAATTTCTCATTTACTTTCTGCTCCTCATACCAGGCTGTTTAGATTAATTATTTCTGTGTTGCCTAATTGTTTCTTTTTATTTTTAAATTTGGAAATCACTTCCATTTGGAAAGGCCTGGGAAGTGAAATCTGCTCTCTAAACTCTTCCATAGGGCTTGGAATACTTCAGATGCTTGAAAGTAGAAACTGCACCTAGACTGCATGAGTCCCTATCATAATAATGGCATTTTTATAATGTCAACAGCAAAAGCCTCTGGTTACGTCTTTTTTTTTCAGTGGTTGTAAGTTCCCCTTTTGCATTACTGATTCTGTTTTTGGTTTGGGGTTTTTTTTTTGGCAGTACGTACAACTATTTAGGCCGAAAAACCAATCTGATGTTGCAAGCCTTTGCAAAGCCAGACCTCGCGTTAGCACGGAAGTATCAGGTACAGCACCTTCCCTGTTCCCGCTGGGCACAGCCTTTTCTCCTCTGGCTTTACTGCCGCTGTTTCCCATGTGGTTTTGTCATCCATACCCCGAGGCAGCTTTATTAGAGCAAACTTTTTTCAGCTCCAAGTGTCCTGCTTGTTATTCATCTTGCCTCTTTGACCAGTCCTTACCAAGTTCTAACCACCTATGCTTATCCTCCAGCCCTCTGATCTCACCTGTGCAGAGTGAGCAATGGCCTGGCCTTTTGCCTTGACCAAGTCCACAGCGGCCAAGGCCCTTGGCTGAGAATATTCTCTTGACGCCTTCCATGATATAGGGTAGAAAGCCGTCCCAAATCAGCTCTGCTTTGACCCCTGTTGGTGTTGGGCTCTTTGAAGATTCATGAGGAGTTCTGAGCAACTGACATACAAACTATACCCAATGTTTTTTATGTCCCACTGGGACATTCAAGACGTCCTTCTTTTGCCCTAAAATAGAAGTGACTGCGGGATGAATGTCTAAGAGACATCTGAAGGATGGTCTGCTCCTGGAAATCTCTTCACTGGGCAGTGGACAATCAGATTTGTAAACCTTTAGAGACTGATATGAGCCTTACCAGTGTTTCCAGACTGCT
The DNA here is from genome assembly GCF_036013445.1 of Caloenas nicobarica. Classification (NCBI taxonomy): domain Eukaryota; kingdom Metazoa; phylum Chordata; class Aves; order Columbiformes; family Columbidae; genus Caloenas; species Caloenas nicobarica. The sequence continues at coordinate 3,323,984 of NC_088264.1, forward strand.
TGCAGCAAGGGACAGCTTGAACATGAGTGATAGGCAGGGAGCATTTTCTTATATCCCTCTCTTCCCTATTCCAATGGAATTCAATTAGTATTTCCCACAGGCTGGCCAGGTGGGCAAGGGATTTTCTCAAAGCTTGTGCAATAACTGTATAAGATGGAAATATCATAATAGCTCTAGATGCTTTTACATCTTAAAATTCGAAGAAGTGAATAAACTGCAGTCTGTCTTTTCTAGTTTCTCACCGGGGAATTTCTCAACTTCGTCATCAAACTAGGTAAGTCCTACCTCGCGCATGTCTCTCCTTGTATGTAAAAATGCAGACTCGATGCTCCAGAAACTCTCATGTTGCTGTACTCTCAGAACTTCCTTCCTGAAAGATTTCGCAGTGAGAAAATGTTGCATGTGCTGTTTCCCGAGTTGGTAGCAGCTCAACAAAGGGAGCTGACCAAGCATCCCCGACAGATTCCACTCTCCCTTCCTTCCTTCTTCTGTGAAACCTCACAGCTTTAAAGCTGTGTCTCTGTGGTTTACCCTTTGTCTTATCCTGACTCTTCCCGTGGGTTTTGTTGTTCTCTAAAAGCTCATTTCTAACTTTGTTTCTATAGAGTAATTTTCCTGGAATGGTGGTGCTCCAGTAGGAAAGCAGCTCTGATACTTTTCTCTCCTGCCTTGCTACAATTTAAGAGTAACTGTTCAAGTCTTGTACAAGGCCAAAGCGTTTTCAAATCTAATGATTTTTTAGAAACAAACCCAAGTTTTAATAAAGAAAGCAATTAAAACCAACCAAGTCAGAGCAGTGTGAGGAGACTGAATGGGACATTTCATGGTTTTCACTTAATGAAGAGAACCGTTCACTGTGGTTTTGCTATACATGTGCAAGCCCCAATGAATCTAGCTTAGCTTTAGTGCTTGGTTTTATTACTTGGGTTAAAAGTCAGGGGAAATGCATCGCTATTTAGCCTTACAGGTAAAGAGGCAAATGCTGAATTTCCAAAGGTGCGTAAGGAGACTTGAGCTACGGACAGAGAGGCCTCCTGAAGTTACCCATGGTGATTTAAGCTGGTACCCAATGTCATTGCACACGTCGGAAAGATGTTACAGGGCTTTATTTTATGTGAGTCTGCATGGAGAAATAGCTATGAGGCTGCAGATGTCAGGTTGCTGGGATGACTCAGCCTACCAGTGAAGGTAAATTTGAAGTAGCCCTATTTTGGCTTGGTTTACCTGTGGAGGACTCTCACCATCTTTTCTGTTGTCAGGGCTGTGTGGCAATACATTCTGGCAAGGAGAAAGGAACAACATGGTAGAGCTCTAGTTATCTGTAAAACTTGACACAGTGGTTTGTAAAGTGCATGTCCGAGAAAATACTCTGCTTGGTATTTTTAGGAGGGAAACGATAATGGTATAATACACACATAAATTTAATAAGTAGGTGTAATTTTTACTATAATGTGTTTCCTGTCTGCAGGCACAATCATCTCTTCTTAGTTACACTGTTCTCACTTCCGAGAAGTGCTTAAAGCCTGGTTTGTGCCGGATCGCACAGCAGCTCTGTGCTGCTGCTTTTTTGGACACCTGCATAGGGGTTTTAAGCAAAATAATCTGTAAAGGACCTGATTTTGCTTTTGTCCACCCAGGTTTTGGTGTCGCACAGACTAAAGCTGTAATGACATTTGTTTCTGGCATTCCCATGGGACCCCCGCGGCTTCCGCTTGTTGCCGCCTCTGAGGAGTTCATTGCCAAGGCCAAAGCGAAGCTGGACAGCATTGTGTGGCCTGACGGTGACTGATGTTCACTTCTCTGTCGATCTGGAAGCGGAGGCTCCTTTTCCGGTATTCGCTGTGACGTGACACATTCCCCGCATGCTGGGCTGCAGTTTCTTTCAGGGATTTGGCAACGCGCCGGAGCCCCTTCCTGCCAGGGCCAGCCTTGTTGGTGCCTTTTTGTGTAACTTTGCTCCCCTTGGAGCGCTGCACATCCCAGGACCAGCTGGTATCTTTTAGTAAAAAAATTAAACCAGCAAATTTTCCCCAGTTGAGGGATCCTGAGTCCTTTTATCTAGAAAGGAGAAAGATCTCTCTCTGCCCTCCCTCCAGCTAGATCATGCTTTGTCCTCTCCCTTCCTGAGCATTTCCAGCACTACACTGTGTTTTTATACATTGGTGTGAAACTGGTTGCTCAGACTGGTATCTTACTCTTTGTCACAAAGTCACTGGGACACTGACTATGAATATAAAATCCTGTTTAATCTGAGCTCATTGTCTTTGTTACATCTTAATGGAAAATCAAAAAAACCTTTTGCAACAGAAAGCTTTTGTCTCTTTAGTGAGCAGATATTTCTTCATCTTTGTCCTTGTGACTAAAACGGAGGTGGAATTGAACTGTGCATCCCTATATTGCATTGCAGAATATTGTCTTACACGTTAGAAAGTTGCTTACTGTCCGATTAGAAGCTGCTCTTTGGCACCCTGGATTTAGCCCTCTCCGTCAGCTTCGGCTCTTACTCACAGTACATGTGTCTGACAAATGCGAGGTCCTGTGCTGCTGTTCCTGGACCTCCTGCCTGCAAAAATGATGGTTTGGGGTGTTCGTAAGGAGGGGAGAGATGGGGGAAACTGCAGAGAGGCACGTGGTGAACTTTCTGTAACACAACAGCGTGGAAAATTCGAACTTCCTCTGGCTGTGTAACCACTGAACAAGAAATCACAGAATCCCAGAATGTCAGGGATCGGAAAGGACCTCGGAAGCTCATCCAGTGCAATCCCCCCGCCGGAGCAGGAACACCCAGATGAGGTTACACAGAAGGTGTCCAGGCGGGTTGGAATGTCTGCGGAGAAGGAGACTCCACAGCCTCCCTGGGCAGCCTGGGCCAGGCTCTGGCACCCGCACTGAGGAGAAGTTTCTTCTCATATTTAAGTGGAACCTCCTGTGTTCCAGTTTGCACCCATTGCCCCTTGTCCTGTCATTGGTTGTCACCGAGAAGAGCCTGGCTCCATCCTCCTGACACCCACCCTTTATATATTTATAAACATTAACGAGGCCCCCCCCTCAGTCTCCTCCAAGCTAAAGAGCCCCAGCTCCTATAGAATAAAGGCTTCCTTTTCCCCTTCTTGAATTTGTCAGAGATTTAGGAGCTTTTTGTGACGGGTGACCCCATCCCGGGGTGCTGCGTGGCCACCACCGGCGGGACAGAGCGGCCTTTTCAAAATAAATCTTCACCCTGATCATGACAGCGCTGTGGTGCAGGGCCCCGGCGAATGGCGCGTTGGGCAGGGGCGACCTTTCCCGCTCTGGGGCGAAGCGCGGCCCGGCGCCCCGTGTCCCTCCGCGGCCGCCGTCCCCGCGCATGCGCGGCCGGAGCCGTGAGGCAGGGGCGGTGCCGCGGGGCCTGTGGCGCCGCTCCGGCCGCCGCCATGGGGGACGTGAAGAACTACCTGTACGCCTGGTGCAGGAGGAGGAGGCTCACCCCGGCATACGAGATACGCGCCGGCGGAGGCCGGAACCGCCAAACCTTCCTTTGCGAGGTGCGCGGAGGGCCGGGGCGTCTCCCGGCGGGCTCAGGTGTACCGGGCCCTTGGTGTGAGGGAGCGCCTGAGGGGGCCCAGTGGCCTCGAGTTGCGCCAGGGGAGGTTTAGGTTGGATATTAGGAAAAAAAAAATCCCAGGAAAAGGTTGTAAAGCGCTGGAACAGGCTGCCCAGGGCAGTGGTGGAGTCACCATCCCTGGAGGGGTTCAGAAGGCACATAGACGAGGTTCTTGAGAACATGGTTTAGTGCCAGAGTTGGGCTGTGGTTGGGCTCGATGATCCTGAGGGTCTGTTCCAGCCGAAATGATTCTATAAGTGGTGAGAAGCTCGGTCACCTCACGGCCAAAGCGGCCTGGCTTCTTGTGTGCAGAGTAAAACGCGCTTGGTGGGTTTGTGAGGGTAGGGCAGCCTGGCGTGAAGCTCTTGTGATAACAATAAGGTGATTTCTGTAAGGGTGATGTGTGTATTTACACCTTTCTTGCAGATAGAATTGTTGGCAAGGGGTCCTGTGTGTCACCCTCGTGAAGAGCTTTTGATCCTCCACTGAGCTTGCATTGAGATATATTCCGAAATTCCTGTTGGTTTGGCTGCTGCTCTGTGTGCTGCTGTAATATTGCTCTGCTCCTGGCTCCAGATACCGCGGGTGTGCTTTGAATTGGGGTTGGCTTTGAGAAGGAGCTGACACACAGCATGAGGCTGTGGGGAGAACAGGCCGGGTCGTAAGCGATGCCACAGATGTGCGCTGAGCACCTTGGATTTGTCGTTACACCCTTCCTCCACCGTGCATCTTCCCCACCAATAACAAAACTGAGAAGCAGCAGTTTTAAAGGTGTTGGAACCGAAACTGGGTGTTGCTGGGGTGAGGCAGTCGCACCGTTCTGTGCTGTGTATGTTGATACCCCATCAGCATCCATAGAAACTTAAGAGGTGAACAGATAGATCTCCCTAAAACACAGTCTGGTACCGTGGTGGTGAGTCCAAGTGCAGGTACTGTTTTGTTGGAGGTACCATAGTCCTGGTAGACTGATAGTCTGCTGAAAGTTGGAAGTTCATTGTGTTCTAGATTACTAGAAAACTTTGTGTGTTGATGAGAAGGTGGGTGTTAGCTCTATTCGGCATTGAAGGACACATGCAGTCTAGTGGTGTAAAAAACCTGGAATGTTATATGCAGGTCTGCCGCCTTTTTTTTTTTTTTTAAGAACAACTAACTATGGTAAAAAGCTGTTCACATGGTCAGCAGGGTGAAGAGTGGAAATCAGAAGTGCCAGGACTGAAGCTGAAATGGAGTTGCTGACTGTAAATGTAAAAGACGGACAGTAACAGTTTAAGATGAAGGGCAGTGGTTGCAGAAAAGCAGGTGTAAAACATCTGCTTAGTCTAAACTTGGAATAAACTTGCTATGGTGGAGGTTTGTGGCAGGCTGTTGGGCAAGCTAGCAGGATATAAAATTGCTGCTCTAAAGCTTGTCTATTGTCTTATGAAATACATTGCCTCTTTCTAACTGTAGTAATGTGGAGCTACAGACACAAGCTGAGGGTTTGGGATTAAGGCTGAGGAAAATGAACCTGGGCAGAGTTTCTACTGTGTGTTGCCAGGGTCCCTTCCTACACTGGTTCATTCTCTTCAACAAGGTTTTGGGAAACAGTCACGCTCTCTGAGAATGGACTGCAGGTGTTTCCTTTAATAGGGATAAATTAAACGTTCAAAACCTACAGAAACGTATAGATACGTATAATGATACTTAACAATACTTAGTAATAATATTTCCTGCACTTACTAGCAACAGAAATTTGGTATTTCAGTCAGTATTATTGGTTTTCAAGACGCTTTCACTTGTACATGCCATGGATCTGTGTTTTTACTTGCAGCTTCGAGTGGAAGGCTTTAACTACATTGGCATGGGCAGTTCCACAAACAAGAAAGATGCGCAGAGCAACGCTGCTCGAGACTTTGTCAATTACTTAGTTCGGGTGAATGAAATGAAGAAAGGTGAAATTCCTGCTTTTGGAGTAAGCTGCTCTTTCTCCTTACAGAAGACTAATGAAAATTTAATTGCAGTGCTGGGCATCCAGTTGCGTTTCATCCCTGGAGTTCGGTCTGGCACCCTTGTGCGGTGAAGAAGACCGAATGTGCGGGACTTCTGTGTGCAGGGCTGAAAAACTGGAATAGGCAGGGTGAACGCTGTAGGATAGTCTGGTTAAAAAAGCTGGGTGTTGGTCTGCATAACTGATGAGGCTGGAAAGAATTCAGAGTCCCCGTGAGGCGCAGCCTGGCTTTAAAAGTGCTGAATACTCACACTTGACACTGGGAATTGTTTTAAATGCACATTATGATATATAATACTGTGTACTCAAAACAACAACAGCCAACCAAACAACAACAAACCGAAGCAAAACAAACAAAACAAAATGCAAACCAACAACAACAGCAAATCACAGACATCTCAAACCAGACCTTGAAAATTAGGCATTTTTCAAGCTGTAGATGCTTTCTCACATCTGTAACAGGATCACTGCTTTTTAAGATATTTTACGAACCATGCAAGTATCAGCAGTGACCATCATGTAGAAGCTGAGAGGGGAGTAACTCTGCCTTTACAGCCATTTTAGAGAACAGTAAATATAGGATGAAGCTGCATGTTATACATTGGAAGAGTCTTTTTCTAATGCCTCATTAAGGATATATCTGCATAAAATGCATCATTTGATCGGTGGAAGCAGTGTCCCTGCCTCGTTAGCCTAGGTGAAGCCTTATGGTAACAGAACCTATATTGTTTCTGATGTACCAGTCAGTTTTATAGCAATGCAGTGTGTTGCATGGCTAGATCCTAAAAAGAAATAGCATGTTCTGTATCTTGAATAAAGCAGAGGTGGTGTGATCAGTTAGCTAAACATCCACATCTCAAAATGGGAAGGATTCAAGCTGTAATGATTAACCATAATTTTATCATTTCCTAAGAGTATTAATGTTTTTGTATACCCTTTTTTTCTGCGTTCATAACGTATGTTTGAGGTCCCTTGGTTATATGGTAGGGACTGGTATCTTATTTTATGCTGGATGCTGAAACAGTTGATTTTATAACTGCTGAACTTCAATAAGTCAGGGCTACTAGTTGGTTGGAACTCTTGTTATAGGACACCCACGAAAAGCCAGATATTCAGCAACTGTATTCCGTACAGTTTTTAAAAGGGTGGTACAACTGGGGGGGTTACTATTGGGGGCAACTATTGCACAATGATGTATGATCTCCTTAAACTGCCTGAAGAGTTTTTGAGCTAAACAGTAAAACGTTTTTTCTGTAGGAATGTGCTGATATTTCCCGTTGTTCTCTCTCATAGCCGGCAGCTGGTGATACTCCCGATGGACATGAAACAGCTAAAGACATTACTGGTTCCAGTTCTACTTTGGGTGGACCTCTTCCTCCGCATTTGATTATAGAGGCTGAAACAGGTAAGACTGTGGAAACTGTCATTTACATGTGTGTGGCTGTAATGTATGTGTATAGATTTGTGTGTGTGTGTTTTGTTTGTGGTTTGGTTTTTGTTTGTTGTGAGGCAGGGGTGCGAGTGACGACATGAGATCTGAGGGGCAGGTCGTGTCCTGTTGAGACTGCCAGACAATACCTCTCCATTGCTAAGAACATGTTTGGGGAGAGTTATTTTTATTTGGTTTTGGGGTTTTTTTTCCACCTGGTAGGCAATGGCGCAGGTGCAGCACCCGGAAGTTGTGGCAATCATGGAGTTCAGTGGGATCGGGGCGCAAATTTGAAAGATTACTATTCCAAGAGAGAGGAGCAAGAAGTGCAGGCAGTAAGTGATTCGGCGCAATTCTCCTTTACTTTTCTTCTTAAGTAGGTATCTTTCGTTCCCTTTCATTTGTTATTAGCATTTGTAATGAAGCTTGGAGTTTTCATTTGAGCTTTTGCAGTTGGTTTTAACTTAAGCTGCAGATTTACTTGCTGACTTTTAACAAAGATAAGCTAAGGACAAAATAAATCACTCTGGATGCTGTGAATGTGCAATCGCATAGATGTTTTGTTGTGAGTACAAGGAAATTCTGAGGAATTTTTAGCATTTTCTGTCCTAACTATTTTATAGCATCTAGACAAGTTATTTTAAAGACTTGTAAGAATATTTAAAACTGAAATCTATTAGAAACCAGAAGATGATACTTTTTTTTTTTTTTCCCCCCAATGTTAGACCTCAGAGTCAGAAATGGACTTAAACACTGATCTTCACGGGGGCTGGACCCTGGAAAATGCCAAGGCACGTCTGAACCAGTTTTTCCAAAAGGAGAAGATTCAGGAAGAATATAAATACACTGAAATGGGCCCTGATCACAACAGGTGTGGTGGTTTTAGTCACCTTCTGCATATGAAGGGTTAGAAATATTTTTGGTGAGAGTGGCTAGTTGCATTTATTTGCGGTGCTCCGTAGTGCCAGCTGAGAAGGCAGTGATCTTTACCAGGACCAACAACATCCCGAAGTCTTGAAATGGGGGCGATGAGCCTTGGTGCCAGGATCTGAGTGACTCTGAAGAGATTTCTGTTGAATGTTTTTCTTGGATGTGCAGTTTTTAAATGATTGCTGTGCTCGAGCGAGCTGTTCAGGTGTCGGTTTGGATGGAAAGAGTGCTCAATTGCTCGCAATAATTCTTTGTATGACTAGTTGCCTTCGTACATTTTGAGAAAATCTTGAATATGCTTTCATTTGCTTATGTAGAAATGTGCTTCAAGGACATTTTATTTATATTTTTATTATAATTAACTTTTTTTTTCTGGCAGCAGAATCTTCTACTGGAAAAATTAGTTTGGCAGAATCTTCCCAAAGGAGTTTTGAGGGCCTTAAATCTCAGTTGAAACCAGTTGGGTATTACTCTTTTTTGACCTTCTGCCCGTTCCGTCAGAAAATTCACGTATGCTTCTCCGAAATGAAAATAACACGTAACATATTGCGCATAAAGAATCGATGGATTTGATTTTTTTACCTGTTTGGAATAGTCTTTACAAATCATCAAAACTTCAGGACATCGCATCATTTCTTCTGAAATATAATTACATTTTGTGCTCAGAAACAATGGCATGTTGCTGCTGGATTCTTGGTCGCTTTTTTAGGCTGGCTGGATTTTTTTGTGTTACATAAATTTCTATGAGAGGTGTCTTACAGTCTTATTACAGTCCACAGTAGGAGTCTCACTTGCAGGACTTCTGGTGTTCTTTTGTGAAGTCTTACAATCATTCAGAACATTTGAAATATGTGTATTGGTGTCAGAAAGTTCTAAATTTTCATTTAAAACCTATTTTCAAGTCACTTATCTCCATTTATGTTTTCTAGCAAGGACATTTCTTTCCCTTAAATGAGTAACATTAAAAAATAGTTTGCACAATACTAGGATTTTTAAATATGCGTGTTGCAGATGCAGTTCTTGAGCACTTCTTGTATTCTGCAACTTGCAGATTCATTTGTGCAGCTCATTTTGTTACGCCTTCCGGAGGTAAATGCGTTAAACCCCACGTATTTAAATACATATAATCTCGAGCAGAATGAGATGGCTACAGATGACAGTATGTTTCTCAGCCCACTTATTGTTCCTCCTGAGAGCATTTCAGGGTTTCCTATTTACTACCTCTAGGAAAGCTTGTGTGAATTGCCCTGGATGGAATAGGCGTGAAACAATCGTACTGTGTTCCAGTATTCGTTGAGAGAGGGCAAGATTTAATCCTTTTGGTATATATAACAGGAGAGGAATAATTGCAGGTGTTTTAGGAGTTTTGAGGATAGTTATATGGTTTGAATTGTTTTTAAGAAATATCAGTTGCCATGAATCTTACCACTATGATTTTTTTTTTTTTAAGTAGTGGTCTTTACAACAAAAGCGTCAGTCTTGCTCTCAGGGGTTTTTAAAGGAGAAATGTATTTTTGTTGTTAATTAGTCATAGTCACGTGGTATAAGGACTTAGAAACACAGAATCATTTTGGTTGAAAAAGACCCTCAAGATCATCGAGCCCAACTATAACCCACCCCTGGCACTACCCCATGTCCCTGAGAACCTCATCTCTGTCTGTCCAACCCCTCCAGGGATGGTGACTCCACCACTGCCCTGGGCAGCCTGTTCCAATGCCTGACAACCATTTCCAGGAAAAAAAAATTCCCAATTTCCAATCTAAACCTCCCCGGTGCAACTTGAGGCTGTTTCCTAATACGCGTTACTTGGGAGAAGAGACCAACGCTCTCCAACTTATTAATAGCTGGAACATTTGGATTCAGAAACTTGGTTTTAATAACGACAGGAGAGCATAAATTGCAAATATAAACGTGGCTCTCCTAGTACATGAAGAATGAACTAAGTATTAAGGGATGGGATGTGGCTTTTCTCTCTGGGGACTCCATTGGTAGCGTGGGATGCCTGTGCCTCCGTGCGTTCCTGCTGCAGGTGGCGGCAGCGAGCGACCCCAGAGATCTGTGCGTGTTCTCACGGGGGCTGCTGAGGCTGTGCTGAACAATTACGCAGGATTCTGCTGCCGACTGATTTCTGGTGTTGCTGTTCTGCCCTTAGGTGGAGGAGAATGAGATTGAATGCTGACTGTAGGCCTGGCTGAGAAACATACTGTCATCGGTGCCTTAGTTGGCTGTTGTGTCCCTGAAAGCCAGTGGCCTTCGACCCATGAAGCCACTGTGCCCAAAGGTCAGTTCACTGCTAGTACAGGAAGGCGTTCGAACTTGAAATTTAAATCCCTCACTTAATCGTTTTGGGGTTTTTTTTGTTTGTTTTGTTCTTATTTACAGCAGGAAACCAAGGACACAGATGCCAGGCTCTGCCTGCAGCTGTGCAAGAACCAAAGTGTAGTTTTCAAAGAAGATCTCAGTCTGATAAAGCCCAGTCATACGTCTTGAATCACATTTGCCAGTTTAAATCCTGCCTTATAAGCATTTGGCTTTAATTTTTAATCTGTGCAAATACATAGGCTTGTGATTCTCAAAAACATGGGTCTTGGTTTCCATCATCCTCTGACATATGGCTTTCTCATTTTTTTTAAGCCCAAGTTAATATACCACTTGACCTTTAAAGGAATTGGTTACACGCCCACTAGGCAAACCATTATACTTTAGACTATATGCTGTTCCCGGAGTATGACAATAAGGGCTTCATGAAAATTCAAGTATTTTGTCGCTCCTGTGCAGATACGTTCAGTGGTTTTTGACAAAATGACCTGGTTTAGTTCTGTGTGTGCTCTGAGCTGGCCAAATATGTGCCAAAAACCAGGGCAGCTGTATTAAGTGTTGCATCTGAGTTAATAAACCCAGGTTACTAGTGGATTATGTTCGTATAATGTGGGATACAGTTAATGGTACACTGGGATGCACGTTAATTTTACATTAATGTGCTGTCTGCTCTTTAATTGTTGCCTTAAAGTTAGACAGCTCGGAGCATGTTTCCTAATAATGTGACTTTAAATTTCAATGCCGAACGGTGGCATTTGCAGGACTTTTCTTAAGATATGCACTGGTTCTCTTGATGGCAAGTCTGTTACTTGCTAACTTGGGGTTAAAGGGACTAAAAGCAGCGATATTTTACCTTGGCCATTGTTGATTGAGAGCCTCTGACTAAGGACACTGAGATCTTTGCCTAGAAAAACTGAAAAGAGTGGCTATTTTTGCAGTGTCAGTGTCAGCACTTGATAATTGTACCTTTGTGTTCTTTCTTTCTCTCACAGGAGCTTTATTGCAGAAATGAACATTTATGTGAAGCAGCTGGGCAGAAGTAAGCGTTCCTATTTATTTTTTAGCTTAGCAAGAGATGGATGTTGGTACAGAGGACTAGGCCATACTCGTGGGTACAGACCTTTATAGTTCTGTGCTGGAGCCTCTTCCAGAGGTGAAGCTTCACATTTGTTTCCTGACGTGAATTTTTTTTTCTGTGTGTTGTGCTTGTCTCATTCTACTTCTTGACCATTACATGCTTCTGCTAATCTTTCTTCTCAGCACAAAGAAATGCTTGTGGGATATGGTAGGTTTTATTTGTGTTAATTACTTGTTCTTCACATGTCTGAGAAATTCAGGTGTCTGATACTTTCCCAGGCAATGGGCGGGCTGCCCATCCCTTACCTGTTTATGGAGAGCTTGCTGGGAAATTTGTAAAATATTGCAGGGTGTTTTAGAATAATCATACTTTCTTAGACACTGAAAGCAGAAAAAAAACTTTACAGGAGCTCCCCGGGAAGTCAGTAAATAACATTTCACAGCTAGCGAGTCAGCTGATGAAGGGACCTCCTTGGTTTTTATGTCAGAACTCTGGATTTATCAAGACCTGAGACTCTGGCCTGCGTAAACAATCATGAAGCCCATTTCAGTGTAGTGTCTTCTGTGGAAGCTGTTTGAGTCGTCAGTGACTACAGCTCTGAACTTTGTGTGCTGCAGGGATTTTCAGCCGCGAGCACGGATCCAACAAAAAGCTGGCAGCACAGTCCTGTGCCTGTTCCTTGGTTAGGCAGCTCTACCATCTCGGCGTCATAGAACCTTATTCTGGACAGACAAAGAAAAAAGGAGAATCGGTGAGTTTGGTAGAAGGGTCAGAAATATTTAACAGCTTATATGTTAATGATAATTTTGATTCTTTAGACCAGCAACTGTCTCTGGTCTGGCTGGTGATTTGGATCAGAAGTATAACTTTGTGTCTATGTGAGTGGAGCAGTAAACAAGTTTTACAGCATATTCAATGAAAAAGGATTTGTAACAAATGCTTTTTCCAGTATCAATTTTTTAGAAGCTTAAAAGATTTCTGTTTATGCTCCATACAATTCTTGGCTACTTGGTTTCTTTCTCTGGCACATTAAGACTTTTTTGGTATTGGGTCACAAGTTTGGTAATGTTTTCCTCCGAAATTAAACTCGGATATTTAAAAAGAGTCTGTAGATTCTTCTTGGATCAAAAGTTGGCAAAATGTTTCAAGAAGGTGGATTTTTAACTGTTGGTACTCCTTAGCCTTTTTTGACTAGGAACTGTTTGATGGTTCAGTATCCTTCTAGCAGCCTGCAGTTCTGTCTTCCATTGTCTTTCTTTTTGTGTATATCAACGTGTAGTTTTTAAACGTTTAATAGATGGAACCCTATGAGGTGTCGCTGTCTTCTGACTTAGAAAACCAGCTGCGAACCACTGTACGGGAACTGTCTCTGGAGACTGTGCCTTTGGTGAGTGTGCGGTTCAGATACTCCACTATTTAACATCAGGCCTGCTTGTTTAATGCAGTAATGTGTCTTCCTTTCCCCACTTTGCTTTTGGATTTCTAGCCTGAAGATCCCAGTAAGCCAGTTCTGATTAACATTGGAAAGCTGGCCCATTTTGAACCGTCGCAGAGACAAAATCACATGGGAGTTGTTCCGTGGTCACCACCTCATTGCAACTGGAACCCTTGGACCAGCTGCAATATTGATGAGGGTCCTCTGGCAAATGTAAGATAGCCTAAAAAATTGATTTGTCGTTTGCTTTCTCCATACTTCTGGAACTTTTAAGTGCTTTTTTCCTCCAGGGTTTAAAGTATGAGCTATTCCAAACAAGAAAACAGTCCACTGATAAAATGTCTTCCCTTCTTGGCCTGGAGGAAGGGAGTCTTTGCATTGGTAGGAGTTCTTTGTATTTACGTAACGGTTTATTAGATTCTTGAGCAGCAGTGTCTTGGATGTCCCAGTTCTTGCCTTTGTTTCAATTTTTTGCCTGCTATTGTGCAGCCCATATCAAGTTCTAATTGAAATTACAAGGTAAGTTTATGGGCATATAATTTATAATTCACTAGTCTCTTTCCCATATTTCCATGCTAGGACTTTTCTGGGAGGAGAAACTGCTCAAGCCGGCGTCACTACACAATCAGCCTGCTTGCTCTTTTTGTTGTTTCTAGTCCCATTCACCGCAGAACAAATGAAACACAGCGATGTGGCACGATAAAATGGGAGATAAGGGAAGAAATACTAGATTGCCAAGCTCAGAGGCGTAATGTGGCCACTGGTATAACCTGGTCAGGAAAGACTCTCAGGGCACGAACTTCAGTTTCTTGCAACAGGGAACCAGAGTACTTATGACCAAGATAATAGTTTAATACTTCCTTTGACTGCAGTTTTTTCCATAAATGACATTCATTTAACTTTGGTCATTATGTATTGATATAAAAAATGTGGAACTGATGTAAATTTGGTTGTTGCTGCTTAAAGCACATAATGGATGTATTTACAGACATTGGAAAGTGAGCTGGCTTCAAATCTCATTAGGCTTTCTGTGTGCTAGTCATGGTGGTGCTGACTTATTTTCAGTAAAACCAATTAGCCGTTTGGTAACGAATTTGAATTCCTTTAGCATGCTTTCTTAGTTGAAATACAAGACTTGCTCATACATTTCCCTCCCTGCTCACTTTTCCCTTTTCAGCTCCTGTTCTGCGGGTGGTTCCGTGCTTTCGTTATCTGATTCCTTACATTAAAAACTCCTGTCTGAATGATCACTGAAGTACCTCCTTGGCTTACTGCTGAATAGAGTGTGTTTCTCAAGCAGTTGAAGTATTTAAATGATCTTTTTCAGTGTTGTGGATCTTTCTGAGAAACTTCTTTGAGGATGGCCATTTAATTTTATTATGCTGGAACAAAGGAAATAGAATAGCTCATTGGCAGAACTGATTTCAGGGAGTTACATAGGACATGATCCTTTACTGATGTTTGGAATCATTATCTTGGTGTGACTGATTTTTATATTGAATTTATTATATAGGTAAGCAGAGGAGTCAAAAACCCTCTGAACAATGTCTTGTCTTTCCAGCTCACTCCAGAGCAAATAAGCATGGATTTGAAAAACGATTTCATGTACCGTTTGGAGCAGGATCAAGAATTACAAAGGGTAGGTGCGCTTCCTGTAACTTGCCATGCTTGCGCTAGACTTTTCGTTTTCCAAAAGAGGTTGAACATCCCATACAAAGTCTGTAAGACTGGATTTCAGTAGTAATGTGCCCCAAGTTTTCAGAAGTACTGGATGGGTGTGGGGATAAGTAGGACAAATCATAGTTTATATTTTCTCCTTAGGCAGTTTTTCCTTTGTATGAGTGAAACCTGTGTAGAAGAGTGAGACAAAGTACAGATGTGGAGCAGAGTAGGTTGATTTGGGAAGATTTTTAGAAATGCGCTGGATTTTTTTTTTTTCCAGATCCAACAAGAGAGAGAGGCCTTACCCGTGAAGGATTTTGAAAGCGAAATTCTGGATGCGATCCATCACAACTCTGTCATTGTAATCCGTGGTGCCACCGGTTGTGGCAAAACCACGCAGGTGCCACAGTACATCCTGGATGAATTCATCAGAACCAACAGAGCTGCGGAGTGCAACATCGTGGTGACGCAGGTGAGGAACATGGTACAAATGCAAACACTTAAGTTTTGGGATTGGATCCTAGAAATCACCTCTTAGGATGTGTTAAGAAACCTGATTGTCATGGCAGGAAATTGTTCATAGAAGTATCTCCTCGGTAGAAAATGTAGGAGAAACCTCAGCATCAGGTGTATTTTCATTTGGAGTGTTATTCTTTCATGTATGTACAGTTGGGATAATCTGGCTTGTAGCTTGACCAGGTGGAAACTTTTCGGCAGATTGAGGGGAAACAATTTGGCAAATGCCACCTGGTAGTTCCCATATATCCTTATATCCCTCCTCCTGTAATTTTCTGTGTGGAAATAACCATTTCAGAAGAAAAAAGCCTGCTCTTGTACTGTTTAATGACCACTGTGTAAAGAAATCTAATTAGGACAGAACATGTATAACTTCTATGAATTACTTTCTTGTTTTCGGTGGTATTCTGATAAACTTACACTTCATGATTAAGTTAGAGAAAACTTTTTCATCCCCCAGCCTCGAAGGATTAGCGCAGTTTCTGTAGCAGAGCGTGTGGCATATGAGAGAGGAGAACAACCTGGGCAAAGCTGCGGGTACAGCGTGCGATTTGAATCTGTGCTTCCTCGGCCCCATGCCAGTGTGATGTTCTGCACTGTAGGTCTGTATTGTTATTAACAACATTTTTTTCACAGAATAAGTTTGCTGACGTACAGTTGTGCAGAGAAAGATTAAGATTGTTGTTCAGAAAGATGATAATACAGGTCTAATACCACACAGAAATAATCTGAAGAGGTAAAATTGCCATAATTGACTGTCCTTAGGAGACAGAAGGGGAAGCAGTATTGGTAGGAAGGAAGAGTCTTTTTAGTAATAATATTTTACACCCTCCCCATCGCTTGTACAGTTGAAAGTGTGTCAATTGGAGATGGGGCTGTAAAAAAAGATGCTGGACAGCCCGCACACTTCTTAATTTTTAAACCAGTGCACCTGTTCTTGATGAACTGAGGCAGTGATGGGTGGAAAGCTGAGCTGTTACCTACGTGAACATTTTACTCCTGTGTCTCTTTAAGGTGTTTTCCTGAGAAAGGTGGAGGCTGGGATCCGTGGCATTAGTCACGTCATTGTTGATGAGGTCCACGAGAGAGACATTAACGTGAGTGAGCTGGTGACGATCATCCTATTTCTCTGCGTGCTTCTGTTCTGTTTCACTTTCACACGTGTTCATGTGCTAACATGTGGAAGGAAACTGCATTTTACTAGTTGCCATATATGTGAGTTTTCCATCTTTAATAAGATTTTTAGAAATCTTTCTCTTAATTCCTCCTTACCTGATTTAAGGAGCAAGGACTTGTGCTTACTTGCTGCCCTGACTCTTCTGCCTGTTAGGATTATCATGGTCCTCTCTGCAAAATAGAACATCACGGCCCAAGCACTTCTTGTCCAAATGTGGGAGCATGTTGAATGTCACTTTTATTTTGGAGTGCTTTTTCTACTGACAATGTTGTATTAGCATAATAGCAGTGGTTTTTACAGGAGCTGCCATCTCAATAGTGACAGATTTCAATTTGGTTTTGACACAAAGAAAAATGCAACAAGTTGAAAATAGAATTGGGAGAGGGATTGTGTGTAACTTAAGAAATGGGAAACATTTTCTGTCCCCCGATTCTTCTCTGTAGTTTTCAGCTTTGCCACACCAGGAGTGAAACTGTGAAGTTCTGACGTGATGTTTAAGCTTGTTTTGGCAGAATTTATGGACTCACTTAGATGGAATTGCAATGCAGATTTTTCTGATCTCTTCATCTCTTAAGTTTGTATTAATGATGTAAAATACAATTTTTCAAAGTTTGAATGAGATTGGAATTTTATCTGTTGAACTAAGGGCCCACCTAACTGCATGGCAAAAATAAATAAACGTCGCGTTTAAATAGAACTATAAAACTTCACATACAATTGCGGAGTCATTCCTATTTATTTTATGAACTATGGCTACTTTATATATAAACCAACTTTAAAAAGACCTTAGGTTGTAGTGTATTGTTAGGAAGGGAGAAAACTATTTTTGAATTATTTTCTTTAGTCTTTTTTTTCATTCTGATAAAAGATTAGCTCTTCTTTACACTGGAAATCCTAAAATTCACTTATCCCAGGAATTGCAGTATTTGCAAATTAAAGCACTGATGACTGTTTCTGGATACAGAATATTGTTGTGATGATGATTACTTCTCTTTCCCAGCAAAGCTCCTGCTCAGTAGATGGATATGTCTGTGTAATTCTTTCTGGTCTCTTGGGAAGATGTTGCTTCTTATGGGTAGGAAAGTAATGATGCTTTTATTCTCTTTTTATGCAGACTGACTTTCTCTTGGTGGTGCTGAGAGATGTGGTTCAGACATATCCAGAAATCAGGGTTATCATCATGTCTGCCACCATCGATACAAGTATGTTTTGTGAATACTTCTTCAACTGTCCGATTGTTGAGGTATTCGGTAGAACCTACCCTGTCCAAGGTAAATCACTAAATTTTCAGGAACTGCTTTAGTTTTTATTTTATCGGTTATATGCTTTAAGATTATGGGCACAGCTGTGGTATTTCAGATCAGTTGTCTGTGATATTAGGAATAGTGGAAATAGCTTTAAATCAGTCAGTATTTTTAAAAAAAAGGCAAACAAAAAAACCCCAAACAAACAAAATAAACAATAAAAAATTATGTGGAAGTATATCAAATAGAGGAATAACCATAGGAATAGTGTGGGAATAATTCTTATACCCTGGCTGGCAGCCAAGGAGTTTTCTTCAGTCTTGGTTTCATGCTCTGAAACATCGTGATTTTACCAGGAGAATCTCGAGAGATGATAAAAAGAATTGTGTTCCCTCACACGGGCTTCTAGCCGTCAGCCTTGGTAACCAACGCTCGTCTGTCCTCGCAGATTATTTTCTGGAAGATTGCATTCAAATGACTCAGTTCGTTCCGCCACCAAAGGAAAAGAAGAAGAAAGAGAAGGATGAAGAAAGTGGTGAAGATGATGATGTATGTTTGACTTCTTTAACGTGCTACTTAGGACTAGCTCAAGTGTAATTCATTGTTGAACTTAAACATTTTTGGCAGCTTTTGGATTTTTTAATATCAGAGATTGCTGTTAACTTCAGAAACAGAACTGGATTTTCTCATTGCCCTTGTAAACTGAATAATTTCTTTTTTTGCTGAAGCTAAAATTCTGATGTTTTGTCAGCCCACCTTTCTTTGAAGATAGAACTGAAATGCTTTTAAAAGAAGAAATATATACAGAAATACATGATAGATTTTCAGGGTGAAAATTTAGATTCTCTCCCTTCTTCTCTTGCAGTTGATATTTTTAGTGCTTACATACAGTGTCAAGAAAATACCACTTTCATGATGCAGCTTTTAATTTGTAGGTCTGAAACTGCTGTTTAGGTCAGTTTTTAAATTTTTTTTTAAATGATTAGTGTCTTTTGAGAGAAGCATTTTCTTCTGCTTCTCATGATGTTATCTTCATCATTTGAATGGAAGTTAAATTCATTTGATAGCTTCCTGCTGCAAATTTTTATTGAGTTATAACTTGATGCAATGGAATTATAATTCCATTTTTGTATTAGAAATCTGGGGAAGCAGAACTTGAACTGCTTTTTGTGAGTCCTTCTGTGAGCTGTGCCTGAGATGGTTTTCGCCATCCACATATCTCATTTTCCTATTTGCCTGGCCAGCCAGTCTCCACAGGTTGAGTAGGTTCATTTACCTGATTTCTTTCATGGTTTGTTTTTCTGTTGCTGTTTTTTTTTTGTAGGCCAATTGCAACCTTATTTGCAGCGATGAATATGGTCCAGAAACAAAGCACTCCATGGCTCAGCTGAATGAGAAAGAAACTTCTTTCGAACTCATTGAGGCGCTGCTAATTTATATCAAGACGCTGAACGTCCCGGGAGCTGTACTTGTTTTCTTGCCTGGCTGGAACTTGATATACACATTGCAGAAGCATCTAGAAATGAATCCACGCTTTGGTACAAGAAACTGTGTTCTATTACATTTCATCTCCTTTTCCAAAGGAAACTACAGATTGTATAAAGCTGAGAGTTGGCTGAGTGGTTTAGAGAGCTGGATTGATTTGCTGTGAGAATGAATGAGTAGAAATTTACTATATGGTGCAAAGAAGAAATGAGATTTACGTAGTAGTAGTTACCTGCCTTCTTGTGTTCATGTTGTAGGAGGCCGCCAGTATAGAATTTTACCTCTGCATTCGCAAATTCCTCTGGAAGAGCAGCGTCGGGTGTTTGATCCTGTGCCTCCTGGAGTCACCAAAGTACGAGAGCTTCTCTGTGCCGAGTGTCTTATGTTTGTTCTGCTTTTGTGGAATGTACTGCTGACTTTTTTTTATAGAGGTTATGTAGTTTATCTTGCAGTCCATCCTTAACTTTCTCAGACCAAATATATTTCACTATGCATTTCTTGGTTTTATAGGTTATTTTATCTACCAGCATTGCGGAGACCAGCATTACCATCAATGATGTCGTCTATGTTATAGACTCCTGCAAGTGAGTTCATGAAATAGCTTCTCCGTGTGTATTTGAAATACGTCGTCTGCCAAACGAATATTATAAGCACTCGGTGTATAACTGATGAAAAATAGAAAGAGTATTGTATTGTAGTCTGTTAGAGATCCTGTCTTGCTACGCGTGTTCTCTGAGCAAATTACACATAGGGATCTCATTAACTGCATGAGAATTTTAAGCTTTTGAGACAGTTGTGGAAACTTCATCCTGTGTATAGCTCGGGGCACTGCTTTATGAAGAGTGTGATACTTCACCTTCCAGACAGCTGGCTAATTAGCCAAAGCTTAGCTAGTCAAATGGGTGCTTTGCCTTATTAAAAGGAGTATGGCTTCGAGGAATACAGTAAGAACTGATTTGGCAGGACTTAAGATGAAGCACATCTGATCTTAAGGTTGTTTTTTGGTTTTTTTTTCTGTAACAGACAAAAAGTGAAGCTGTTCACCGCTCATAATAACATGACAAACTATGCCACAGTCTGGGCATCGAAAACTAATTTGGAGCAGCGGAAAGGAAGAGCTGGACGTGTGCGTGCTGGGTTTTGTTTCCATTTGTGCAGCAGAGCTCGCTTTGAAAGGTGAGGCTGTGCTCTTTAGAAATAAAATAGTGTCGGAGGCTTCTCCCAAAACTGTTGTCTACTGCTTCGGATCAAAGTGGGGAAAAAATTGCAGAAAGCACAGAGAGGAGGTGCATCAAGTCAGCTCACTCTGGAATATCTCAGTTCTTTGCAATGAGCTTTGTAATGAGGATAAGGCTGTAGTCTGCCTTCAGCCGTTGTGGGCACCTGGCATCTGCACATTACAGGTAATTTTGTCATCAAAACACTGAAAAGCAGGGAAGACACATGTTACTTTTCCCTCCATCCCCATTTTGTGGCCAGGAAGCCCTTTTGTGCTGCTGCACTGCTGTTCTAGCACCTTTCCTGCTGCTGAAACTTTTTGCCACTTCTATCTGCCAAGCTGTTTCTCGGTTGCTAGAGCCATGGAAATCTTTTTGCTGGTTGCAGAAGTCTACACAGCTGTGACACTCTGTGATTGGTGTCTCTCATGAAAGTTTCAGCGCCCCTTTCTCAGGTAGCAATTAGAGCATAGCTGCATTTTGACGTTCAACTTTTTGTAACCACTGAAAGCATCAGTTGTTCAAAAACTTCCCTTAAATTGCTCAGATTTATTTTGATCTGCAGTCTAGTACAGTGGAGTGATTTTTATTAAGAATTTTTGACAGTGAACTCATTTTAAGCTGCTAAAATAATCATGGGAATTTATGACCTGAAGGTTGCCTTCCCTCAGAGTGTATAAAAGCCAAATATACCAGCTCCGTGGTGCTTAGGATGGAAAGAACGTTTGTGAACTTGTGTGGAGAATCTTTTAAAAGATACCATCTTAAATCTGGTGCCAGCTGAACCTGGATATCCGTTCAAGGTGCTTTGAAACCTTTTCTAGCCGTGTGCTGGTCAGTGCAGTCATCCCTAGGAGTCCCTGTTTCAACCAGCAAGCTGAAGGATCGCTAACGATGCTGTGCTAACGACTTCGGCCGTGCGGACACTAAATGCGGTCAGCTTGTGCTGGAAACAGCACTGGGTAGTGGTGATGTGAGGGCTATTACCTCTGTGCATTTTCACTGCGAATTTTCCCTGAGATGAGAAGATAAATACTGGCAGGAGAGCCTGAGTGACAGGAGCAGGATGAGAGTTGGTGGGTTGGCCGGGAGGCGGTTTTTGCTCTGGAGGGTGGTAGTTTGTGCTGATGGGATGACGTGATGGCGATCAAAGCCTATGCTCAGAAAAACGTGGGCTTTTTGTTCTCATTCCAGACTTCAAACTCATATGACACCCGAAATGTTTCGAACGCCGCTCCATGAAATTGCTTTGAGCATCAAATTGCTGCGGCTGGGAGGAATTGGTCAATTTTTGGCCAAAGCAATAGAGCTGCCACCTTTGGACGCAGTGATTGAAGCAGAACGCACACTAAGAGGTATCGTCATTTGTCCACAAGATAGGCTTTTAATTAAGCTGCCTCCAAGCGATTTCCCACCTATAATGATCACTTACAAACTGTGTTATCATCTCTGGTTAGGCTGTTTGTGTGGTAGCGTGCTGGCCGAAACAGCAAGGTGTTTCCTGGCTTCAGCGTGGGGGTGGCAGCATCTTCTGCAGCTGAAGAAATACTTGAATTCCCAAGTGGGGTCTCCTTCCTTTTAGAAACTTGAGCCTTCGAACTTAAGGCTTGTTTTGTTATTTTACCAGTAACCGATTCTGGCTTCCAGCTTCCTGTTTTCCAGCTGTGGCACTGCTGCGTGTGTCACAGGCTCAGGCCAGTGCCTCAGGCACTTACAAAACTTCTATAAAAGTACTGAAAAAGAGAGGTTAGTAGTTGATTGTATAATTACCGCTTTGTACAGTTTGCTGACGCAAGATCTCAGTATTTTGTCGAGTAATTAAATCTGCAGTTTATGAGTATGCAAGCATCGGTATCCTCCTAAAGCAGGAGAAACTGAGGTGGGGGTTAAGCTGTCCACCTAGTTTTTCAAGGAGCTAACTAGAATATAAGAGAAATTAAGCAGGGAGGAGCGCTAAATTTATGCTTTAGATTTAAACCTCAGCACGCTTCACAGCTATCACTAGATAAGCACTTCTTAAAATTTCTAAGAACTAGAGTATCTATTTGATTGTTGATTTTTACGAAAAAACTTGTGTGGCGAGCCTACATTGCTTGTCTACAGAAGGGAGACCAGAATGAAAAACATAGCTAGGGATAGGTATTCAAGTTTAATGGCTTTCTGATCCAAAAGTTGTTAGTGCTTTTCTTACACTGCAGATAAGAAATGCAAAGCCAGTGGAGAGGGCAAATGTTTTCAGCTTTACCACCAGATATTTCTGGAGTTGCCTTCATCTCCTGGGTGACCTGTGATTTTTCAGTGTCCTGCTAGTATGTTTTTAGGATTGTGGGACATACTGTTCTTCAAAATATTATTTCCTTAGGTTTTTGAGTTCAATAGATACCAGGAAAAATGGATTTGATTCTGGCTAAGGAGTCCTTTATGTATTTGCTTTCCCATTTAATTGCTGAGGCTACAGAGCTTTTTCTTTTTTAATGTAAGGCTTTTAGTTATGCTCAAGTTTCCCAAAGTAGTCTGTAGCAGAGCACATGAACTGTAAGTTTGCATTTTTCGTTTAGATCTTAAAAGAGGTTTTAAAGATCACACTATCATTGTGTTTCTTTGTCCTGCAAATTTAAAAAGTTACGTGAAGTAGCGTGTAATGGTTATGGCCAAATGGTTCAAAAGAAGGAGCCTCGTGAGACCCCTCAGTCTGTTCAGCCAACACCCACGTGTGTGACTTTATTATTGACAGCGGTTTGGTGGCTTTGAGGATGAGCTCAGGTGATGATTTTTAGGTAACGGACGGAGAGAAAGGCAGGCGAAGCCTCGTGGAATTGAGAGTTTGTGGTGTCCTCTTTTTGGATGAACAGAGGGTTCTGTGATTCGGCAGGGCTGCTTTGATTCTCCTGAGGCAGAAATTATGTTAATTAGGGACTTGAAAAAGGTTTAATAGTGTAATAGTGGTTTGTACAGAAGCAAGCTGGAAAGAAATAGAAAAATATGTACATGAATTAAATAGTAATTATTTTAACTGTGGAGGAGGTAGTAAAACATCTGTAAAGCTAAAGTAAAATTTGTTTATTTGACCTCAAACCGGTTTTGAAAAACAGGCTGGCAATACCGTAAACAACATTAAACTTAAATATCAGTGGGGTTCTATTTAAACACAACTATTCAAATTCTGCATTTCTTACCTAAAGACTTCTGGGATTGGCTGACCATCTTTGCTAACGAGAGATCTTGTTTCAGAGCTTGATGCCCTGGATTCCAATGAAGAGTTGACCCCTCTTGGAAGGATCCTGGCCAAGCTTCCCATTGAACCTCGTCTGGGCAAGATGATGATAATGGGCTGTATTTTTTAGTAAGTTTAATGGTCTCAGTGGTCTTTTTTTTTTGTTTGTTTCTCCGAGTTTCTGAGCCTCTAGACATGCATGCTACAAGAGGGAAAACCAGCACATCTAGATGAGCAATAAACAACTGGGGACAGGAAACTGAATATTCATGAGTGCGGAGGATAAATAACTTCTCGTAAAGGGAATAAAGCAGCCCTGAAATTCAGAGTAACTGAAAGGGACCGGTGTAGGCTAAATATTTCTGAATTAGGAGTGGGACTCCATGTGCTGAAGTGCAGCAGCAAGCTGGAGGTGGGGAGATGTGAAATTTGAGACCCTGATAAGAAGAAAACTGAATTAACACATTTTGCTTCAGCAGAAATAAGGAATTGTTTGTAGTTGTTGTGCCTCTAGGGTCCTTCCCACCCCAAGGAGGTGGTGAAAAGGGCTGTGTGTGCACGGGGGACGGGGAGGGAGGAGAGACAAAGGACTTGTGCACACTTGCTGTTGTGAAACGTTGGCTGATTTAACTTCCACTTCCTGGTAAGTGTTTCTGTGATGTCTGATATACAAGGGCCAAATTCCTAGGGTTTGTAACCTCAGTCACTAAGTTTTTACTCTGATGAACAGCCTGTAGCAGCTGCTGGCAGCAATACCGTGAGTAAACCCGATTCTGATCACTTCCGTGGTTTTTTTTTTTTTCCAGTGTGGGAGATGCTGTTTGTACCATCTCTGCGGCCACCTGTTTCCCTGAACCTTTCATCAGCGAAGGCAAACGCCTGGGTTACATCCACAGGAATTTCGCTGGGAACAGGTTTTCGGATCACGTTGCTTTGCTCTCCGTCTTCCAAGCCTGGGATGATGCAAGGTATATTGTCTTGTCACAAAATTGGATGAAAAATTACGGGTAACACAGGGTTGAACTCTTTTGGGACCAAGCTAGATGTGTCCACAGCTGCTATGACAGCTCAACTGTTACACTTTTCCTTTCTTTGCACAGGCTTCTAATTCACTCTGGGATTTTGTTTTGTTTTGGTTTTTTTAGAATGGGTGGTGAAGAAGCAGAAAAAAGGTTTTGTGAACACAAAAGACTCAGCATGGCTACTCTCAGAATGACTTGGGAAGCAAAAGTCCAGCTGAAAGATATACTTATGAATTCTGGCTTCCCTGAAGGTGATTCTGCTTGGACATAGTAATGTAATGATTGCATTTTTTTATTCTGAGATGAGAAATAAATAAACAAGATAATCTGTGATGAATACTCAAGCACAAAGACCTATGGGGGTTTGCCGTAAAGCTGTTTTGCTTTTAACAGCTGCGTTCAGATGAAATTTTAGTGCCGTCTCATGCTCTCTCGGTTGTCTAGACCTGAGAAGTTGTGATGGCTGTGGTGCAACACAGGGAAATTTTGGAGGCTGAGGTTAGGGCTGCAGGATTAAAAATCTATTAAGCAATTGTCCTTAGAGAATTACCTCCCTGATTTTCTTTCTCCTTCACTTGTTACGTCTCCAAAATCTTAAAGCTGACCAGGTTCTGAATTTGCCTAATGTTCCTGAGGACCTTGCTCAGTTAAATGGCATGGCTGCCTGGATTCAGCAGATGTTCATCTCCCCCTCCTTTTTTGTTGTTTGGGTTTTTTTGTTGTTTTATTTTTAAAATTCCTTTATTTTTTTTCTTCTAATTCTGCTAGGATCATTGCTGCGTTTATCCTTAACTTTATTTCTGGGCAAGATGACCTGAAAACAAGCCACCAGAGACTCAGGGGAGGTTTGTAACCAATAAACTAATGAAAACATCCATGCTGACCTCCCCCAAAGATCTGTCTCCAAAACAAATGACAGGAAACACACACTGTGGTACAGCACATTCTGCGCAAACCCTTCTCTCCTTGTTTTCGAAAAGCCTTGGGAGAGAAAAATACCTCTTTTGGTAGTATTTTTCAGCTTTTTGCCCTCCATGAATAAATTGAAAATTGAATGTAGAGCAGAAATCCTTTAAGTGCAGGGGTCATTTGAGAACAGAGGCACATCTACCAGTTGATTGAATCAGAAAACACATTGATCCAGGATCCTAAACAACTGCTGTGCTGTCCTGCGTGACCCGTGGATTCGAGCCAGTCTTCTCTTCTCTGTCAACAGAATGTTTGATGACTCAACCGTTTAACAACACCGGCCCAGATAATAATCTGGATGTTGTAATCTCCCTGCTCGCTTTCGGGGTCTACCCCAATGTCTGCTACCACAAGGAGAAGAGGAAAATTCTTACCACCGAGGGGCACAACGCCCTCATCCACAAGTCATCTGTCAACTGCCCGTTCAGCAGCCAGGACATCAAGTATCCCTCGCCTTTTTTCGTTTTTGGGGAAAAGGTAAAGGCTTTGAATTTGTTCTTGATCACATGCTGCCAGGTTGTCTAGGCTCTTTTTGGTACAGAAGCCATAAGAAGAAAACTACACAGTGCAATATTTAGCTTGGCTTTGGGGGTTTTTGTTTGTTGGGTTTTGGTTTTCTTTTTTCAGAAAATGAGCCGTATGTGATCACGGTGTCACTCAGCCTTCCAGTAACTTCAACCAATCAAAGTCAATAGGAGTAGAGCTGCATAGAAAGTTCTTGCGAGTTTTGTGGAAACAGCCAGGTCATAGAGAAAAATCTAAAGAAATTCCTTCAGGACCTCTACCATACTGATGAGGCACTAGAGAATTTTTGCCCTTATCACTTCTGCTACTTATGAATCCAGAGAGAAAACAGGGATATGTAGTACAGCAAGGGTGTGCTCCATTTCGGGCATGTGGGTAGTTTGTCATCTCCTGAGGACAACTCCCATTTCCTAAGCACCTCATAAAACCTTCCCCAGGGTCCCCACGGCCTTTGAGAATAAATATCCAATTTGCAGAGCCCCTTCTGTCAGGAGAGCTTTTTAAGGTCTCACAGCAGAGTCGATGCTATAGGGGTTTCATTTTTGCCACCTCGTCTGCACTGAATTACAGAATTACAGTTTATTAGTCCAGAATTACAGTTTATTCATGCCGATTTTTATTTCCTCGGTCCTTTTTGCTGACATGCAACTTGTTTTAGTAATGGCAGATAAACCACTTCATTGGTAATAAATGGCAATAAATGCAAGTACAACAGATTCTGCCCATTGTGCTCATGTGTGAAAGAAAGGAGGGAGAGAGGCAGCTGTCAGGGAGGGAGGCTGAAATCCCAAGTCCTGCTCTTCATTTGCTCTTTAAAATGAAGGGCAGCAGCCGGGGTAGTCACTGCCGTTACCTCTGGCCCAGCTCAGACAGCTTCTTGTCGTCCCAAGTGCTCACTTCAAGTACAAGCTTAAGATCTTGTTTCTATAAAATGACAAAATGGTTGTAAGGACATGTAGCAACTTTGGAATTTGCAGGTGAGCTTTGAATTGGAGCCCCAGCGATGCAGAAGGTGAGAAGATAATTGAGCTCCACCTTGGTTGGTTTTAGTTTGTCAGAACACGAGGTCACTCTTGCAAAATGGCAGCTGCATAATTGCAGACATGCAGTCATGGAAAAATGGATATCTTTAAGTGACAGGTGTTTTTTTGGTGTTTTTTTATATCAGGCAGTGCTGATACAGTCTGTTAACACCTGCCCAGTGTTCAATTTTGTATGCATGTCTGCTCTTGTAACTTCCTAACACTATACCTAAATTTTTTTGGTGGGGGGGGGGGTTGGTTTGTTTGTTTGAGTGTGGGGTTTCGTTGTTGTTTGTTTGTTTTTTACAAAATTCTCTAGTTTCAGCGGCCAGAGGAAGGCGTAGGGATGTATTTTCCATTTCAAGAGTCGTAATTCCTCTCCCGCCTGCAGATTCGAACACGAGCCATCTCCGCCAAAGCAATGACCTTGGTGAGCCCGCTGCAGCTGCTCCTCTTCGCCTCCAAGAAAGTCCTGTCAGATGGGGAGCTCGTTCTGGTGGACGACTGGTACGGACACCTCCTTAGTGCTCGGAATTTTTCCATTAAAACTCCTGGTTTTTTCCCCCTTTACCTGGAACGTGAATACGAGGTACTGTGTGTTTTGGACCCCCTCTTAAGACAGAGGCTGAAGAAACCTTGGTTTTAAGTCTCAGAAAGACAAGGAGAGAAGTGCTCAGGATTTGTTGGTTGCATCTGGCAGTGTACATTTTATGGCCATGACCAAATACCATCTACATGCCTTTTTTTCTTTTTCCCCCTTGTTCAGTGAAATGGAAGTGAAGAATTGCTTAAGCTTAGTTCGCTAATATTTTTGAGGGCGGCCTGGAGCTTTCAAAATCTGGAGGAGCCTCATGTTTTTAGTTTACTCTGCATCTTTCTGTTTAGATGTTAGGAGTTATATATTGGTGTTATCCGAGTATTTTAAATCGCAGGAGCAAATTTGAAGAGAAAGATAGTTATGTTTTAACAATCTGGAATATTGTGTCCAGTTCTGGGCCCCTCAGTTCCAGAAGGACAGGGAACTGCTGCAGAGAGTCCAGCGCAGCCACGAAGATGCTGAAGGGAGTGGAGCATCTCCCGTGTGAGGAAAGGCTGAGGAGCTGGGGCTCATGAGCTGGGAAAAGAGGAGACTGAGGGGTGACCTCATTTATGGTGATCAATATGGAAAGGGTGAGTGTCAGGAGGATGGAGCCAGGCTCTTCTCGGTGACAACCAGTGATAGGACAAGGGGAAATGGGTATAAACTGGAACACAGGAGGTTTCATTTAAATTTGAGAAGAAACTTCTTCCTGGTGAGGGTGCCAGAGCCTGGACCAGGCTGCCCAGGGAGGTTGTGGAGTCTCCTTCTCTGCAGACATTCCAACCCGCCTGGACACCTTCCTGTGTAACCTCATCTGGGTGTTCCTGCTCCGGCGGGGGGATTGGACTGGATGAGCTTTCGAGGTCCCTTCCGATCCCTGACATTCTGTGATTCTGTGAATGTCAAATTCTAGGGATCTTGCAAATTTGCCACCTGAATTTCACCTCCCTTCATTGACAGATCAGAATTTCAAAGATGAGAATATAGATTTCTGGCTTGGTATGTGCAGCACTTCATGAAAAATCGCTCTGTAGAATGCAGTTCATGACAGGCGCTCTTCTCGAAGTTGTTATATGTCTAACATACTACTTTATGCTCTAGGATCAAGCTGAAGATGCCGCACAGCGCGGCTGCCTGCATCACTGCCCTGCGTGCGGCCATGGAGGCTCTTGTCGTGGAGGTGACCAAAGACCCCGAGACCGTTCGGCAGCTGGACCCAGCGAAGGAGCGAATGCTGGATGTGATCCGTCAGCTCTCCAGGCCATCGGCCGCCGGCGTCCGCCTGACGGCTGCCAACGCCAGGTGAGCTGGAGTTAAAACCACCAGTAGAGTATTGTCCTGTGTGGACAGGAGCTTCAGGCTCTCGTTTTGAAGTCAATAGTCTGAGCACGCCTAAAATTGCCCTGGTCAAAGTCGGATGTAGGCAGGTCACTGCCTGTTTCCACAGGAAGGAATAAAAGCTGTCATCGCCTCTTCCAAAACACAATGGTTTTTAAAGAAAAGATAAGCCAAATTTATTTTTGGCAAGCATATTCATCTCTGTCTCTGGGAATAAATATTTGGCTGTGCTTGCACCCCTCCGTTGCGCCTTGTTTTCATGTCTTGCTGCTGAAGCAAAGAGAAATGAAAACACCTGTGAGCTGTTAGTAAATCAAGGAACAAAACAAAGAACAGCTTTAGTGTACACTTCACTGTGCTTTGCGGGGAGCAAAATAAATAGGAATGGGGCTCTCTACGCATTTGTGTGAGGTGGAGAAGCGGGACTGAGGGGAAAACTTTCTATCCCAGCTGTAGACCTGGCTCAGATTTAGAGGAGGAGCTGCTTATGTGGCACGGCAGGCTATTCCCAGCTTTTCTTACTGAAACGGAACAGGTGCAAAAAACTGTGATTCAAACATCGTATTCTGTTAACAGAAAACAGCGGCATCTTAACTGAGTGTCTTGGCAATTCATTCTTCCTGTAATATCTTTAAAAAACCGAATCCATGAGATTGCTTCAAGTATAGATGGAGTGTTTCTCTTTGCCAGGTTCGGCGATGGCCCTCGCCCCCCTAAAATGCCTCGCTATGACAATGGGGGCTGGGGAGGTTACCCGCGGGGCTCTGGCTACCGAGGCGGAGGCTACGGCGGCTACGGCTACTCCAGCTGGCGCTCAGGAGGCAGAGGATACCAAGGTAGCCCAGGAGGCGGCTATTATCGAGGAAGAGGCTACCGAGGAGCAGGCGGTGGCTACGGAGGAGGCTGCGGGGATCCGGGGAGGGGCAGGTGGTAGTTACAGCAGGTCAGGGAAGTCTCTGACAAAAGTGCGTTTCTCTCCCAACGTGCTGTTTTGAGCCTGTTTGCCGTTTCAGTTCCTTAGTACAGGTATGGCTCTGTAATATATTGTGCCCGTAGAGAATTTACTGCAAGGTGTATGATTTTCTTCTTAATAAAGAGTTTGTTTTTAAAGACGCTATACGTTTGATTTTGGATTTGGAAGCTGTCTGGTGTTAGTTTTGGTTGTAGGAGGTATAAGGCATTCTGAGGAGATCTTTCCAGTGTTGAAAACCATTCTCTGCCAAACAAATTTCAAATTACAGAGCTTGGACTCAGTGGGGATTTTTTTCTTTTCCACTGATCCAGATTCTGTGGGAACATGGAATTCCTTTTTCAAGACTGATGTGACGCTGCTTCGCTCTGTGGAACCATCTCAGAAGTGATGCCCTTCATTGCTTACACTGCTCCTCCAAAATAGTCGCGCTTCATTCCTGCAAATAATGCGAGAGCACGATTCTTTAATTAGAATTCATTGAAATTGCAGCCTGTGGATTCCAGACACTCCAAGCCTGGTGCTTGCAGAAGAAAATTGACAGAGAGGGAAGAAGGAGCCTGCAGTGAGGTGTGGTTCCCTCTGCGCTGCTCCCAGCGGCACAAGGGAGTGACCAGGAGCAGGGGGGTGTGACACGGGGTACCCGCAGGTACAGATCTACTCTCAGGGCAGTTGGGCTGTGCTGTGCACGGCGCCGGGGTGAACAAGGTGGGCGAAGCGCTCCAGTTGATGATAAATGTGCACGTACGAACAGTTTTTGGGGTTTTTTTTTGGCCAAAACTCCCTTACCTCTCTTACAGCGTGGCCAGCAAACCAGGTGAGTGAAGTTTAAAGCAACTCTGATGGTTTTTGTATTTCTAATGAAGAGTTCTTAAAAGGAAGGTAAGAGTGAAGCACTGTTTCTTTAGTCAAAACTGCTAAAAGCCAAATGCCACATCAAGCTTAGATGTCCAGCTATGAGTTACAGAGCTATATTTGATATCAAGTGTATCATTATTCATCTCCAAACTTAAACCTAGGATTAACCTGGAGTGTATATCTGCTTCTGCGTCGCCTGATGCAGTGAACTCCACAGTCCTTTCTGCTGATGTAGACTTGCTTGTAGATGGAATAATGGTCACTCTGTGCCATCATTACTGAATATAGGATTATTTTTCTTCTCCGGGAACAACCTGTTACAGAATCAGAAGGGATGGACCCTGACAGATGTGCTGTAATGTTAGCCACTGCCCCTTTCCACAGCTGGATTTATTGCATCCAGATGAAACTTGCTTTCCTTGGCTTGCCCCTCAAACTTTGCCTTATCCCACTTGTTACTAACACAAAACTGGAGACACGAAGCAGACAGAATTACCATTAGCTTTTTCCTGCTTCTAATTTAGTAAGTTCTAGCCGGTAGACTAGGATACCATGGGTTGTCAAGTATATGGATAATATTCTATGATACTGCCTAAAAATGGTTTTACTGGGGGTGCTTTGATGTTAAATCCTAGCTAGAGAAACTCCCTGTTTAGCGTGAAGTTGCTCTTTCTCAGGTTAATTTACAAAAATGATTCTGATTTGTACCTGTAAAGCTGAAAAAAGACCAAAAAACATTAATGCCACCCAGGCTATGATGGGAGATCTCGCTGGTTCTGGTACTATTGCAGTGATTAAGTTTGTAACTCTGAGGTGTCAGCGCTTCTCGGATACAGCTCAACACCAGTGCCCTGTTCACGCACACTAAGATTAAACCTGATTTCGTGTTGGTGTAAGAATTGTTAAAAAAATTAACGAGCGTTCAAGGGTACAGCCAGATGTAATAACATATGAAATTGTGTAGGTCACACACCTACATCGGGAGTTGCTGCTGGGATGGATCTTGCAAGAAGAACCCATCCTGAGGTTGGTCAGCTGGCACGTTGTGGTGGGGGAAGGCGCCACAGACTATTTAGCATCTACAAATGACAGCTGAGTTGGTTTTATCGACGTGCTAGTGTTTTACATAGCGTCATGCATGAAAATACTGCTTAACAATGTTCAGTCTGGTTTTTAATATCCATCAGGACCAGCTAAGTGGGAAAGCAATAATCCTTGCCTACATTTCCCGTGCCAGAGATGAACAGCGCAGTCTAAACAAGGATTGAGATGCCAATGAGGAGCTTAAACAGCCTGGGTACAGAAAACTGAAAATTAACCTGAAATGACACGTACATTTTCACAGTAAAAACTGAGCTTGTGCTGAGTTTACCGTGCCAGTAGATTGATCTGTGCTTTGTTTCAGAAAGGCAGCTTGTCAGAGCGCTCGTCCAACAAACATAATGATCTGAAATCCCGGCAGGACGAACTGCCTGAGCTCCAGCAGCCGCACGGTCTGCAATGGTCACGGACGCCGGTTCCTTCGCTCCTTCCTACACAATTTGCTGTAGCCACCTGGAGACATTTAGCAGCCGTGACACCCCCAACCTCCGCTGTGCCAACCGAAGGTGCGTTGGAATTTTTTCTCTGTCTTTTGGTAGCACCAAGCTCTCATGAGGGGGTTTGGAAACAATGACGGATTTTTCTGGTTTTCCAGTTCCCAGTGGAAAAGGAGAAGAGTAATATCGACATTAGTGTCAGGACCGTAATATGGAGGATAGTACTTGTCGGTTGGTTGCTTTAATTTTTATCTTGCTTGTTTTAAAATGTCTTGCGTAAATACTAACGACGCTACCAACAAATTACAAAGTTGCCATTAAACACGCTTTTTATCTTAATTTCTGGCCGTGGCGCTTGCCCGCCTGGCTGCTGCATTAAACACAACGTGAACACTCAGTGTCAGCAGCTGGGTGAGCAGAACAGGTCGGGGTTGGAAGGGACCTCTGGAGATCATGCAGTCCAACCCACCCGCTAAAGGAGGGTCACCTAGAGCAGATCGCACAGTCTTGCAGACGTTTTTATCAAATTAGATAAATCTGAATGTGAATCTTATCCAGCATTACTGGCCATACACAGATATAGATGAAGATTCTTTAACCAGTTTATTTAGTTGTTGCTCATTAGGGTACTGATCTGCTTTTATGGTAAATATCGATATTCCAGCACCTTTATTCCTTTATTCTCTGGTATTATAAACTCTGTTCACAAATACTAACTTTCCAAATTTGAAAAAAATATTAAATATATCAACATTAAACCCCTTAGCTCTACAGATATTTTAAGCTTTTCCTTTTCCTGTTTGTTATGCCTTGTTATTTATCATGAAATTGCATTATCCATGTTCATACTGTTTCAGTCTCCTTTTTTTTTTTTTTTAGCAGTGGAAAACATTTCTTTATATAAATGTTTTATGCGAATAATCATAGAATCATTTTGGTTGGAAGAGACCCTCAGGATCATCAAGTCCAACCATAACCTAGCTCTAGTACTAAACCATGTCCCTAAGAACCTCATCTAAACACCTTTTAAAGATGTAAAAAGGATGTAATAATTGCTTTATATTATTTTCCTGCTGCTCTGCGGGGAAAATAATAAATGTCCATATACTTTAAAGAAAATTAAAAGTCTAAATCAAGATGAATAATATCAAAATCTCCGTATCTCCTTTCCATTCTCAGCTCTGCAGTCTTTCCGAGTAACATCTTTAGGTTTAGCACGGGCTAAGTATACAACCAGAAATTCACCTTTTCAGGTTTCATGTTTCAGTTTATACAAAACTCATTACTTCATCACCTGCAATTTTTTTTCTTGACTGTCAGATTTTATTTCAATGGACAAATCTCTGAAGATTAATCTCTATTAAGACTATAATACTGAAGTTGTATCGTCAGAAATTATAAAGGTGTAGGTTGCATGTCTCAGCACGAGGGAGATGAGGAACAGGCCGTTCCCTTTGTGTTTGAGGTGATATCCAGAGTCAGCCGCTGAGGAAGAGTCTTTCTCTGGAGTTACTTAGAAACATTTGTTCTTGATCTGTAGAACAAGTGTTAAAAGTGTGCCCATACTGAATTTGTTCCTGGTTTTTGGAAGGAGGTTGGGTCTAGCAGGAGGAGGAGGTCATTTAAAGAAGGAAGAGATGCTGCCTTAGTGTTGGCGATGCACGTGCATCTTAAGTGTGTCTCGGCAGAAAAGGGGGAGGACTAAAAGCCCGCGGTGCAAGAAATAGCTTCAGTTTACCTGTATTTCTGCTGGGAGCTTTATGCTGCTTTAAAATACATACACTTTTTATAGATGTATGTTTTATGAAACTGATTTTTTCACAGAATTCCTGCTATGCAGTATACCAGTCGCACAGTATTTTTTCCCTAGGTAGTAGCTAACAAATAATACTCTGCTGTTTATGTTCACACTGGAAGTTTTTAATCCCATTAAATCTCTGGGAAATGTAGTTTTCCCTACCATATGCTAAGAACCATTAACCAGGACTGCTTTTGAGCTATGGTTCGTAAAGACAGAGGTGAATTATAGGAGAACACAACACTAAAGTCCAATAACAATGTCTTCAGTTAACAGGGGTAAGTTTACAGGCTCGTATTCTCCTGGGAAAGTGGCCGCTTCGTTTCCACTGTGCTGACTTTCTAAAGCCAAGTTCAAATTATCACATTGCTGAAACGGAGTGTCCATAGAAAAACCTCTCACCCGCATGGGAAAGAGCGAGCGCCGCTTCCTACATTTGAGCAAGCTGGGGCAAAAAAAAGGCAAAAAGTAAAGTTTCAAATTTAAGAGCAATTTAAAAATCTTTTGGCCCATCCTGTTTCCTGTCAGTTGGTTTTGCAAAGAACTTTTTAGATACCAGGACTGTAGTTTGGAATTCCAAGTTTTCCTCCCACGCTGCTGTCTGCAAAGAGACATTCAGAAACACTATACTGGAAAATACATGAAAAATTGCCTTTTTTTCCCTAGCTACTGGTTTTTTGCACATCTAAGCTCCTGACCTATAGTCAGTGTCTGGTGTGTAACTCCCCACCGTTCCTCTTGCTTCCTACTAAAGGAATTAGTTGCTCAATGTAGCCGACTCTTTTCTGGGAAGAAAGGGAAGTAAGGGTTGTCTCAACTGCATCAGCATGCTTTCCAAGGAAGGAAATGGCAAGAAAAAGAAAACTCTCAACTACGGTGGGCAGAAAGAATAATAATGTTTGGTCATACAGCTCTGGGCCACCTTCCACTATTCCTGTAATCTTGGCCCAAAATTCTCACCTACAGATGGCAAACGAGAAGTTGAAGGTCCAGTCCTGAAAAGACATGTAGTAGGTGGTACCCAGGAGTGTAGGGAGACATCCAAGGAAGAAGAAAAGACACCTCAACTCTGTGGGGCTTTGTGGATGATGGTATTTATTGTGAAGTATCTTAAAAAAGAATTCCTCTTTCAACCAATTGCCCGTTTCCAGGCTGCGCTCTGGATAATTCCAGCGTGATAATGACTTCAGTCGGTTATTCCTTTTGTGCTCAGCTGCTCAGACCACCTGCTTGCCACATCCAGGTCCTCAAAATAAACTCTGTCTTCCTGAAATGTCAAGGCTCTGGGCTTTGGCTTGTGTTTGAAAACAAGCGTTGAAGTCTAAACACGGCTCTTCCAGCAACACCGCCTTTATACCGCTTGTTTGACAAACCCACACAGACAGGCCCAAAACTGCTTTGATGGAGTTTAAGTATCACGTAACCTAGATCACCATTTCACAGTGGATTTATCGTAGTTTTAATTAGGTTTAACTCTATGATTTTGTACATAGGAACTCTGCTCGATTCCATGCACTGCTAAGTGACATTTTCTGCTTGGCCTCTGCTCTTCACCCCTTTGCTCTGCACGTCTGATCAATTCTGGGCTCTGGTGGCAAGAAAGAATTGGAGGATTTGGGATGATCCAAACTCTGCACAGTGGGAACTGTGTCAGCGTGGCCAGCCAGATGCTCTCAGAGCAGAAAACTTCTGTGAGAACCTCCCAGAGATGTCAGATTTTCCAAGGCACCATTATAAACTTTTTTTTTTTTTTTTTTTTTAAATGATCAAGTGACTCAGAAATCTGGCACTGTGCAAAGTATGAGCTTTGCTGGTGTGATATGAGCATCTGTGCTGGGAGGAAGGGTAAACTTTGATGTTAGGAGTTCTCCTATTCCAACTGAATTTAAGGAACCGAGGTGGAAGAAAGAATCCATAAATACCAGGCATAAATACCAGGTGCTAATCAGAGCTCAAAAGCTTCAGAACAACCAAAGAGTATGGATATAAGAGAATTAAAACACAGTACGTTATCTAATACAAGGATACATTACGATAAAAAGCAAAAAAACCCACCATTATTCGTTATTATACTGTACCAGATACCACATAGAACATTTTGCCCAATATACTTCTGCACCACTACTCGTCTTAAAATATAAAATGTTTGTTTGTGAGTACTTCTGGTACATAATCACTCAAGTCATAATTAAAGAATTAATATGTTCATTTACATGAGGAAATAACTTTTCTCCCTGACACTGCCAGATTTCCCATGTCTTTCCAGACAGAAGATTTAATCCAATTTCACATTAATTGTACCTTCTTTATATTGTGTGCAATTTTCAAAGCATCTGCATGTTAGCTGTGGATACGCAGGCAATGAAAGCTGCAATTTCAAACTACTTACAAATGGGTAGATAACCTGGAAAACAAGCCCCAGATTGTTTAACCAAAACAATCTTTTTTTTTTTATTTATTCACTGAACAATTTTTACCTTAATTGTTACCTCTAATGTGGTCACTAAAGAACTCTGCTCCCTAAAGCAGTGGAATAATACATTCATTGGTTTTCTTCCTGAACCACTGTACCTTCCCCTGAAGACTATAAGGAGATTGTTAGTTCCTAAATAATTTTAAAATCTTAACCTCATTTATGTAGCCTCTTTAGAGCATGAATCTACACCCACACTCTCCTGAGATGCAGCGTAGTCCTGCAGCGGCTAATTCATTATCACAGACCAGTCCTTCACCAAACTGTAACTAAAACAGAACTGCTAGAGATTTAAATTTTACCTTTTTAGTCGCCCTACAGGAGAGGGCAACATTCAGGTGTTTTATTTCTTTGTAATAATGCCATTTTAAGTGTTACAAGCATCAGGCATAAAACGTACAAATTTTGTAATTTACAACCGTGGCACTTGTTAACAAAAAGTAATTTTTAAAAGATAATGAGCGACAAATGTACCTTGGAATAGTTTTTTAATGTTTTTTCTATTTTTTTTCTCCTAATTTTTCAGGTAGCTCATGACTGCGAAGGGTTACCGGAGATGTAGGTCCCCTATATCTTCAGCAGTTCATATAGCACAGGATATTTTCCAGTATTCATCAGCTTTTCCGGCTGCTGGTTCTTCTTTAACACTGTTTTGATAATGAGTCAGTTCCAAGCACATGATTTAATATGTTTCCAGATGTTTTTTTAAATAGTTCCTCAGCCAGAGCTGCCTGTTTCTCACAGTTTTCATCATCATCCCAGCCTCTCCAAATGATGTCACTGAAGAACGTAAATGGGATCTTAACATTATGGTATATAAGTACATACAGCAGCAATAGAGAGCAGGAAAAGGTTGTCTTTTTCTTTTTCAAACTGACCTGTAAAAAGTTTGCAAATGATTTTTGTAATATGGAAAGACTGAAAAAATAGATGAGAGAATTCTGGCATAACTATCATTTATGGGGGGGAAGGGGAAGAGTAGGAAGCATTCCAGGACAATAAAACTTATCTGTTCCTCTGCAAAATATACTTGGTAGCTTACAAACTAAGCAAAACCTTCTTTAAGACAAGAATTTGAGACCAGTAGCATTATTGGATGTTTCAAGGCATCTCCCAAATCCATCCCTGCAGAGAGATAAGGCTGAAGGAAACGAGAACATGTAAACACATTGCAAAACCACCGATGGAAGGAGCAGGAATAATCACAACAAGGGACACTGTTTGGTTCTGTTCTTAAGAGAAGCCAAATTAGTAGATTACTAGTACATCCCTGACTGTGAAACAACCTTAGACTTTTAGATATTTATAATCTCTTGGAATGCCCCTGCCCTTATAAACAAACCAACAAAGCCAAAAAGCCCCAGACCTTGGACAGATTTATGCTGGAAAAGCAAAATGTGTGTTTTAAGACAAAGGTTTGCAAGTGCTATGGGTCTTGAGACCCATCCCATTGGAACGATACTCATACTAGCTAGAACAACCCCAAATCAATCAGCTGAGTTTTGCTAATTCTCTAGGTTGTAACCTGAATCTCAAAGAGCCAAGAGAGAGCTTTGAGCTGCTTACTCACATGCGTACTACACCCCGCCAAAGTACTTGGAGCAGTTGGGACACCAGATGAGCGGTAGCGCTGGTGTTTACCGTGTGACCTTTTACAGCTGCCATAAAAATGGTTCATCTTCCTCCCTGAGGGCTCGTGCAGACGTTTGGTTTGGCTGGTGGAGCTGGCAGGCTGCTCGTGGGACCGGCCAGAGACTCCGCAACGCTTCTGGGAGAAGAGAAAGAGGAGAGGGGTTTAAAAAATCTCCCGCCTTTGTCTGTAGAGGCCAATTCTTCTTCTTCAGGAGAGGTGCACCTGTATTAGTCCAAGAAAAGTTGGGCGGCTCTGCTACGTTGGTAAAGATGAGCAAAGGCAATGGAACAACAGATGGGTCAAGCCACAGCAACCAAAAAGAACAGACTGTCCTTTCCACAGTGGAGAGAACGAGTGCCTGTCAAAGAGCTCGCTAAGGAACATCTAAATTTTCAGCCCAGGAGAGGCCGTCAGCCTCGGGAGCATCTCTGGTGCAGCAGTTACCTCTGAAGTTTGCTTCCAAAAAGCTTTTCTGGTTTTCCACAGAAGCGCCTGTGTTCACGTGGTTACAGTGGTAATGGATCGCAAAGAACGTGGAAATTAGGTAGAAGTTGAAGGTGCAACACACATCGATCTTGGTTGTATGTAAATTAGGATAAATCACGCAGAAAGATGTTCCTCTGCATATGCTAATGACTGGTAAAAAAAAAGATCGCCATCCTCATCAGACAGTGGGAGAATCAGAACTAGACTCTAGCTTTGATATCAGTTTATTCCGAGAACTCATAGTAAACAGGCCCCAAAACAGCAACCACGGTACTCACTAACATTAAGCATGTTAATAAAGCTGAAAGAGGCAACTTTGTGTTGGATGAAAAGCCAGCAGCTACTGCGTTCGTTTGGAAGCAGATCCTGCGTGCTCGCTCTTGGTAATCACACGAGAATCTTTTTACATCCTGGAGCGATTTATGCATATGATACTTTTAATACTATTAACAAAAAAGACTTCACCAGACATGAAACCCACTGTGCAAACGGCTGTTGCTGATCTCAGCTGGGAACCATCCATTCGCTCCTATGGCCTTTGCCTACCCTGCTCTTAAGGGTCTTTGCAATTTTTGAAGTAGGTCGCGATATATAAAGTGAGGAAAACAAACCATTAGGAGAAGAGTCTGCTTACAAATTACAGACTCCCATTTGATAATCTTTATTTGAAGGGCGAGGCACCAAAAACGAAGCAAAACAACAGCTGCACGTGAAAGCATTTTCATGTTTGCAGGCTCTCAAGAGCTTCAGATTAAGATTTTTTTTTTCTTCACTCAGGACAAAGTCCAAGACTAAATTTTTCAAAACTCGGAAAGAGTTTTGTCTTGTAGTGTTCCAAATTGCATTTACTCAACAAAGTTTTCAATTTACTCTTGATTTTTTTTCCAAAGAAAAATCTCTGAGATTGAAACTGATTGCTTTAGAAGTGTCACTTTAAATTGATCATTGGGAACAAAGACAGCATTGCCACATCCTTATCTCCGGGGTGGTTCCCAATCACAAAAGTCATCAGGATCCATAATATTTCCTACCTATGATTCCTTTTCTACTGTTACCAAAACAAAATAAGCTTTAAGATATTTCTGCTATGGATACAGCTCCTCTGTTAATGTTGTATCACCTGTGAATGGCAAAATCGTGCAAAAAGCTAAATGCCTCACAACTTGCACCGCCTGGGCAATTCAAACCTGGTGTCACCCCGTCCTGCTCCGGGCTAGCCTTCCAGCAATGTTGCGCAAAGCTCCAGTTCCTCCAGAACGTTATCAACCAGTTCCCTTGGTGTATTTTCAAAATTAGAGGAAAACAGTTCAGCAAAACGTACGGAGGCTTTGAGCTGCCATGATGAACTCCGAGGTGGTTTGCAAGTAACCTAATTTAGAGCAAAGGCTCCATGTGTCAGTACCTCTTTACATTAGCACCGTCATACACACAAGGAGCTAGAGGGACAGACGTAGCTGTATGTTCTTGTCGTTCAACTCACAAAGCCACTTAAATAAATTGTGTGTAATATCAAACTAAAAATCAGTATTTGTGAGAACAGCATCTTATCTTCCTGTAATTCTTCCCAGGCAAGAATATTTTTGAGTCTATGTGCTATATACATTAAAAATAACAGCTACATCAAATAGCTATAGTAACCAACATGTACAAGTGAGCAACAAAGCATATTTAAGCTGTCCCAAACGCTGGTTTCTGAATTTACATTTTTGAAGGATGGTTCCTTCCCTCATTCCCTGTGACTCATGTATTCAAAGTTGTCTAAACAACGCAAGTAGCTTATTTAGCTTTCCCACACTATGTGACTTATCTGGAGTTGCTTCCAGCTTCGATGGAGCCTTTGTTTTTCAGCCTGAGACTTTCCAGATTGAGGCTCTGTAAAGGTGACCTTCAAACTCTGAGTGGAGACTCTCCAAACCAGACCAAAAGAGGAGGAGTTACGGTAAACTTAAAATACAAACTCAGGTCTGGTTTGTTTTGTTCCCAGTAAATGATCTTTGTCGGGAAAGCAAGTTTAGTAAAACCAGAGCTGCACAGCTGACTATGTAGAAAGCTATTTCTGAAAAGGAGTTAAAAATCACTGTAAATAAATAAGTGAACAAAAAGATGTGAACACATGGTGGCTGCAAAGACGTGCACATAAAAACATTTATGTTATTTCTGCATATACTAAGGGCAAGATTACTTCTCAAATGTACTCAATTCTCACGTGCAGCATTTTTGCTGTGTTAAAAATTTGGAGAGAGTTCAAAGTGATCACAAAGTGTCCAAGGCCAAAAATAGGTCTAATGAAAAGGCTTCAGCCTAGTTAGCTTATCATAGAGAAGGCTGGGAACTTAATCTTGAGCTGAAAGTGTTTACATAACAGAAGTCTTAAAAGAGAACATTAGTTGTCTTCTAAGAAACAAAAATCTCGAATCACAACACACTGTGCTCAGTAATGCTCATTTTATCCCACGGAAAGATTACTTCCTCCCCTGAGAAAGGCCCTTGGTGGAATTCTGTTAAAGACACTACATAGATCATTAACCTACTGATTTTGACATGAGTTTTCATGGATCATCAGGATGTGTATCATCGTGGATAGCAGCAAGGATACATAAGATAGATAGATAGATAGATAGATAGATAGATAGATAGATAGATAGATAGATAGATAGATAGGTAGATAGATAGATAGATAGATAGATAGATAGATAGATAGTTACCCCAACAAGTATTCCAACAGCAGGTGTAATTAAATCTGAACTGATGACAAAACGCTCTGGTTTAGTCTTGCAGATCCCAAGGCAGTTGTTTTCTTTCCTCTTCAGTTTCTCCAAAAGGGATTTGGCCATTGCGTCGCTGGCACTCTCTGCCTATGGCCTGTCTGTCTTCTGCTGCTCTGCTCTGGTACTAACCAGCTGGTATCTCACTATTTCAAGACTGCTACAGAGGTGGGTTCTGCCTCTTGACAGCTCCAGGATGGCATATACCTAACAGGGGTGCTTGTTCCGTGCCACCCCTGGTAATCTTTCTTCTAACCAGCCATTTACTGGAGAATTCCAACTCCACAAGCTGCAGGAAATGTGAAAAATGCAGGAAGTTATGGTGTACAGCTACAGAAACCATAACGTGCTCAGAAGAGTCTTCCTATTAAAATGGATTTGTAATGTGTCAGGATAAACCTGTACGTGTCTTGTCTGTCATTTTATAGAGATCTAGCATCGATGAGTCCCTAAATGCCCTGAATATACAGGGGAAAAAAAATACTGGCATGTTACTGACCTAACAATGAGTACGAAATGTTTTTTTCCAGTGCGCTCCCAGCCATGCAAGAGCCGTCCTTACCCAGAGCAACTGCTTGGTGCCACCAGCTCTGCTCCTCACCCCTTCACATTTCAGTCCCCCTGGAGCAGGAATCCAAGAAAAGCCAACAAAATGATCTTGCATAATTCATAAGCAGGCTGAACAATTGCCTCATTGAGCTAACTCCTGTTTATATTCCGGAACCTGAATAAATTGGCAATCCCAACCGCAGGATGCGAGGAGAGTAACACGCTGGGAGAACATCTGCCATCCCAACTGCGACCTGGAAGGAAACTTGACCGTGAGTACTTGGGTTCAGAATGAGAAAAATGCTAACTGCCCGTTGTACACTTCGGGGGACTAATGAATTCTGTGTCATCTGTGCAGCCTCGTTCATTTTTTTTTTCTCTCTCTGTTTGGAAAGCCAGATGTTGCTAAACCCAGCCCTGGCCATGGGGCTTCCAGCGACTGAAGAGTTGTTATTGCCTCTTGCCCTGAGAGATGGGATTTGTTAAGACTGTGGGCACCTGTACTTGTCTGCAGTGGAGCTGGAGATGAGGTGAACACAAGGAAAACCTTTCAAGCCTGACTTCTTCGATAAATTACATTTATATTTGCATAAAGGAGCTGGAAGGGGTTACCCTGGAGGGATGCTCATCTGGCAAAACTCATTAAATCCAGTTCACCCATTATGCAACCAGCTTCATTGTAAGAAAAAAAGACAGGTGGTCCGGCAAAATGAAAGAGAAGCTGAATGTGTCTGTGGGTTTGTAGAGCAAACAAGGGTATAAAATTTATAAAAATGGTATTCAGTGGTGTCTGATAAAACCTTAACATTCAATAAGGCAGCCTGCCCTACTAATATACATATCCAGGGACACTTCTTAGCTTTAAATACAGGAAAATGCGGAAGCAAACAAACCTGTTTAACATTTCAGATGCCATTTTAGAGCTTTGGGAGCTGCACCGAAGCGTTGATGAAAGTGGTATGCTAGGTATGTATTACTATGTAAAGATGTTTATGTTCTGGAGCCTTTTTGTTTTCTTAACCTTTGAAGTTAAACAGTTCGGGTGGCAAAAACTGGGTTGCCACCAGCCGGTGGCTGATGGGGAGGTGTGAAATGTGCTGAGAACAACTCAAGCCCAAAAATGGACCAACAAAAACTACATTCTGGGTTAAAAAAAACACTGAGCAGTCACAATGAGGTGCTATTTTAAAGAACATTCCATGAGTTCGAATTGTATAAGAAATAACTTTGGAGAAGCATGTTCTGGTATCTAAATCTCTAATGTCATTTCAATGCTAATTAAAAGATACCTTAAAAAATCCGAATCTGAGAGAAAACAGGAGCAGGAGGGATTGACATTACCATCCTATAGAGATGTGGCCTCTCCTCTGTACCCTCTCCTGGTGCTTATTTTAAGTTAAACCCATCACAAACAATTACAATTCACTGTTTAATAAATCAACACACTAAATCTTGATTTTAGCTTCTTTGTATGGTTTTAAAATAACATTCTTATAGCTGGAGGCAAATTATCATATCAAAAATGAATTGTCAGATAAACGTTCCAGTTGAACTACTGGATAAATGCTTTTAATGTAATTAAATTCTCTGATGTAATAATTTTCCTGAGCTCCAAAATTTAATAAATTAATAGCAGTTGAAGAGACTACAGATTTCCTATTCTTGAAGGATTTGACAAGTAAAAACTCAGGATATAGGTCTTAGAATTTCCCATCCCTTCACAGTCACTGCATTTTTCAGAATACTTGATTGTCTTTCTGATATTTCCATGGACTGAGTGTCAGGGATGAAAATGTGGGTAGTATGTTGAGATTCCCAGCAAGCAAAATGCAGCTTACAGCCATGAAAACTATGTTTTTTCTTGCCTACTGAGTTCTTATTCTAATACATTTTCAAATCTCCTCCATAGGTAGCTTGCTACTGCTACTTCAAAAAACAAAACAAAAAAAAAAGGAGACATTTAGCAGGAAATAGTCTATTTATAAGGCATTTTAGACATTTTCCCGTTGTTTATGGTATCAACTGACGAGTTTTAAAATGTCATTTCATTCCCTAACAAACTTAATTTTTCTCTTTGCTTTGATAATCCCTAAGTAGCAGTGTGAGTGTTTACACAGCATTTTGCATGCTTCAACCCAGGAGGATGAATTCTCTTATTATTCAAAAACTATGGACATGGAAGGAAATGGCAATTCAGTTGCTCCCAATGAATGAGGTTCCAACACTCTGCTGTGTGGATTGAGATTAATTCCCAGTCCCTGCAAAGTCGGAGTATCCTCCAGTCCTGTGATACCTATGGATGAGCAAAAAACCAGGTGGTACAGGTCTCGTTATCACTATGGTTGTTGAGTTTTTATGTTCATTTTCAGTTGAGAGCAATTTGGATCAAACAAAAACGTTAGGGAATCCATTAGTGCGCAACATACCTCAAAGCCACTGCCTGTATTTCACTGTGACACTGTTCTTTCTGAACAGCAGATCAAGGGATCGACGTTTGCTGGGGGAATAGTCTTGATGTCAAAACCAAGCTTTCAGTGTTCTTGCAAACATCTACCTAAAGACGGCTGAGTTAACAAACCTCTGAAAATTGCAGTTCATGTGTGCTTTGCAGCTTTGCAGAGGCCTGGTAGAGCTTAATTGCTGTATTTTCAGAAGATTCTGCTCATTCCAAGTATTTATTTTGCTGCAGGGGCTGAACAGATTTTCCCTGAGTTGCTTCTTTTGTCTGGCAGGAGGGCTCTGGGTACAGAGAATGTCTCTTCCCTCCTCCCAGCTGGTCATCGTCTGTCCATCAACAGACACGGAGGGGAGAACACAGTGAGATGGGGGTACCAAGAGTAGAGATGGGGCACGCGTGAGTGTCCCAAAGGCAGCTCTCCAGGTCAGAGTCCCTGCAGCTCCTCACCCTTCACTTGTCCTCCCCGTCACGCGATGGGGAAGCAGCTCTGCCCCAACCTGGTTCCATGTGAGAGCAGAGACGAGTTGCTGAGGATCTTTAGGAGGAGGAACAAGCAGTTGGGGGAGATTGGTGAACCTCCAGATCCCAAAATGACGTGCTAGTGTTGCCATCCTCCAGCTGGGCATCCAGGTATGACTCGTCTGGCAAAAACAACAGATG
Source organism: Caloenas nicobarica (assembly GCF_036013445.1). Classification (NCBI taxonomy): domain Eukaryota; kingdom Metazoa; phylum Chordata; class Aves; order Columbiformes; family Columbidae; genus Caloenas; species Caloenas nicobarica. The sequence continues at coordinate 3,368,904 of NC_088264.1, forward strand.
AGACCGCAGCTTGCTGGTCGAGACAAACGATTTATCGCTCTCAGTGGCCATCTTTATGAGGAAAAGGGGTTTACTAATGATACAAAACAGCAATGTGACTAACTATTAATAAAATAATAATCATGGCAGACTGTGCTATAAAAAAACAGGTTATGACCATAAATTAATAGTTAAGAATTAACTGGGAAGAAAATTTTAGTCCTGTTGGCACCGGGCAAAAGCAGTTATCCTACTTTCTGTTGAAAACAATCTATCTAGGGAATTCTGCTGGAAGTTCAGGAAAGATATTTGTTAGGCAACTTCATTGTGGTCACACAGGTCAACACCCTTCACGGTGAGATACCTCTGCCCACCCCCAACGCACGCGCTTCTTTCTGGGACTGTTTTATGTGGCTTGGAAGACACTTCTCCTGGGAATGTTTCGCAGTTGGTGTCAACAGCCCCAGCTCACAACGCGTGTGAAGGATTTGCATAGCTATGCACATCGGTGAAGAACAGGACTCAGACATTATCCAAATGGATCTGGGTAAACAAGCCTTGCCCTTTACAGAGAGAACTTCATCAGCGCGTTGGAAACCTAAATATTGCTGGGATTTTTCGGTGGCAGAGCATCCATCAGTGGGCTCTGTGGTGCAAGGATGAAGGCAGCACCGAGCTGGAGACCATTCTCGGTGAATTTAGTGTCCTGATGCTACTGCAAGATGTGGTTGGTTAAATTCAGGGGCTGTGTTTGAATCCACAACAGGAAGATGAAAAGCTGCACGGTCCTTTCATGTTTTATTTTTGTGTCAGCTCCTTTCTTCCCAGCCTTAGAGTCCTAAGGAGAGAAAATGAGGATACATCCCAGGCCCACTTGAGAAAGGAGAGAAAATAATCAGCTTTTGTCTTTCGTTTCTCCTGTGTTTGCAGAAACTTGTAAGAAGCGGATTATCTCTCACGAGCAGGTTCAGATACACTTTTTTATTCACCTACCAGTAGTTGCCATATAGGATTATTTAGGATAATCTGCAAGAGCCACTAAGAAAATAAAATAAACCATTTTATGAAACATCTGCTTGCCTTTCTAGTAGCTCTCTTTTTCAGTTCCATTTATAAAATTGCAGAAACTTCCTGCTTCCATAAAACCGTGATAGGTATGACTACTTTGTAGCTAGTATGGTTCTCTGATTTATTCTGTGCTTTTACTGATAGTGTGTTACCGAAACCTCAGACATTTCCCAAATTAATTCACACTCTCTACACACCTATCCTTGACTGCAGAAGAACTTCTCTAAACAGGATGGCTTTAAACTGTTTTAGCACAGAATTGCGTTTCTTATGCATTTGCAGCCAGTCCTAAGCTGAATTTGTTGCACTAAATGCAGAAATAAATCATTCAATCTTTAACCTCATTCCACCATCTGCAGTTTCTGCCATGCTTGTTGTAATAAAGTGTGAGAAGCTTTAACTCTGTACAGCTGTTCTCTCCTGTTTTAGACACACCTGTAGGCCATTGCCTGGATCAGTCAAGCTTTTTTGTCATGGGCACTGAGACTGAAGCAGAGCCCAGCTGGTAAGAGCAGAGTCAGAATCCCACCTTGCACATGGGTGCTTTGATCTTTCACTTTGGGCACTAGAATGATGTGACGGATTGCTTGATGAAATTTGCAGTAATTTATATGCTTCAGTGGTGTCACAGAGATTATCCCAGCTGGGACTGAGTCAAAATATTTAATCCAACTTGGTAAAATAAAGTTTTCAACCAAGACAGAAAAACAAGCCTAAAGCTTGTCTTTTATCTTCATAAAAATAAACGGTTTAGAGCAGGTTTATTTCTCTGTTCCCCAATGTGCTACTGGAGACTGCAGTGTGGTTTATTTTTGTATACACCTTTAAAAGCATCTGAATTCTGTCACCCAGCCATTCTAAGCTCTGATGCTTTTGCACCGACTCTTGGGTGAATCTGCTGACTCGCTCACTTTCTTTTATGTGTTTTTGGTGATTTGGTGGCTGGGGAGTGGATGTCCGCTGCGATTACTGTTGTTTTCACTGTGTCCACTGAGAAAAGCGGTGGGGACCATGGGAAGCCCCTGCGTGATGAAGGGCAGGAAACTTCTGGAAACTGTTTCTTCTGTTGCCCAAAACAGCCAGATTGTGACAAGTGACATCTCGTTAGGTTCCTCAGGTGCCTCCTCCAGTGGCTGATAACTGTGTAAGGCTGAGAGCAAGCACAGGGCTTTTCTCTCCCTCATTTTTTTGTGTGAACTGACAAGTAAGTACTGGGAATGAAACGTGTGGGTGTGCAGCACTTTTCATTTAGGGGTCCTCAAGCTACCTGTTTACATTTATTAGCAAATGCAGGTTGTTTTTCTCTGGGGGGGGTTACTTTTATCAACCTGCTTTAATAATTGAGACCCACGGAACACCAAGCTCTGCCATCACAGTCTGAAACTTCTGAGCAGTTTTCCTGAGCACGTGCACTCAAATTTTGACCGTGAGCAAATGCTGGTGCTAAATCGGTACAGGAAGACTGAAAATTAAAGTGTTTGCTGCTCTGTGATGGTTTCTAAAACCATTCTGGACTTCATGAGCCCCAAATGGGTCAAATGTCTCCGTGCTGATGAGGTGTGTTAGTGCTTGGTTGGAGCTGCTGTAGAAGGACAGAGACTAACCGTGCTAGTCAATTATTATTTCGAATCGCTTGTGAGTGCACACTACATCGTTGCAATTTTATTTTGATCAAAAGGAAAGAAAATACTGCTTCTTTTTATTTTTTCTTCATGCTAAAAGAGCTCTGTTTGAAGACTGAGACTGCCAACTTTGGGAGTTCTGGCCTTCCAAAAAATGACAGAATTTCCTGTAAGAGTTGTCTTTATAAAGGCTGTTTCCTCTTAGATTTTTATGTTGCCTTTTGGTTTTTTTTGCATTTCTTTGTTCTTACTCTCTCCCCGCTTGTTCTCATTCATTTGATCTTGTGTACTTCAAAAAAGAATCGAGCTAATAATGTGCTGGTTTGTACAGTTAACTTTTAATATTTAAATTCTTCCCTGACCACTTCATTATTAAATAGAGAGCAAATTTTCTTGAGACTTGATATCATTGTGATCAGCCCAATTTGGGGCAGCAAGTGCTTGAAGACTTGCGCCTGAAGCAGCAGCCATGTCATTTTTTCCACTTTTGTTTCATTATGCCCATGCTGCTTAAGCCCAGCACAGTCACAAACCTTACCCACAAATATTATTCTTATTTTACAGATGGGTAACTGTAAGTTTCATTGTGGTACCCATCCTATCTATCAAACAGTCCTTCCTTCCTTTCAGGCCGCTCCTGCCATGCAGGATGACTCACTCTGCTTTGTGGGACTTTCCAGTCATAAGAATTTATGGACTGAGGTATTTTTACTATTTTTCACCCCTGTAAGCATTGCAAAGTTGGAAAAGTTAGCCAGGTTCTGTGCTTTTAAGACATGGTTATTTTAAGTAAGGATGCTTTTTTTTCTGTATTGGAAAGGAAATGGGTTTATGCGGAATAGGCTGCAATGGTTTGACAGAGTATTTCAGCGGGTGAAACATCAAAAGGAAAGCACAGGTCATGTATTTATAGAGATCCGAGATTTAATTGTGGTTTTAGTTTGATGAGTGCAGGTTTACCAAATGAAATACGACTGCATTGCCTGATAAGTCCCATACTTTAACTACGTATGTCAAAGATGAAATTGCCGTTACCAGTATGAAGTGGATTTTGATGGCAAATATCAGCAGATATCTCCTCCTCAGGATTTCTTTATTAGAATCCATAACCTGGAAATGACGCGTTGCCTACCTTGCCACGTCCACTCTCAACTGCAGGCATCGCGGAGGCTGCTACTGAACCCCAGAAGCTCCACCAGCGCGGTTTCCAGAGCTTCAGCCTCGACGGCATCAGCTCGGCATCGATTTCACAGCAGAAACAGAGGAAAAGAGGGGTGAGGCGACGGAAATCAAACTTTCCGCTGGAGATGCGCGATTCCAGCCCAAACAACAGTGATGATTCTGTAACGCACCTTTTGCTGGTGTCGGGGGGACTCTTGGCACAGGGGCCAGCTCGTCATGGCCAGGTTAATTAACACTCTCTTGGGGAGGCAGAGAGAGGAATCGCCGCCCCGATGCATAGCGCCAAATGCAATAATAAAATCTACCAGCAGCAGGAACATTTCCAGGCTCGCTTACAAGTACATGCTGTGTGGAGCTGATGGATATGCCAGAAGCGAAGGGCTGGCTTCTGTAGGATACGTGTGTTTGCTTTAAACCAAGAAAGTGTATCTTTTTCCCAGAACGGACTGTATTTTTTCTGTTCTTTCCGCCACAGGCTGCATTCAGGTTTTCTCAGAATGCAACCGAGTTTACCAAGCCTTTCCTTGACTCCCCTATCGATTTCTATCTCGAGGAGCAGTTTCCTGTTTCCTGAGCAGGCTTTTGGAGGCACTTTCTCCTATAAAAGCAGTTTTGGCCTTATACAATTTCCTGGATTTTACACGATGAATCTTTTAAACGATGAATCTTTTACACAATTCCTTGACCTGCAAAGGCACGGGGAGAGCTTAGGGCGATAGCTAAAAACCATAACCCGGCCTTTGGCTACGTCTGGCAGAGCTGATCCCTCTAAGCAGCGCAGAGATCTGGATTTAGACGCGAAAATTGCTGGAAGTTCATTAAAATTTAAAGAAGCTGAGGGGGCAACACGGGTCCAGTCAGATTCACTTCGAGGAGACCGACCAGATTCAGAACGGCCTGCGTGGAAAAGCACAATTTTCTCAGATTTCTTGAGAAACTTTTTTTTTTTTTTCCTTTGAAATAATGAAACGGGGCGGCTTCTGAGGAGGCAGAGGCGGCGACTGGGCCCGGCGCCATGGCTGGGGGGGGGTGACAATCCCGCCCGCTCGGCGACGGGCGACGCCGCTGCGGGGGCGATCCCTGTCACACACGGGGTGTCCCCCGGCAGCGGGGCCGAAAGGCGGGAAAGGCGTTTCTCCTCAGGACCGGCCCCGCCGCCATCGCCCCTTTAAGCCCGCGCATTCCGGGAGGAGGGGACCCGCTCCCGGCCTGCCCCGCGCTGCAGCCCCGCCCGGGCCGGGCCCATCCCAGCCCCACGGCCAGGCGGGGAGCGGCGGTACGAGCAGCAGCCAGCGAGCCCCTCCGCCGGCTCCGCGCCCGCTCGGCCAGCCCAGCGCCATGGGTGGCGAGCGCCGGGCGCTGTGGCTGGCGGTGCTGTGGCTGTGGCTGGCGGGGCGGTGCGGCGGCGCCATGGACGAGTGCACGGAGGAGCGGAGCGGCCGGCCGCAGCGCTGCATGCCCGAGTTCGTCAACGCCGCCTTCAACGCCACCGTGCTGGCCACCCACACGTGCGGGGCGCCGGCCGAGGAGTACTGCGTGCAGACCGGCGTCACCGGCGTCACCCAGTCCTGCCACCTCTGCGACGCCGCCCAGCCGCACCTGAGCCACGGCGCCGCCTTCCTCACCGACTACAACAGCCCGGCCGATGCCACCTGGTGGCAGAGCCGCACCATGCTGGCCGGCGTGCAGCACCCCGCCGCCGTGAACCTCACCCTGCACCTGGGTAAGGGCCCCCCCGGGCAGAACCGCGCCAGCGGGGAGGCCGCGCGGGGAGGGGCTGAGGGGCCGCCCCGGGTCCTAGCGCCGCCGCTCGGGCTCAGGTTGGTTAAAGGCGGTGATTAGGCGCCGGGGCGGGGGCGCCGAAGCGGGGTTTGGGGGGGTGCGAACAGATCCCGGCTCGGTTTGTCACGGTGAAACGCTCTGGGGTGGCCTCAGCCGAGGGTTGGGTCGTGCGGGGCTGTTCTGAAGAGAAACCGCTAAATTAACGTGCGCCGCGATTAAGTTACGGAAGGCGCGCCCGTCGTTAAGCAGTCGGCGCGGTGAATGCGTTCTGAGCACCTGCAGAACGAGGGGGTGTTTTTCAAGTTTTAGATCCTCCTGCATGACGACAGACAGAAGATTAATACACTGTTTAGAAGCAAAGTGCTTAGCTTATATTTGACTAGTAATTAATAGATACATTGTAAGTAAGAAACTAATCAATTACAACTTAATCAATTATTTCTTGGTGTAGATGTATCCTATGTTAAAAATTTTCAGGGATTGTAATGAATACGTAATAATTACGTGACTATAAGCAACGCAAGAGCATCTAGGCATTGGAGCACTTATGGAGGATGATCCGCAGTGTTCTAATGAAGAATGCCTGCTTAACAGTATAATTGACTTTGCTGTTTTCTTTGTTTCACTTCACCCCAGGCTGCTGGCGTTGTCCTTGGGGACAATCACGGCTGCAAAACGGTGCTTTGTAAACGGGAATTTCAGCCTTCCGCACAGAGGCGAAGCGAGAATGAGTGTTGGAAGGGGTCGCTTGGGGTTGAAACAAAGAAATAAACTTAACATCAAAGTCATTTATACCGTTGAGCAGGCATTCTTCATTAGAACACTGCGGATCATCCTCCATAAGTGCTCCAGCAACTGGCTGCTCTCGCGTTGCTTACATTCGCGCAATTATGACATATTCATTACAATTTCTGGAAGTTTTTAACGTAGGATACATCTATACCAAGAAATAATTGATGAAGTTAGTTATAATTGATTAGTTTCTTACTTACAATGTATCTATTAGTTACTATTCAAATATAAGCTAAGCACTTTGCTTCTAAACAGCGTATTACTTAATATTCTGTCTGTCGTCATGCAGAAGGATCTAAAACTTGAAAAACATCCCCTCGTTTTGCAGGTGGTCAGAACGCATTCATCATGTGAATTGGTTAATGATAGGTGCGTCTTTTGTAACTTAATCACAGTAGACATTAATTTGGCAGCTTCTCTTCAGGGCGCGATGAACCCCAAATTGCGAAGCCCCCAGACTCTGGTTTGGGTGGTGGGAAGGCAGCAAGCGCTGCAGAGAAACGCGTGTGTGCAGATGCACATCTGCCCGCTCTGTGTTCTCTTACACCAGGGCGGCATCGTCTTTTAAATACTAAATACCGTGCGAATTAGGTTTCTCAGGGGCCAGTCAGCGTTACTGCAGGACACGTAACGTTGAGTCAAAAAAGGAAAAGGAGAGTTGTCTCGCTGGCCGGCATTCCCAGGGGTTCCTTTGGGATAAACTATTTTAGCCCTCACTTTGGTTTGTGGACGAGGTTTTGCTTTGCTCTGCTCATCCGCTTATCTAAGCTGTCGTGACATGGAGGAAGGGTGGTTGTTTAGAACTGGAAGACGAGGCATCTAAGGGAAAGTTGTAACCCCAGCTTATATTCTCACATCATTAAATAAAAACTAAAAAACTCGGTGTAACCGGTCATGGTTTCTGTTCAAGAGCTGCTCTTGAACCTGAAGTTTTAGCATCAATAATACATCTTGGGGACATGGTTTAGAGGTGGACTTGCCAGTGTTGGGTTAACGGTTGGACTCTGATCTTAAAGGTCTTTCCCAACCAAAATGATTCTGAGATTCTATCTTGCTTTTGGTGTGATTTAGAGGGTTGTTAGGGGTTGGGGAGCTGGATGTTGGGTTTCACAGCCTGAGGACAGGTGGTGTGAAAGCTCCTGTCTGCCTTTGTGAGATAGAGATGATGGTGCCGAGTCCTGTACGAGGGGTTACCTACTGACAGCATCCACCTGCCCCAGCTCCCGGAGCATCTCACTGACCTAAAAATTTTTATTTGCGTTAGGAATCTTGAAAGAAATACACCGTGTAAGCATCTGTAATCGTTTGCATAAGAAGAGGTAGTTACTAAGGCCTCTTTATCTTTTCTTTGTATGTTGGGGATTTGTATTCAGGACTGGTGGGCTGAGATTTGATCTCAACTTCTTTTGCAATAGAACATCATCGTAATTCTTCGTTATCAAGGTAAAACTTAGTTTATAGGCACGTCTGTATTGGTGCTGCCCTTGAGTCTGTACATCTGTATGTATATGGGTGTTCTTTGAAAAATGATGTTTTTCTGGCATACTGGAGCAAACAGTGCGTTGGGTCCTGGGCTTTGAAGAACTGCGCGCGTTTCTTTGATGAAAACAACCGCATCTTTAAAATACTGTAGCATTGCAACATGATTGTCATTATCACTTGGCTTTCAGGTTTGTTCACAAGCTCCTGTAGCTTTGTGAGTTTGCTCTGGCATATTTTTAGACTAAAGCCTTTTAAGAAGCAGCTGCCTGGCTGACATGCAGATATTTGAGTGTGGCTTTTATTTATTTTTCTTTTTTTTTTCCAGTTAGGTTTTTGGGTGGGGTGTTTCTAGTATAAAGCCTTTTAAGAATCAGAAGCTTGTTACGGGCATGATGGTGGTGGTGGCAGGAGTTAAAGAACACTCATAGTGAAGCATTAAGCTATCGGTGCACGTGCTGTGCGAGCAGCAAATATTCCTGTGAGACTTCGTGTGCGTCGCTGAGGTCATTGCAGGTTGAAGAAGTACCAAAAAGTGCCATTTCAGTCTCAAATGCCCCAAACTCCTCTGCCGCATTGCTCCCGCTGTCTCGCGAAGACTTTAAGCCGTTTTTCTTTGTGTGAGCTTGGATTCTGCATGCCCCCGGCACACCATGGTCTGCAGGACACTTAATTATCAGTATCGGTAAGAAGCAAAGGGGTTGACAAGTATTTGCGTACTTGGTCGGATGTGAACGCGTTCTGGGACACAGGGCTCTTTTATGCAGTTAGTTCTGTGTGATTTTTTTTTTTTTTTGAAGATTAGGCTGTGTGCTCAAACCCGTGTCCTTGTTTGATGCTGCAGTTGCCTTTATTTCTAAGAGCACTGGTTATCCTCAATGGTTAGCGCTGGTTTGCAACGGTTTGGGACTGGCAGTGTCACCTCTGAGCTTCCAGCGTGCAAATGCTGCCCTGCACTGAGCTTTTGGCAGTTTGGGATGTCTTGATTAACATCCAGCAATGTCTGTGTAAATCAGTGTAACATTTTGGAGGAGCCTTCGAAAGGTCAGTAACAGCTGCAGAACTGTGGCCAACACGTGAGCCTGGGTTTCTTTCCAATCTTCTTGCAGTTTACAGCTCAAAACGAGTTTAAAAATGTTTAGTTTTGGGGCTAGATGTTAGCGAAGAGCCTGAGGTAGAAAAGAATACAGCCAGATCGCTATGACTGAGTTAAAGGCTGGGATCCTGGGAGCGTTTAGAAAAGAAATCTGTGCCCAGAAGTCAGGGTGCTCCCTGGGGAGAGTGGGATTGGGGTAATTACCAGTCCCTGCACAAGGAGCATTTGGAGTTATAAAAGCTGCTTCTCTTTGTGTGAGAGGGTATTAAGACCCCCTGAGTAAAGAGTCCTCCCCCATGAGGCCTGGAGACATGAGTTCGCAGCTGTAAATCAGGAGGGGGGAGAGTTGTGGTGTCTGGGTAATGAGGTTAGTGGGCGAGAGGAGGGGGGAGCGCTGCCGTGTCCTTTCTTCCGCTTTTCTCAAAAGTATCCCTCTCCTTTCCCCATTTTTCTAGTTCCTCAGGTTGAATTATTTCTAATTTAGACTTGACCCAACCAGTCTTTCTTTCCCAACGCTGCCCTCCCCCCGCGTTCCCATATATTCCAGGAAGAAGGACTTTGGAGCAGTGGTGCCAGCTTTTAAATAGAAGATGAACGCTGCGGCGTTACGGTACGTAGTTAGTTGACTGCTTTTTCTGAAGCCAGAGCATCGCGTTATTTTTACAGTCTGTGCTGTTTGCTTCTGCCGGGAGCGTTGGGATCGCTCTGGCATCTCCCCGGCGCTTTGTGTGTGTACATTTTAACCGGGCTTTGCTATTTAGACCCCTAACACACCAAAGCAAAGCCATGTGTTAGAGCTGTTCATCTGAACACTGGAAGAAGGGGAAAAGAAATAACACAGAGTATTTTTGGTGCTAGGCAGTGTTGCTGGGCAAAAGGCTGGTATCATTTCGGATGTATCTTTTTTCAGATTGGATTCTTGCTTCTTCCTTCATCAGCTCCAAGTTCTCTGTGCTTTCTGTTGTTTCTACACCTTTTTTATCCACTTTTTCGCATCTGCCTCCCCGTTCCAAATCATCCCTGCTGGAGCCACCTCTCATTTTTTTTCCCCCACCGCTTTTACTCTCTGCTCGGATCTGCTCGATTTCAGCTATCGTGATCCTGGCGTTTTGTTCCTCGGACAAAGGGGCAGCGTCCTCAGCACTGAGAGCGGCTGTGCTTTCATCAACAAGCCTGCGAGGTGGGAGCGGGCCGGGCTGGCCGCCCCTGTCCCCGCGTCTCAGCAGGGACGGTACCCAAGAGATGTGCTGGACCGATGACACCGGTGGGTTCAGCGCTGTCTGGTAGATGGGAAGAGCCGATTCTCACCTCTTCTCTCGCTGCCTGGGAAGAGGAGCCCTGATTCCAAGAAGAAAAATTAAGCCGCTGGTCGCCTTCATTGAAAACCCATTGGCTGTGTTTGTGGGCTTGGACTGCGGTTAGAGCTGGGTATTCCTGCTTTTGAATTATTCTGAAATCCCAGCTGCAGACCAGCTTAGGAACACTTGTCACCAAGCCAGAGGGTCTTATCTGTATAAAATAAAGAAAAACTTGTAAAAAAAATGCTGGTTGTTAGGAGAAACGGATTGCCCATCTCCTTCACCTCCTCCTTTTCTAACCGCTCCGTCCTTTATTTGGCTTTGAGGAGAGCGATGATGCTTGGTTATATATACTTTGTCTGCAAAGCATAGTTTGGGGTATGACTGCCATTTGAAGGCATTTACAAGGAAACCCAGGCAAGGTGCCAGTTCTTTTGCTCAGCTACGGCTTGATTTGCCAGTTGTTTGTAGCAGATTAGATTTTTCTTTTCTTTAGTACGAAAAAGCAGTGCTTGCTGCTTTTTTTTTTTTTTTTTTTTTTTTAAAGGGAGGGCTATAAACTGCGCCTTAAATTAAGCACGTAGTTTCTGCCACTGGGATGCAATCAGTTGCTTTGTTTTATTTAGCACAGCGATGCTGTTAGTTTGCTGGGTTACCTTATTAAAACTTTACGAGGCTGCGGTTCGCTGCCTTCCTGGGGACCCGGCGAGGACACGCGCGGGTGTGAAGTTCTGCGTAGCCACGCCGCAATTTAAAAACTCTGAGAAATGGTGATTACGGTGTTGGGAGCGAGCGTTTCCGACACATTGGCCGGCGTCTCGGGGCACGTTGGGAAGCCCTGGCAGATGTGCCGAGCCCGGGCCGGCCCCGCGCCGCTGCAGCTTCGCCGTGGTATTTGCAGAGCCCTGGGGGGACTCTATTTTAGTTGGTCTGGCAAAGGCTTGATTTACTTTTTGCAGGTTTCGACAGGAGTAGTTGGGAGATCAGGGCTTTTAATGGCCAGCAGTTGTTCGGTGTGGTTATATAAAGTCGCTTTAAAGCTCTTTGTCGCTTCCTGCATGCCCTTTAAATTCCCAGGTTTTCTCCAATTCCTCCATCCTGCGTCTGTCTTGAGACGCCAATGTCACTGCGTGATGCCTTTGGGAATACTATACACAGCAGAGCGCTTATTTTGGGGGATGGAGAGAGCTGGGATTGCGTGGCATTCCGCTGCAAAAACAGCTGCTATTTGTGGTGCTCACCCTGAGTTGCTAGAAGGATTAATCACTGGTTTTGACACAGTCAAATAGTTGCTTTTGTAGGTTCGAAACTTGGGTTCGCTGCTCAGAATTGTCAGCTCGCCGCAAAATTTCTGGCTTATTTGGTAGCGTTTTCTCTTACAGCCCAAAGCTTTGGGAGGTTCTCCCGGCCTCTCTGAGTCTGCAAGTGAAATTCCCTGGCTGCTGCTTCCCCCAGAAATGAAAAATGGGCTTGCTCTGCAAAGAACACGTAGAGAAAATAATTTCCAGCGCAGATGGATGGGAAACTTGGGTCTCCAGTTCACTGTAATTCTTAGCCCGGTGGGGTAAGCTGAGATGTGAGGTCTGGATTGTTAAACTGGACTAGTCGCGTTAAACGTCACCATGGCTGGTTCGTAATAACCTTTGGAAGCTCAGCCTGGGGCTGCGGCCCCTTTGAAGCTCCTGCCCAAGACGGACTGTTTCAGCCCGCTTTTACAAATCTCTTAACCGTGAGATTTTGCTTATTGGTGGCCACCACAGTGCGTTTTTATCAGAAAATATTAGCTTCGTAGTTCACCAATAAATTGCAGAAACCTCGCCAGGTCTGTTGTCCTGCTGCACAAACAGGATTATATTGGGTTTCCCCACGGCCCGTGTGTGTCAAATCGAGCTTTCCAGGCTCTAAGTGAGTAATAAACGCTGGTGCTGGTGTTGAGGACCTGAGGCATCACTATCTGTGTTTAAAACTCCTTGTAATATTAGGACGAGCTCTTAATGTTGAGCCATTTGCCAAGGATGTACTTGAGTTTGCTCTTGTAGTCTGCAGCATCCCGCGAGTAACATTGGGTTTTTAGCAGCGTGCTGGTATGTTGGCGATGTTGGCTGTCACATCAGCGTTGGTAAAAATTCAACTGTAAAAAGGAACAGAAATGGCAGGGTAATTTTATTTAAATGAAAAAAAAAAAAAAAATCAGCCGTAGTCTGTCTTTTTCTACCAGTCCAGCCCTTTTTGGGAGATCGCTTACCGTAAACCCCCCACCCACCAACCAACCCCTTATATATTATTCAGTGATCTTGAGCGTTTTGTTGTGAAACTGGGTGGCAAAGCGCTCCTTGTTTCCATGCTTCTACTTGTTTTAGAGATTCCGGTGCGATAGTCATCAAAGAGCTGTTTCCAGCCTTAATCACGCCCGTGGTTCTGACACAACACAGCTGTGTTCAGTAACGGAGAATTGCAAAATTTCCTCTTTTAGAAATAGTATCCAAAAACGTTTATTGGATTTTTTGTTTTGTTTTCCCCCTGGTAGGTAAGCTAGTACCATCTTGTACGTGGGATGTAGACTTCCAGAAGGCTTGAGGGCTTATTTGCACAGTTGGTTTGAAGGGTTTGTTGGTTTTGTGGGGGAAGGAGATGATGATTTTTTCTTTTCTTTTTTTTTTTTTTTTTTTGCAGCATTTGTAGAGATGGTAGGTTGAGATCTTTCAAAGACCCAGGGCTTGTAGGTTCCCGGGCCAGCTTTCTGTAATGTTCTCGTCTCCATTGTGAACTTGGGTGAGAGAGAAAATCGCTTATCTGACTTGGCTTTGTAGCAGGTCCCGTGTTTTACAGGAGGTCACCAGCCCCATGGCAGTGGAGACAATCCTCAAACTCATTCTTGGAGGCTTGAGATGCCGATCAGGGTGCAGAATTGTTAAACGGCTTTAGGTGAGGCACCTGGGGCTGAAGCGGAACAGAGGAAGACTTGACCCTTGCATTGCTCTTAAACCTTTGAAAAGGAAAGATCGGCTGTGCCCGAGAAGTCTCTTATTATAAATAAAATGTTTAAAAAGCATATAATAAAAATAACATTAAAATAATAATAAAACCGAACAAACCAGCTCAAAAAAAACCTAACCAACCAACCAAAAACCCTAAAGCCTACCAGACATCGCAACCCGCTTGATGGCGGGTTGTTCTTCCCCGGTCCATGTGTGTTGGAGGGGGCAGCGGCTGACCACACATGGTAGCGCTTGGATTACCGACGGCTTGCCCAAAATACTCGTTCCCTCGGCCGAGGGAGCTCTGCGGACTTCGGGGTTGGCAGCAGCCCAGTTCTAAGCACTCTGCTCTTTCGTCTTGCAATTATTTTTTCGAGGTCTGTTTTATAGCTCAACCTGCTTGGCGTTGGAAAAGACCTTGTTCCCACCTCGGTGAGCTGGGGCTCGTACAGCACGTTGTGTTTGGGCTGGTTTGTGGGGGTTTTTTTTGGTGGTGGAGGGAAAAAATATCAAGAATCCTGAACAAACTTTAAAAAGTAAATACATAAATTCTTTTCTTGTTTTTTCAGAAAAATGAATCTTTCTAACCTTCTTTGAGTTAAACATTTAAAAGTCTCAGTCTTTAAGCAAATGGTTGTATTGAACCTCTTCAAGAGGGGTAAACCGGCAGTTTTCTTGGTACTTTCTTAGGCTGTACGTACACGGTTGTGGAGTAGAAGCTGCGTGGCCTGAAAGATACTGTTTGTGTTGGGAATATCTCTTACCGAGGTCAGTGGAATGAAAAACCAGTCCCTTCTGGAAAAACTACCATTAGATACTTCTTGGTATCACAGCATTCAGTGGGGCCGCTTGTCCAAGCGAAAAGAAAACGTTCTCACCCTAGGACTTCTGTGGTCTGCTTCTGATGATGGTGATTATTTATAGTCCTTTCATCTGCGGTTCTTTACGTGCTCCCATCCGGTGGGATTTCGCAGGGGGATGTTCTTCCCGGCAGCTCGCGGGGCTGGTCCCCGGGGAGGCTTCCCAGCTTCTGGAAGAAAAAAAAAGTGCTTTATTTGCGGGGCTGTGGCGTCTCCCTCTGCCCTGCCTCCTGCCCGCGGTTGTGGGGGTGCAGGGCTTGGCCCAGAAACCTCCTTTTATTTTGTTAAAAAGCTGGCTGCCTTCACAGGTCTCGTGGGTCCTGGTCGGACTGACGTAGGACGAGCAGTTTCTCGATGCTGAATCAGCTGCTCAATGAACTAGTGAAGAAGCTGATACTTAACGCTGTGGTTGCTCTAAGCTTGGTGTTTGCTTTACGCTGTGTCCCCAAAAGTAAGACGGGGTCTTATATTAATTTTTGCTCCAAAAGATGCGCTAGGGCTTGTTTTCAGGGGATGTCTTATTTTTCCCTGAACAACAATCTACATTTATTCTTTAACAAAAAAATGAACATTTGTTGAAATACAGTAATGTCATCACATTCTGGAACATCTGTCACATCTGTCCTACTGCATTCTATTGCCAATTAATTTTACTTTTTTACATGTATAGCTGCCTGGACACAATTTAAATAGACTTTTTAAAATGAACTGTAACTAGGGCTTATTTTTGGAGTAGGGCTTATATTTCGAGCATCCTGAAAAATCATGCTAGGGCTTATTTTTGGGCTAGGGCTTATTTTCAGGGAAACAGAGTACTTGTGTTTTCTGGCCCCTCTCCCTTCCTTCTCTGTTCTGAAGCTCCTCGCAGCCTCCCTGGGTTTCATCTCCCTCCTGCTCCTGTTTCCCTGGTACTGAGATGTTCCTGAGGGGGTTTCCCCATCCTGGGGATGTTCTGCAAGATCTCCCGGTGCTTCTGGTCCCAGGAGCAGCCTCTCAGCCCATGTGCCAGCTCCTTTATACACATCTTCAGGCAAGAGGCTGACAGGTCTCATTTTGATCAGACTCGGATGAGAGAGGTACAATGCAAATTCAGAATTGATAAAAGCTTAGTATTATTCTGTAGTTTCCCTCTTGCACGTGGTAGGGTTTGGGAAGGTAGGAAGCCCCTCATTGAAGGACAGGTATAAGTTTTCCAGAGTTGAAGCCTTTATTTTGTCATTAAAAACTAACACTTCTCGCTACTGATTCCCCAGCAGGGTTATGAAGAAAATGCACAAAGCACGGAGTAAAGAGACTTGGGGATGGGGCAGCTGTTGCAGGGGCCGTTCTCAGGGTGAAACATGAACTCTAAGTAAAGCAATGTCCTGCCATCATCATGCAGTGTCTATTTAATGAAATCTCACGTTTTCCCTTTGTTGCCTCCCAGCCTGCTCCCTCCCCTGTCCCCAGCTCACTGGGATTGCTGGTGGAACTGGGACGGCTCTTTGATTCCCCTCCATCTCTGCTCTGCAGGCATGAGTTAACTGATTAGATTAGCGTCATTACACGAGTCACCGCTCTCGTGCTCTCTAAGCGGAGCGGCTCTGCATACATCGTACGTACACCCTCCGTCCCGCGGTCCCCGGGCAGGGGGACGAGCAGGGACATCCCCGGTGCCTCCAGCACAGAGGCAGCTAAACCCGGGTTCCTCACGTGCTGATACAGACACGAGCTTTCTCAGGAGATTCGTAGGACTTTCAAGAAATAAAGGCCTTTTTTGCTTTTATCGTCACTGTTACAAGGAAGTGTATTTAGCGCCGTCCGTTTCTTTTTGGCAGTTTGTCTGAATACACCGCAAGTAGGTGGTTGTGGTGCCAGAGTCCCTGGATTCTGGTTAGGAAGGGAAGCTTGTGGTTTTTTGTGAAGGGCTGATATTTCAAATCATGGTAAATACCTCTAGGAAATGACTAATTGACTGACAGAGCTACAGCTCTGAAACCGGAGTTCTCTTGCAAGTGACCTTAGTTATTCTCGTCTGTCAGTATCTCAAAAAAGCAGGAATAAACGGCGCCTTTTTGCTTTTCCAGAATTACATTTCTGTAAAAAGTTGAGGCCATTGGGTGACGAAAAAGTTGCTAGAAGTTGGCAACGTAGACGATGAGTGAGCATCTGGCTGCAAGTCTGCAGGACGAGACTCTGGAGAGCAGGCAGGAATAGCAGTTACGGGTTTTGGGCAACTTAAGGTGCATTTTCCCCACAACAGATACCATCGTAGCCTTATTTTTCTGTACTTCCTCTCCTTGTGATGCGTAGGAGCCGCATCAGGAGAAGCCCATACCTCTTGCAAGCTGCTGGGAAGACAGTAAATCCTGAAATTGGGGCACCCCTTGCACCCCAGGTGGGTTCTGTCTGTCCCCCGGCAGAGTGCTGCCAGTCTTTGAGTACGGAGCACACAATTTCATGAAAAGTTACCTAGGAAGCATTCTTGAAGGACCTTTAGTTTGGTATCCACCGATACGTTTGGAAATCTCTAGGAAAAGGCGTTTGCTACTCTGAAAGTACATGGGCAGGACACTGGAAGATTCCCAAAGTTGAGTTTGTTGCCTTTCTGTGCTTTATTTCTCTGCAAATTCAAGCAAAAACATGGCAGTAACAATACCGATGGTGGTGGTTGGGGTGTTTTTTGTTGTGTTTCACTTATTTATTTTTTTTAAATGACAAATCATGTTTTACTCCTAATTCGTAGCACCTACCCTGATGCAGCTGCAGCAATGGTCACTTGCGAGTCCCGCAAAGCTTGAGAGCTTTGGTTACAGCCCCCCGTAAAGCTCCTGTTTGTGTCGGGAAAGGAACTGGACTGGCTTTCTGGTGCACTTGAAGTAGTCGGTTCTGGCTGCTTTGCGCTTTCTTATTCACCAAATTAGCGGTTAATTAGCTGGATGTGCAGTTACAGCAGTGCTATGGTCTCGGCTGCTGACGCTGATCTTTGCCTGGATGGTGTTGCTAGCTGTTATGTAGAAGAGGCTACAAGTATTTTGTAGGAATCTCAGTTCTTCCTGTTGCAAAACCTCATACCAAATATATCTCCTTGTTAATTTGGCTGTGAATTGATGGCCTTTTTCATGCCATCCATTCAGTCTGTGGCACGTTCTTCTGTGAACTGCATGGTAAAAAATTAACATGCTGCTCTGGTGGCTGGGAGGGACCCTGTCTGCCAGCCTTTCTGTCCTCTGGATCCTGCTTTTTTAAAAAATTTTAATTGCGTTGCTTCCACCCTTAAAGTCGATGTTAACTTGAGAACAGTGGGAGGGAACGACCTGTGTTTGGGAAGGGTGATCGCATCGGTGGGAGTGGTATCAAGTGCTTATACAGGGTATAGAGAGGGCTTAGGAGAAGAGAGGTGGCTCAGCAAAATGAATAGGGTCTGGAGTCGTTAATCTGCGTCGTTTCCCAGAAAATTTAAACTGTGCCTGGCTAAATTGTGTGAGTCTTTGAACCTCACAGCGGTGCTGGCGGCCCCGCTGGCTTTTGTCCTTCCTGCGAAAACGCAGCTGCCTGGTCCGGGCATCCCCACGTGCTCAGCATCCCCGCTGCCTCCTCCATCCTGCCGCAGAAAGCTGCTCACGGCTTTGGGGAAACTGCAGGAAAATGGAAGAAACCTCAAAAAAAACCCCAAGTTGGTGCTGCCGTTCGCATCCTCCACAGGACCAAAGTGTAGGGTGTTCGGTTCACGTCTTTGCTCCCTGTGCGTAATCAGCGTAACACGGGAAAACTTGCTTTATCATCCCCCTCTGAGGAGTGACGCGTGTCCAGACTTGCTGAAGAAATTTGCTGGTAACAGTCCAAAATGCAAGAGGGGCATGTGCTCCCGTAGCCGTATGTGGTCTGCAGAAACGCTTGCTTTATTCAGGTAGCTGTGCTGGCTGCTCCAGGGAAGCTTGTCTTGAAACATATAGCTATCTATCAGCTTTTGCTTTTTTTTCCTTGCTGATGTTTTCAAGTCAGCTTTCAGCACAGGTAACTCGGCAGAAAAAGTAATGGATTGCGAAAGGTTTTGGTTGGGAAGTAGGCATGGAGGCTGTGAAAGGTGTTTTACATGGAGCAGTTGCTTCAGGTGATGCTACGAGGTGTCTTGCGGGGTCTAAACCAAGGACAGCCTCACTGTGCTTTAAAAATAATAATAAAAAAAATAATCCATGGTGATTTTCTGACTGTCCTCTGTCCTGCTGCTTGAGGTGGATGCTAACACCACTTCTTTCTTCTTGCATCTGCCTTCTGAGCTGTGAGAAGGGATGGGAAAGGCAAGAGCCTCCAGGGCGAGTCATGATGGTTTTGCATATTGTGGAGTGGAACGTCATACTCTTTATATCCTAGAGTTAATGATTTTTTAATTAAGTTCTAGTAGCAGAGACTTGCTTTAAAGTGTAAGCAAGCATTTGTAGTTGGAAGAGCTCTAGCTCTGCATGGTTTTCTCACATCCTTGGGAAAGGCAGGTTTAAAGATTTCTGAAGGGGAGGAAAAGATTACTGCTCATTCTAAATCAGCAATTAAAACGGGATTAATAAGTAATTGGTAAGGCACTCCTGGAGTGTCTTCCAACAACCGCGCCTAGAGGACACATGCCATTTTGTTTCTTTGAAGGATGCTACCAAGGTAAAACAACCAAATCGACATTAAACATCTTCCTTTCAGTACAGGGTGTTAAAAGAAGGGAGATTCAGACTAAGATACAAGGAAGGAATTTTTAGCTCCTGAGGGTGGTGAGAGCCTGGCCCAGGTTGGCCAGAGAGGCGGTGGATGAACCATCCCTGGAGACATCCCAGGCCAGGCTGGACGGGGCTCTGAGCAACCTGAGCTGGTGCAGATGTCCCTGCTCAGGGCAGGGGGGGCACTGGGGGAGCTTTGAAGATCCCTTCCAACCTGAACTGTTCTGTGATTTTTCCAAAATGAAGTATAAGCCATAAGGATGAGCTGTAGGAAGCTCAGGCTTTTGTTCTGGGTGCTCAAATACTTGCCGCGAGTCTCTATGCTTCTGTCTTGTGCATCTGCTTCATCCCCTCCTTCCTCTTCCGCCAGCCCCCAGGCTTTCAGGCTGACAGTCCTGTGGCTTGTGTCCCGTTGCTGTGACAACAGGTTACAAGGCAGAAGGAGAAGACTGTCGGTGTCCTGGTGTCCCTGCAGAACAGCTGTCCCGCGGCTCGGCGGGGTGCTAGCAATTTGGGGGGCAAGGAATGAAAGGGTGGTGGCTTCACGTCTCCCAAGGTACGCTGGCTTCTCTGAGCCCTGCCCAACTCACCGCAGCTGGGGGCAAGGAATCACATCAGCTCGCTTGATTAAGTCCCAGCGGCTAATTTGATGGAAAGATAACCTTTTGGTGGCCTTGGTGGGGACGTGCCTGAGGCCACCGGAGTGCTGGGTGGTGGGGAGGAGGCACCGAGGATGCACAGCCTGGGGATGGGCGTCAGGCTGACACCAGTCGCAGATTTTGAAAACGCCTTAGAACTTTTCTTTTTCAGAAGGATTGTTGTGATAAGGTGAACTCAAAGCGAGGGCTTTGGATTCTGGGAAGCTACTGTGAGCTTTAAAAGCCCGAACTTTTGTGAAAGGAAGGAAATGAGCAATCTGAAATTTCCACTTTTGTGCCTTGCACATGGATCAGCTCATTAGTTGAAGTAAGAAACCTGAGGAAAAGATCCAGAGAGAGATTAGAGAGCATTTTTGGGGAAGAATTGTCAAAGACATTACATTCTAACTTAAAACACTGAATTCTTGTAGAGTTTAACTTTATGCCTTTATTTGGAGATTCAGCTGTCCTATCTTGTTTTAGCTGACTTTGTGTGAGCAGAAATAATGAGACTTGTTTGTTTTGGTTTGTTGGGGTTTTTTTTGTTGTTTTGGTTTTTTCGTGTGTGTGTTTTTGTGTTTGTTTTTTGTTTGTTTGTGTTTTGTTTTTTAAATAACCCATTAAAATAAGTGGGCAAACTGATATTTATGCAGCTGCCTGACTATCCTGGAAGCAGATTCAAGGGCAACAGATTGATCTATAGTGGAAAATGACTTGATAAACAGTCCGCCTGTTTGTGTTTTTCAAAGCTATTCATCACAAAGAATTATTTTAAAAAGACTAATGTGAGACTAAACCTAATTTTCATAAATGATGCTGAACATTGAGGTGGTGCATCCCAATGCAATTAAATTTATAGGCTTACTCAGAATTAATAACGCCGTAATTACTTGCTTCTCTCTTTATGGGCTTGGAGTTCCCATAGTGATGGATGGCGTAGGGCCCGTAAATGACTTTTGTGCCACTGATACTCGTTGCATATCTAAGAGTTAAACATGCGGCTGAAGGAGAGAAGGGGGCTGGATCGTCTCAGCGATTTGGGTTAATTACTAGAACAGCTTGTGCGGAATTATTGTTCTTTATGTGTCAGACTGGCTGGGCTGATGTTGCGTCAGCGTTTCTTTTGTTAAAAGGCTTCCTAAGAGATGAAAAGTTGGCATACACCTCTCCTAGGAGGAGGTTTTCCTGCAGGTCATCTGCCACCTGTGCAGAGCTGCTCGTCCAGCCAACGGGGTCAACCAAGGAACAGCGAGAAATCCTTGTAGAATGTAGCTATAAAGATGGTTACGCCTTGTGTTGTAGGGACAAAAATAAACGCCTTTTGCCCCTGCAAATGAACTCATTAATCCTAAAATGAGGTTTTTTCTTTTTTTTTTTTTTTTTTTTTAATGCAACTTTCACCTACTTGCTTAATCCTCAGTGCCTGGAGGAATGGCAAACGAGTTTAGCATACCTGAGGGCTTTTCTTACTTTACACAGGTCTCCCTTTAGTAGGTGTCCTGTGCCCACACAGATAAAGCTGAGCGAGCAAACCCCCGGAGGGATGCATTTTTGCACCGGAGGGATGCATTTTTGCACCGGTACGCAGCAGTTCCTGCCCAGGCGCCTCTTGCTGGCAGGATCCAGCCGGGAGGTGCCTCTGATGTGCTCGGAAGAGGTGGGGTGATCACATTTTGGGGGTGCTTGGGCACAGGTCGTTACTATTTTATCCCTGCAAGGGATGTTTTGGTGGTGATGCCTGACGGCAGAGCACGAGGAGGGATGCTCGTCCGTCACATCACCGAAAGCTGCTTTGCGAGCGCAGGCACAGTTTTGTCGTGCAGCTTCATCCCTCCCATTTGGGGGGAAAGGCATTGAATAGTCAGCTCTCTCCACGCCAGGTAATGCTTGAAAACGGTCCAAAACGGGCTTGGTTTGAAAAGCAGCGTGAAGTCACTGCGGTACATAAGCCGCAGAGTCCTGCTGGGAGTTCTGGAGCGCTCAGCCCTTCCTTCCTGCTGGGAGAAAGACTGGAAAACCTCCGGGTCGTTTTATTTTTTTTTTACGCTAAATGCGTAGTTTCCTTCCAGCGCCGCGAGTTGGTGGCTGTTTTGGAGCAGGGGTGTCTTCAGCCCGAGCACAAGCGGAATCCTGCAAGCAAAGGCATGTTCGCCAAGACAGCGTGCGCACATGTACGTAGTCCAGCGGGTTGTTAAGGCGCTTTGTGGACGCTCAAGATTTACAGCACGATCCCAAGGAAAGTTAAAGGGATTAGATACATCTAACGAATAACGGGCTGTTTAAGGTCAGCCGTATCCTGTATAGCGCCTGTTATCTGCGGCAGCTGTAGCAGATGATGCCTATTCCATCACACGAGCGTATCGCTCCTTGGCCTTTGCATCGGATTCGACTCCGTCATGTCCTGTCGTGCTCCCAGGTGATCGAGCACCAGTTTTTAGCATCTCTCCTGCCTCTGAGGCCGGTGTACGTTTGCAGCTCAGTAACCCCTGCAACGCATTTGGGCTGCTGAAGGTTACAGCTTGTGCTCGTGGTAATCCAGACGGCCCGGAAAAAAAAGCTTTGTTTGATTCTTTTAGTTGTGCTTCCTCTAGATTTATTAAATAGTTGTCCTTTGCGTGGATGGAAAATGTTAAAAATAGAAGTGCTCAAGGCAGGGCTATTGTGTTGGCGTTGACAGGTTTGCTGGACGCTGGAGCACTCCTTGTATTTTAAGAAGCCCCGGGTTTTGGACGGAGTTGCTCTCTGATGTCGTCGTGACCCCGCACTGAGGAGCTGCTTTTGTGAGCTAAGAAAAGATGATCTTTTAGATAAATTAGTTTTTTTAGTGTGCTACCATTCACTAGGTAGTGCGATTATTGCAAATAATAGACTCAAGCTTGGGATTTTTGAAGAATTGTTGCCTTTTGTAATTAAGAGGCACCAACTGCAAAGCTAGTCGGTGAAAAACAACCTGAAATAATAGCTGATAGACCATTTGCTTTTTGGTACAACTCTTTCCTCTACTAAAAATCTTTTTTCCTGTCCCATTGCTGTGCAGGCAAGCCCATATGTGTAAGGGAATACAGCACAAGTGATGATACAGGGGAAATAATGACTCTGTACTGATCTCTACCGTGCACCAAATAAGTAAATTTCTGCCATTTCCTTCCCCCTAGTAGCTGTAACCACTACAAAAACTGATTTTTTTTTTTTTTTTTTTTTTTTTTCCCGGACCCCTAACTTTTGCTGTGCTTGCCCCATAGGACAAACATAAATGTAAAAAGCTGTGGTGTGTGTGTGTTTGTTTGGGTTTTTTTAGTTGGCTTTCCCAAAATGGTAGGAATAAGGGAGGGTTTTGCTGAAGTTCAGGTTTTAGTTTCAGGTTTTCTCCCTTGACGCTGCACAGGTTTTATTTTTTCCCTCCTCATGTGATTAGGATTCCCTCTGATTCAGTAGAATCGTCTAATCTTCAAGGCCCCAGCCCAGCTGGGGAATGTGTATTTTGATAAGGAGCAATTAAACGGTGCTTCCTCACCCAGACTTGGAATGATCCCAAAAATCAGATCACACGGGAGGATGCTCCTCGACTTGTGCAACAGATGGTTGTACTAATATAAAGAGGTGCTAAGAAGTGCATATTAAAAAAAAAACAAAAAAAAACCCCAAAAAAACCTGCTTCATGAAAATAACCGCGTTACTTCATGCCACTTACTGGTTGTGCTTTTATTCCAAGCGTGCGAAACTTTCGTTTTCTGGACGTGGTAGGTGCGTGGCGTGGAACACCGTTCCCTGACTTCACACGGTAAAATGGGTTCAGAGTGAGTGCAT
The DNA here is from genome assembly GCF_036013445.1 of Caloenas nicobarica. NCBI lineage: Eukaryota > Metazoa > Chordata > Aves > Columbiformes > Columbidae > Caloenas > Caloenas nicobarica. Next base: position 3,392,170 of record NC_088264.1, read on the forward strand.
ACGTGTACTTTCCGCCTTCAGAAATTAAGTGTAAATGCTGGAAAATTATTTTAATATTTCTGGAGGTTTTTACTTGAAGAACAGGAGTCATTTTCGACTGCCGTTAAAAAGTAACGGAGAGAGACTCTAAATTGTGTTTTTGGGGGTGAGAAAATGCTGTTGTGGTCTGAGGCTTTTTTGGAGTTCAGATGAGTAGTTTGCTTCTATAAGCCTCTTTTTTTTTAAGTTTCTATTTATCCTTGTGGTTGTGAGTTATGAAATATTCGCTGTCATAGGTCACAATACTTCTGTGCTAAATTTGGGAATATAGCTGGCAGCTTGCTTTTTCCCTGGGAACCTTCTTGTCTGGTTGGTACAGAAAACTTTAGCGACTTAGCTGGTGGGGGAAAGAAGTTCTTAGTTTCATTCTTTTTTTTTAAATTATTTTTTTCTCTTCTTTTTTTGCTTCCACTGCTTTTGCATCCTCCACTGCCATGGAAGAAATCAAGACTCGAAGCCACTGAGCTGTCACAGCTACTTTTGATTTTCAGTGTCGTGTTTGTCTTGCCTCTGCTGCGCGAGGCTCTTTTCCTCTCTGTGGTTTCTCATGGTTTTCTGCCAAACCTCCGTATTTCGGCGCTGCCCGCAGCTTCGCACCAGCTTGGGAATCTCCACACAGTTGTTCTTTGCTTTTCGTGTGCAACAGAGGCACAACTGCGCAGGGTGTGAAATTGTAGAAAGTGATGAAAAAATCTGTGAAAGAGACTTAGGGCTTTTCTGTGCTTCTTCCCAGCTTTTTGCGTATAACTATTTTGCATTTTTTTAAAAAAATCATACTTTTTTTTTTTTTTTTTCCCCCTATGGTATTATAGCTAGTCAAACTTTTTATTTAAGAAAAGAAAAAAGGCATACCCAGAGATTAGTGATCTTAACCTGGCTGCTTGTGCCTGGACCTTGATTACCTTGTCAAATGACGTGGCTTCTCTTCCAGAGGCAGCAGGAAAAACCAAGCTACTCTTCATGCCTTTCATTAAAACTTCTCTCCAAAAGCAGGTGGGGAAACATTTGGTGGTAGAACACAAAAAAGGAACCTGGCTGATCCTATTGTTTCTGGGGCTTTCCTGTCTAGTCAGGCTGGCTTTCAAGTATTTGTCCTGCTCCTTACCAGGACAGTGCTCTTGCACTCAGCTGCAGGGTTCTCGCCTGTCCCTCTGTGTCCGATCTGTGATTTGCCTTCTGTTTTTGAAAATATTCACATCAGTTTTGAAGGATCAGAGGGAAACCTCTCTGCCCCTGCCTTCGAGCAGCAGCCCATTAAAAAAGACAAATCAAACCAAAGAACAAAAAAGGGTATTTAGTTCTTGTTCCTGGCGATTCCTGGCTTTGTCCTTTCACGCAGCTCCATAGCACCCTGCTCCTTTTTGCTCTCCCTGGGTCCACCTGAAACCTGGAGATGTCCTTTTGTGTGTGTGAACCTTATGGAAAAATAAAATAAAATCTTCCCGTTGTTACGGGTTGCTCTGGGTTTGGCTTTTGGGCTTCAAGTGAAGACTTCTTTATTCCTCCCAAAGTGGTGCGTGCAGCATCATTTGCAGCGCTGCTTGCTCTGAAAGCAAACTTCTTCCAGGGAGCTGGGGGCTCTCAGCTGGATGCTTCCTTCCTAACCTCTTGAGAAGAGCAGAGTACTCTCAGCTAAACCAAGTTTTGCCAAAATAAGCATTCTGCCTTAAACCAGTAATGTCACCAGGAGCGCTTCTGGCTTTAAAGCTGTAGGAAGGGAAGCTGCAGCTTGATTATATTTTCTTTTTTTTTTTTTTTTTTTTCTTTAAAGCACAGGCCTGGATTGCGGAGATAAGGTTTCAAGTTCCTGATCCAAAGTGAACTGGTAGGCAAGACGCCAAATCATTTTTCTTGAGCGTGGCGTATTTTTGTGTGTCTCCCCAGCCTACCCGGAGGGTGATGCCAGTGTCCTACAGACAAGGTGGTGATCTCCAGCGTGGAAAACTCACGGTTTTGTTCCTGCAAAACGTCAGGGCCGCTTTGTTTCTGTCCCCAAAAAAGAACAGAAACAAACTGCAAAACCTTGGAGGTTGCTATGAAACAGAACCGTCTTCCCCTTGGCTCTGTTAATAAAGCGTTTAAATACGCTCTCTGCTGAGTTCCCTTGCTGCTGCTGGTGGGGCGCAGTATGTGTATGTCTGATTTAGTAACTTCCCTGCAGAAAACACGATGCTGTTTGCAGAAGGACCACGTACTGGGTCCCTTCGAGGCCCGAGTTTGGCTGCTGCTGCCCCCGTGTCCGCCAGGCTCAGCCTTTCAGGTCTGGCTTTGCAGAGCGGAGCTCAGCGGAAGGACGTGGAGCCAGTGCAGAGAACTGCGGCATCTGGTTCCACCTGTGCTGCTCGGCAGCAGTCCCCTTCATTTCAGATAATTTGTGTAAAAAAAAAAAAAAAAAAAAAAAAAAAAAAAAAAAAAAAAAAAATTAAAAAAATTGGACTTGAACAAATCTGTGCTATGAAGGGAAACAGCCCAAATGAGGAAAGCTCTCTGCGTGCTTCTCAGCCCTTTTGGATCCCTGCGCGTACCATGAAGTGCCAGAGGAGGTTTAAATTAGATATTAGGAAAAATTTATTCCTGGAAAGGGTTGTTGGGCATTGGAACAGGCTGCCCAGGGCAGTGGTGGAGTCACCATCCCTGGAGGGGTTTAAAAGATGCAGAGATGAGATTCTCAAGGACATGGGTTGGAGGTGGACTTGGCAGCGTGTGGTTAACGGTTGGACTCGATGATCTTAAAGGTCGTTTCCAACGAAAATGATCCGATGTTTCATGACAATCTTGATTTTTCAGGTAGCGATCATAAAGTGGACTGCTGGTTGTTAAGCATCAAATATAAGGTAACTTCTCAGAAAACACTGGTTTGAGTGGTTACATCTGTTTAACATGGAGAATAGTGCCTTAAGGAAAAACACTAAGTGACTTGAAAGAAGAAAAAGGAGAGGCAGAATCAGCGAGGTTTTTGCCAGCTCACTCATTTTCTGTAGCTGGCAACTTGGGAACATCTCCGTGGTGGTGCAGAGAGGACGCTGGGCAGGATCAAGGGATGTCCTGTTGCCCGTGCTCTTCCTTGTGGTGGGACGTGCTTGCAGGGTCTGTGGACTTGGTGCTTCTCTACCTGTACGCTTTCTTGTTAATTGATACTTTCTGCAGACCTTTGTACTTGCTTTCAGGAAGCAAAACCTAATAGACGAGATTACAAAGCCGCGTTAAGAAATGACCAGCGGGTGCTGTGCAAACCTCTGTTGCAGTAACCGTAGCAGTGACTGGAAGGTGTGAATTGTCCTGTTCTCCAAAATGGGTTGTTAAAACCCAAATCTGAAAGGTGCCAGTGTTGTTTATGCCCTAGAGCAAGGGACTGATTCTGACATGCGGTAGAGACGAATGTGCAAGATGAATTCGGCACAATGAGTGTTAAGAATATAAGGAGTTGGCCTCTTGCGGGTTGGTGTGATGGAACAGCTATTGCATCCTCTACAGGAGCTCGGAAAGGACCTGGAAAGCCTTACTTCTGTGTCTTTCTTCAGGGCTTTGAAGTTTTAAAATAGTGGAAAGTAAAAGGAGGTGGGTAGGAAAAAACCCTCAAATGAGATTTTTCCCTTCAGACAATTGTGAAGCCCTCTCCCCTCTTCATCTTCCCTGGGCCGGTTTTTACTAATGTTGGTGGCAAGCTTAGCTCTGAATTTGGGTTTTGCTGTTGTTTTGTAAAGCAGGAGTTGTAGTAGAAATGCATCTCAAGAAAAGCAGGCTGGAGGGGTTGCATGTGGGCGCTGGATGCCTGTGGATTTTTATATAAATTGACACATCCTTTTTTCTGTCTTGTTACCTCCTGACCTAATAGCTGCAGTTTCTGGTTATATTCAAGATCTGAAGACTGCTAGATTTATTTGTTTCAATCCTCCATTGTTCAGGATGCCAACACATTGAAAATCAAGAATGGGTTTGACACACAGCTGAGGTTTCCATGGGTGATTTTTTTTTTTTTTTTTTAATTATAGTGGTGTTTCCCACACAGTACCTGTGGTTCTGCATCAGTTTGGGCAACGCAGCAAGCTGAAATCCCACCAGCAACGGACGGTCATCAGCACGTCCAAGGGTTGCACGGAGATTGCAACGTCTCGGGCTCACCCGTGAGGTGTATTTGGGGCTGGAAATGGGGGAGCTGCTCGCGTGGGCCCGTTTTGATCCATTTACCCCTGCAGATGGGATGCGTACGGCGCTGAAGCGCGGTTCAAAGGGCTGGAAGGCTGGGCAGGGGCAGTCGGGAGGAACAGATGCTGCTTATTTCTGGAGTTACAGTGTTTTCTGTCCTACCGCCACCCCCTGCGGACAGATGAAATGATTTATCTTATTAATTCCAGAGACTTCTGTAAACAGAATGTGTAAATACGTATAAACATACGCTCGAAGTGCATGTCTGGGAGCAGTGGTTTACAAAACTTGGTTCCAGCCTCCGGGCAGAGGAGGAGAAGTGGGAGAAGGAGCTCAAGCACCAGTTGCTGCTTGTCTTTGCTGGAGTCCCTCTTCTGGAGCAGCACCCTGAGCCTTCGCTACCCAGGGCAGGGTCACCCCAGCTTTTTCTGCTGGGCTGGGAGGCTTAAAGCTCATCTTGGGAGCCTGGAACAGAATGAGCTGTTGTGTCGGGGTGGGAATGAATCCTGGTCATGGTTTCATCTGCCTTTTCCATCCTTGGGAGGCTTACCTCGTGCCAGTCTCCCTTTCCAGGGCAGCATCCCTGTTTTTACTGATATTTTTGTTTATAGCTGGTGTTGACGAACTCACGAAGGGTTGATGTTGTCAGTGAAGTGGCTTTATGCCACTCTGCACTGGGAGTGATGGGAGGAGCCCTGCCAGGCGTGGTGTTTGGGGTACTTTGACCATCTAGTTGGAGGTTTGACCTTGGCAGAGCAAGTGATGTGAAAGCCGTTTTCTGCCCTTCGTTGCTGAGCTTCGGGTAGTAAATTCTGCCGAATGCCAGGAGGGCGCTCACTGTTTTTTCTAGTAAGTTTAACGGGGTTTGGATGGAGTTGCCCGTCCCAGGACAGCTGTGAAAACCGCAGTGTCACCTCAAAGTGAGGGCAACGTATTAATGTGGGAGCTCAGCTGTGGGGTGGCTGCGCTACTATTAATATTCAAGCTCTGAAGTTGTTATCCCAGATGTCTTTTAAAATGCAAGGAAAAGAAGAAAAAAAAAAAAAACCCAACCCTGTTCATATTCCTCACCTGCAGCCAAGAGGGTATTTTGATGCTTGGTGGGTTTTCTGGGAGAGGGAAGAAAGAGGCTCTTGGCCGCATTGAACTGAGAGTAGGGTATAGGACACAGCAGTGCAGTGATGCTCCTAAACTCAACTTGCCCCTTTTCAGCGAAGGAAAAAAACAAAACAAACAAGCAGCTGTCTAAGATGCATTCCTGGGATTAAAAATGAGAGCACTTGTTGGAGTATGGGGTAGGCTTGGAAAGGTTTTAGGCTTCAAGATTTGCTTGCGGTGAGGAGGGAAAAACAAGTGCAGTCACTTTTCATCAGAGGTTAGAAAAAGGATTTCTCGAGAAGCTCTGTTGGCATCTGTGGTTTTTAATCTCTTTTAAGAAGTGAAGAGCTAATATTTTCGGATGACACAGCCGCTCAAGTTAGTGCTAATGAAGTCGGTTACCTGGTTTCTGAGGAATTTCAAAAGGCTGCAGCAAGATCAGGTTATTCAGCAGCGCCTCGGCAGATGAAATCCCCCAGGGATGTGTTTAGTGTTGCACAATAAAGGGGAAATGTTTGAGCTATGTGTTTATATTGATGAGATCTGAATTAACCCTGGGAAAAACACTTAGGCGCGTGTTATTGGGTGCGCCTCCGCTGGCAGGTGGGATTAATTGCGTCTTGGCTCTTGTTTTAGTAATGGAAGATATAACCAAGTGAGAACAGGAATGTCCAGCGGCTACTACATCGTTATCGCTGTGACTGCTCCGCAAACCTCGTGCGAACTCTGTGACTCTTGAGACCTCTCTGCTGGTTGGAGTTGGCGGTCGAATTTAAGAAGTTATCGGAGAAATGAGGGGGTTGACAGCATGGACTGAACTTCAGGAAGCTGCAGAAGGGGAGGAAAAATTTTGGAGGTGGAAAGACTTGAGATGGAAAAAATCAGTGTAGGAAATGGCATCCTTTGCTGTAGTGTAGACAACACCGCCGCAGGGTAATTTGGGGAATACCATAGTGAAGTTGGGGATCGCTGCAGCCCCACTGGGCTCTAGCAGGAGCACCTGGTGCAAAATAATCTAATTCAGCATGAACTTATGCTGTACATGATTCATGACTTTACGCTGAGTAACAGTTAAAGCTCTTTGGATTGTGTGTGTGTTTGTTTGTTTGAGTATACAGGCTCAACACCCCTCCCTACCATTTTCTGAAACTGGGATGGGGTGAGTGGTAATCTCAATACTTACTAAAAGGAGCAAAGTATTCTAAAACACTGAAGAATGCTAACGATTAAGCCAGCAGCACAATGCTTTAATTTAATGCTGAATAATACCCTAATAAATTTTAAATATTAAGTGCTCAAATGAATTTTAAAAGTCTTCCATTTATGGGTTTTGTTGGAGATGGAAGGTGAAAGGTCAACTCCTCCACCCCATACAAACCCTCTTCCATCAAAGGAGTTGGACATTAATCATCAAGGGCAAGGGCAGAAATTTCTCTTGGCCGTCCTGCCACCAATCTCACCAACATGCAATCCCGAATCGTACTTTTATTTTACCGCACTGGGCATTTTCTTTCCCTTGCTCCACAGCCTGAAACTGCTGCAGCTCCTGCATGTTTGGTGAGGACCTGCAAGCCGGAGCAAGAGGCGGAGAGAAGCAGCAGGTGCTTCTCATGGGCAGGGAAGGGATGGGACACGTCCTCTGTGCTGACATTTGTTTCATTTAATCCCCGAACAGGCTCTTTTGAAGCACCGGTGATTTATTTATTGCAGACCGTGACTGATACTTGCCCTGCGAGATGCCGTCCCCTGCAGCCAGGATGGGTCCTGGGCGCTGGCGTGGGAAGCTCTGGACTGGACGGCTCGGCGAGACGGGTCAGACGTGGGTTTGGAGCTCCTCAGCGCGGCGTCCCACGCGTGGGGATGGAGGAGCTGGCTTCGCTCTACGCGTTGTTCCGCAGCTCGTGGCCCGGTGGGGCTTCTGTGATGAGAGGCTTCCCGCCGCAGCTGCAAGTTCTTAAGGGGTCAGCAGGAGGAAAAACAAAAATATTAGTACAGTTTGTGCTCGGTTGAGCTGTCCAGACCCTGAGCGATCAAAAGGGAGCAGATGGAGTGGATCTGGCAGTTCTTGTCGCACGCTCGGCTGGGTGCCGGACACTACATGCTCCCCCTTTTCCATTTCGCCCCAGACCTGAGTTTTATTCATGTCGTCTTCCTTTCTTAATGCTTTTGCTTTGGTAGAGAGAGAGTGGTGACTGTCTTGAGCAACGGTGTTGGTTTATCTGAGCAGTTTTCAGAAGGATAAACACTTGCATGTAACCAAAAAGAAAACCCCACCACCCTAACGCCCCCGTCCCCAAAGCTGTGCGGGTATCAGCATGAGATTGTCGACTTCAGATATAGTACGAGTATTAACACTTTTCTCTCTTTTTTGAGTATTTGAGCAGTTACCAAGACTAATGCTGATGCTGAAGATGTTCGTAGTCGTGCAGCCTGTGGGGGAATGGGGGAAGAAGTCTCAAAAACGTCTTGTCAGGGTGTGCTGGTGTCTCATTTTGGAAAAGAAACTTGAAACTTAATTTTGAGTTGGAATTGAAGCGTGAGGGTAGTATCAGTGCTGTTGGTGACACACATAACAGAATCACTGAAGAAAGAGGGATTCCTTAAAGTCTTTTAATACCTTGACTTTAGCTGGGAGATATTTAGTCCTTTAGTCCTTTTTCCTTTAGTCCTTTTTCCTTTTTCCGTGTAGACAAAGAAATAGATTCGGTCGAGGATAATCCAGCCCTTTGCCTACAGGTTTGATACCACGCTTTCGCTAGTTCATCATTTTCTTTTGCATAGATTGGAAGGTGGTTCTTTTTTTTTCTTTTTTTCTTTTTTTTTCCCTGCATGATGTTTTGTTTGAATACACTCTTTAAGATTTGCAGTTAATGGTGGGTATTGAGATTGAGAGATTATCCGGGGAGTTGTTGTAGCGTTTCATTGTTAGACTTGGAAGTGGGAACTGGGTGAATTAAAGGGGTTTAAAGCAGTGTGGGAAAAGGGAGAACTGTAAATCTTCTGCGTGCTGGTGCTGAGCATCCACCCAGGCTTGGAGTATAAACACGAAGGTCTCAAAACCAGGATTTAATGTTATTTATTTTAATTTTTTTAAATTTCTTTTTAGATCAGTGCTCATTTAAACACTACGTGGAGACTACCCTGTATACAAATAGACTTGGCACAGCTTGTTTGCTATAGAGACACAAATATTTGGGGGAACTTTGCTTAGTAAATACGTGAGTAAATCCACCTTTTTCAGCTGTAAAAATGTTTGTGTCAGAGGGACCTTGAAATATTTGAGAGCTCTGTATTTGGAGGGAGTTGAATCTTGAGAGGAATTGATCACAAAAAAAGATATTTTCCTCATAGCAATGTAATATATGACTGCAACTGGACAGCACAATGCTTTTCTTCTTCTGCATCTTCGTGCTTGCAGCTTTACCCACTGAAGTTCATCTTATTTCCAAAGCTTATTGGTATGTCCATGAAAAGGCTGGGAACAGCCTGGCTTTGTTTTCCCATGGGCTGGGGGAAAATAGATTATTCTTCAACCAGCCAGTCTGGGGGAGGATATGCTCATGTTAGGCAATGTGGCTTGAATTTGAAGGCCATTACTATCTGGTCACTTGGTTAATGAAGCGGTGAATAATTTGCGTACTTAATGTTCCTGGGAGATTGAAATGCCCTTAAAAAGCCAATTTGTCCGACTGCCCCGTCTCTCTACTACATAAATTAAAATAAGTAGTAACCAGACCTGGTTAGGTGATCGACTCGGCACTACTTGAGGAAAATGAAGTGGTATCCGATCCATGTAGTGACTATTTCTGTAGCAGTGATCTTTGCCTGGGTAAAAACTACTGTGAACATACACATTTTTAGCTGCACTCTTTCCTTTTTTTGTTGTTTGTTTTTTTTTTTTTAATTCTGCTCACATTTACTTACCTTCAGTACTTAGGGGTTCTAGATAAATTAAGCTCCGCTTGCTCTAGCAGCATTTTACCAGAGTAATACTGCACTTGGAAGCACAGGGAAAACTGCTCCCTTTATTCTCAGCAAAATCAGCTATTCCAGGAAAATCCTCCCCCCTGTCAGCACTATTGACTTCTTGTCCAGGATTTTACCCTTCCCCATCGTCATCACTGCGTTTCAGAGTTCAGCAGCACAGATCTGGCTTTCTTCACACACTGGTTAGAAGAAATGCACCTTGCTGTTTTTTCATCAACTGAAAATTAACTTTTCACTGCTGTCCTGAGCCTTGCAAAAAGTAATAGAGATTAAAAAGTTCAAATAACTTCTTGCAGAAGTGTCCCAGAGTGATCTGGAAGTGATTATGCTATTGCTGGTATTGATTTGAGGTTCTCTTCTTGTCATCTGCGTGAAATCTGGTGTGTCTAATCATGGGCTGGCAAAGTTTTTATAGCAGCGCTTTTCTTTGCAGTGGCTTGTGTAAGGAGACCTGAAATTAAACTATACTATGTGTAATTGAGCTTTTTTTTTTTCTTGTGTTATGAAAATTCAGCAAGTATCTGTTAGAATGCCAATAGTGGAAGTGTTGAATGAGCTTAAAAATTACTTTTTCTGTCTTTAAAGGAAATACAATGTATTTTCTTAAAAAGGCTGTTTCAGAGAAGATTTTCATAGTGATGTAAATAATCTACAGCAAAATATAGAGTCATGAGACGTCGGTGAAAGGAAACCTGAGCGTTTGTGCAACTTGTCCACACGTTTGAAGTGCTTCAAGTGTTCTTGAGGGTAGAAGCTGGTAACGAAACCATTTACTAAGTCTGCTCTCCAAGTCTTTGAAGAAATGAAGGTCGTCACCATCCCTCCAGAGGGAAGTTGTTATATCTGATATTGCTCCATTAATCTTGTACGTAAAACCTTTTTTTTTTTTTTTCTGACAGTGTCGTGAGAGGCTCATGGAGTTCTTGCGGTGACTCGGGAAGGAAGGGCTGTTAATTTTCTCTTTGCAAGTTTCTCTTGCTGGAATGCATCGTCCTATGAAAGCAAAACTCACCTAAGAATTTGGTCTGTGCCCTGTCTTGTCCCACATAGTTTCTGAACCCTTTGCTCTCCTTCTGCTTGGATGGGTAGAAGGAGGAAGCTCTTGACAATAATGACGGTTCTTGTTATGGAAAAGATCAAGCAAAGAGGGCACCTAGTTTCAAACGTACGTCTCCACCTCTCACAGTTTCTTGATTCTGCCATCAGATGTATCTCTGGAGGGATCCCTGTCAAGGAGTTCAGACAATGCAAAACTTCGCTTCTAAAACTCAACCGAGATGCTCACATATAGGAAACCGTATGTTGTTAATTCCTCTGCTCACAAGGCTCCTTCCGTCCCACCTCTCCTGTTTTACCAATACCAGGAATTGTGTGTCTTTCTGGGGAAAGTGGCTTCAAATCTCTCACTTTGCCTGAGCAGATCCAGGTTTTTGTCCTTCCGCTTGTCTTGTGTTCATCTGCTGCTCTATGGTAACAAAAGGCCTTGCGTTTAAGACCAGCCATGAAGTCCTTGGTAAGCTTTCAATCTCTAGAATCCCTTATTTTCAAACTAAAACCACTGCAGAACGGGACTTTTCACTTTGAATTTGGTGTGAAGTTTCATAAGGAAGAGTTTGAGTGGGTCTGAAGGTAGAAGGCAATGTTGATTTTCTTGTGTTTCTGGTGAATGAAGATCCTCCTCCCACTGCTCCACTGCATTTGCAGCATTTCCTTAACACGGGCAGATCCTGGATTTGACTTTTTTCTCCTTTCAGAGGCTCGTGCGACTGCTGAATGTCCTTTGGCAAAATGTTTTTTCTCTAAATTTTATGTCTTTGAAGTAGGGACCCAGTGCGATGTGCTTTGTGCCAGAAGATACCTGCTATCCACTATGGCTGATGAGTGCTGCTATTGAGGGTTAAAAACTAGGGTTTATTTTGTTTGTTTATTTATGAGTGGACCTATTAATTATTTTAAAGATAAGGACTAATGCCTTCATTTGATATCAGAAGTTTACTGGGAAATGGTAGGCTTAAAAATAATTATCTGGCCAGGCCATCAAGGAAGCAAGCCTCTAGAATTTGTACCATTCAGTATCTTCTGGGTTCTTCTCCATTTCTGTTGTGCTGAGTTACACAATTCTTTCTTGAAGTGATGAATGTATTGATTGCTTTAGCTGGATCCTTGCTCAGGAAGGAGTGATGACAATTTTTAAGAGGACAGAGGAGAGAGACATCTCCTCCTGGATGAGGCTGAGCAGAGCTCAAGGGCTTCATGGCGTTTTGGTGAAGGTGGGCTGCACACCTCCTGTGAAAAATGAAATCCTAGCTCTCAGATGATGCCATTTTCCAACTGAAGTAGCTTTGGTTTTCCGTGAGCTGTCTATGCTTCGTCCAAATTTTGGTCTTTCACGGGCACCTTGACACTTTGGTAACGGGTCACGTCAGTGAAGATCAACATTTGGGGTTGGGTGGTGGTGGCCGTCCTTGACCTCTGAACGAGGTACCTGTCTGGGCAACAGAGAAACATGGGGATACCGTGGGGTCTTCAAAGTCCAAGCCTTTGTTGCTGTAACTTAATGGTAGTTTGAAGATCCTGATGCCCTTCAGGTCTTTTCAGTTGTCTGGAGACTGAAGGAGCCAGAGGTAGGTTGGTTTGGGTTTAACCTGTTGCTAAACATAAGGATTTATTGAAACCAAAGTCTTGGGAGTGCTGTGTTGTTTGAGACTTCACAAAGGCAGCCGCTTTACAGATGGATTTAAGTGGCTGTTTCTTCTCCATTCTCCCCAAAAATACTGTCAAGAGAGTCAGTATACATACTAAAGACCCTGAAAGCAGAGGGAGGAAGAAATCTCTTTGCCCCTACTTCATGGTCAACAAGTTACTTTAAGTTTTAATCTGTGGTAGTTTATGCTACTAACTGAGCTGTGAGTGTTATCTTCTGACTTCAAAAAACACTTTATCAATTAGATATTCAACATTTTTAAAGGAATTTCACTGCCTTAGCAGTACTAGTTGGAAAAGGAATTTTTAATAGCCTCTCTCCTGAGAAAAATATCTTCTGGTAGAGTTTATTTAGGCTTTGTAGTGGTGTAGTATGCCTGAAAGAAAATCTCGTCGTCTGGCATTCGGTGCAAATGGTTAAACTGATTTTCTGTGCAATCACCCTCTTTTAGGCAGTGCTGTTACCTAAGGAGACGTTGAGCTATTCTTACACTGCCGAAGAACCCGCGTGCAGCCGGGGAGGACGTGGTCTGATCTGACAAGTCGTAGTCTCAACGTGGAGCTTGGGAACAGTAGGGTTTTGTCGTCTGCTGTGCAAGATGTTTCTTAAACACTTGCTGGAAGGCGGCTCGTCCTTTCCTGCAGTGACCTGGCTGGAAATGTCCTCTGCAGCGGTCCAGGGGCTGACGAACCCACGTCTTATGCAGCGAGTGGGTTTTTCTGTTGCGTTGTCTGGGCTCTGTGTTTCTGCAGCTGTGCCTAATCCGCGCTTTCTGTACATAAATGTAGGTCTGAGTTCTTGAGCACCGTGACCTCCGACCATCTGGGAATAAAATGTATTTCTTTTTTTTTTCTTCTTTTCCTCCGGACAATTTGGGCAGTTCTTCACAAAACAGCTGCCCCGCTGCTCTGCCGCTAACAGGGTGAATTAATTGCACACCCAGAATTTATGAGGGTTCAATTGCATTCCTGCCATTGGGAACCAGGCACTGTATGGCCCCTGTTTCAAGATAAGCTCGACAAATCCCTGTGTAAGGTCTTTTAAACATGTTAACTTTTTGTTGTTGTTGTTTCCGCCAGGGCTGTTGTAGGAAAACATGCTTTGTAGGAAACTGGTTTTATGTTCTAGTGTTTCAGCGGTATCCCAGGTGGTGTTCAGTCCACCTTCAGCGACTATGTCAGTAGCCGCTTTTACATCTTTCCTTTGTGAAGGAGCAGCAAAGTGATGCTGTCTCAGTCTGGAAATCTCCCTCTTACACAAAATGGTAAGGAAAGCTGGTGCACACATCTATTTTATTCCTTTCACAAACTCTTCTCCATTCCTGGATGGACATCCTTTAGGAATTTCGATCTAAAGACACCTTTGTGTGCAGGTCCGGTGTGGATAAATTAAGGTATTTTGGAGCCTGATGTCAAGCAAGTTTGGCTCTATTCTGGTCTGTGAATTAAACTAAGGGCTTCAGATTTTGCAGCTGCAAGTATTGAGAAGCCTGGAGTTTAGTGTTCTCTTTGAAGGGTCAGCAGAGAGCATCCAGTTTAATTTTCTGTGTTTGTGGTGTTACAAAACAACCTTGTGGAGTTGGGAAACCAGTTGCTCTAAGCCATGCTCCCTTCTTGAGTAGGTGTAGTTTTCTGCTAAGCTCTTTCTCTAGAATTAACCGCTGCATTTCTTAGTTCTCTGTCCTTCATGTGTCTCCAGGCAGAACATGTGGATGGACATGAACGTGCACCGTTGTGTGTTTAACGCACCTTTGCAACTTCCACAAGCGTTTGCAGTTTGTGCAGTTTGTTCTCTGCAGGCAGAGTTGAAGGCACAGCGTTGCTTGCGAGTCGAGAACTGGAGCCCAATTCCCTCTCTGCTTCAAGAAAAATTTGGAAGAGCTTTGCTTCTGGCTTTCCAAAAACATATTTGAAACATAACTCAGTGGCAAGCCTTGTTTTGGAAGTGGCCTCGCTCCAGCAATGGTTTTGTCGAGTCTGTTTATCCCAATTCCTTCCCTGGCTTAATAGGCTGAGAAAGTAAAACTGTTGTGTGTGGGTGGTTGAAAATGGCCCATATGGATATTGCTGTAATTTGTGTTTCATAAATAACGGTAGCTTGTGCGTAAGCCTGTAATTGACTGAAAATGCATTAAAAGATAGTGCGAACCACACAAACTGCTACTTAAAATCCATAGCGGGAGTCAATTGGGGCAGATTTCTTGGTGGGAGATGGGGAGGCTTGCAAACTCTGTGCAACTTGAACGCTGAGTTTCAGATGTGCTAGAAGTTAGTTTTCTTAAATGTTTACTGAACAATGTAAAATTCCTTAAATACTTGCGAAAATAAAGCTGTCTTGTCTGCACCGGGGCCAGGTGATGGATGCTCATAGCAACAGTATTCTTTCCAAATAGCTGCGGTGTTAATTATGGCCTGTGTCTGGAAAAAAAAAAAAATCTGTGAGTGGGAGGTGGAAGGGCAGGGGCGGGAGGGAGATTAAACCATCCGAATTCCAGTGTTTTGTGTCAGGAACATTTCTGGACCCTGCATGGCTGTGTGGGAGCTACTCTGGAAGGTCCTCTTGCTCCCGGAGCTGCTGAACTCGCTGCTGCTCCGAGCGCTTCTGTTTAGTCATATTGCTTAATTTGTTCTTAATTGGGCTCGACAGCGAACTCGCTAAAGCGGAGCACTGCGTGTGCCTTGACTTCGGGTGTGCAAGGGAAGGGCACGGAGCTGCTGGAGGGTGAGGCGCCCGCGAGGGCACGGAGAAGGAAAACAGACCTAAGGAAAACCTGTTAACATTCCTGCACTAACTATCCCATTTGCAACATTTATTTGCGTTTTTTTCCTTTTTTTTTGGTTACAAGTCAGCAAAATCTAGTTCTCCTTTAAAGAAACGGTTTTGTTATTCTCACCAGATCGTTTGATATTTAAATTTCTTTGCAATCCAATAAATTTATTTTCTTGTTAAGAGAAGTCATGTGTTTGCCAGTTGGCCAAATATCATATTTAAAGAAGCCGCAATTTCATTTTTGTTTAGCTATTCAAACTTTTACTTTGGAATTTGAAAGTGATTTTTAGTATTTTCCAGACATTCTTCCATCCCCGCAGCTTCACCTCTGAAAAGATACAGTTGGAGCTGAACGTGGGGAATATTCCCTCCCATCGTAAATTTAAAATATCCGAGGGGAAATTATAATGTAATGTGATTTGCTCGTTGTTTTGTTACTTCAAGTTGAATGCTGTGAAGATGGGTGAGATTTGTTGCATCGTTGTGATTCCTTTGGAGCTGTTTTCTTACTCAAGAAATCGCATTGCACAATTCAATTGAAAGCTTTTTGGTGAATCTCCCGGTTCTGATCGTTCGGGGGTTGTGGAGGTGATGGTCCCTTGCTTCGGTGATTACTGGATGGTAACTCTGTCTCCAACATGAGGAAAACCCTTGGGACAACTCAACCTTGCTGGGGCACCAAGGTCCCCCAGCGAGCTGGAATGGGTGGAAATTGCCACATTTAAAGGGTGCTTATTTGGTTATTACCAAAGTCGCTGTTAGCGGTGTCATTATAGTCTATCAGTGATTAAATTATGGTTGCTTGGTAATTGCTGTGCATTGTCCTGCTGGGAATAAAGGACAAAAGATGTCCTTTTTTTGGTCTTCTCTAGATAAGTAAATTTTTCAGAGCAATGTGTATATATATATGTGTGTGTGTGTGTATATATATGTGTGTGTGTGTGTGTGTATATATATATATAAAATTTTTTTTTTTCTTGGGTAAAGCCCCATTTTGTGGGGAGGAAGGGGAGCAACCCCCTGCTTTTGTGTGCTCCTTCGTCTGGGGGAGTGAGTTGGTTTCACCCAAGTATCTGTTGTACCTGCGGGTCACCGAGCAGCTTCTGGAAATCTGGTACAAGCAGCTGAACTCTTGGAGGATCCCAACCCGCCGTATCTGTCTGGATATGTAAATGAAATGGAGCCCTCCCCAAAATGGCCCGTGGTGTCCTTGATCATCTGTGATCTGGCTGCGCTTGCCAAGTGTAAACTGCCTTTTTAAAACGAGCTTCTTTTTTTTTTAATCGTTTGTGCTGAAAAAGGGCTTTAAGGCTTCCTGTGCAGATAGGACTTTTGTGTTGTACATGGGATCTTTTGAGTCCCTGGTGAATAAACACAGCTGGCTGTTTTTGGGAAATGCACTTAACATCTTTGCATCAAAGCTGTACAAATAAGGCAGCAAGCTGTACTGAATTATTAGACGACACTTTCTGACTTTTACACCGCCTTAGGAGCGATCAAAAGAAAAAAACGCATTTCTTACGAGGCTGCCTTCAGCCTGTGAAGGGGAAAATAAGTTTCCCCTTCTCCTCCCCCTAGTTCCCCCCCCGCCTTTGGAAACATGACTAAAACAAGTAGCCTGGATGACTTATCAATGTTGGATTATCGTGCAATCATTTACTGGGCAGCCTTTTGCTGTCCGGGGCCGCCCACGCGCGGGAGTCAATGGTGCCTTTGTTCGGGAGCGCTGGAAGAATGCATGAGCTAACGGGGTGGTGGGAGTTTGCCGGTCACCCTGGGCTGTGCTCGTTCCCCCGGTGTCCCAAACCCGTTTCCTTCCTCCGTCACAGTCTTAGAAAAAGCAACACGTGTTTATATCTCCATGGGGCTTTCTTAAAACCCAGGTGCCCGTCTCCGGTGGAGCTCCGCGTGCTGAAATCTTGGGTTTGGTGGAGCGTGGTTTGTGATGATGTCGCATTAAAATGTTGCAGACGTTTCTTGTTCATGACATACATGCCTGACTCTCTAGACTCTTCAGAAGAGGACAGAGAAATAAACCTGAGGTTTGTTATTAGAATCATAGAATCATTTCAGTTGGAAGAGACCCTCAGGATCATCGAGTCCAACCATAACCTAAATCTAGCACTAAACCATGTCCCTAAGAACCTTGTCTAAACGCCTTTTAAACCCCTCCAGGGCTGGTGACTCCACTGGGTGGTTTGTGTTCCCATAAGGGCCACTACTCAGCATTCGAGAGCTCGTCTGTGCTCCCACGTGGAGTTATTTCCCCAGTGAAGATCATCAGAAAATGAAAATCCTGCATCTTTTTTTCAGACCCTGGATTCCATTTGCTTGTGCAACACCAGTGTTCTCGTCTTCTCCTCCTCCTCCACAAATATTCCAAGAAAAGCTAGGGGGTGGTCATAGGAGACGGTTGCTCTAGTACTACAATAACTTCTTGCTTTTTCTCACGAGTTTGGCTTTTTCATGCACATGTGATGCAAGCAACATAACTTAGCACTTATGTGTTTTGCAGGTGTTGGACTGTTGTTGTTTAATCAAACTTCTTTTTATTCCAAAAGAGCAAGTTGCTCAGGATGTTTCTCGCTCTCCTCCCCTCCTTATAAACACTGTCCTGCTCTGGTGCCCATCTGCGTGCTGCAAAATCCTTTCCTGTTCCACAAGATGAGTTAACTGTTTGTCGTTAAATGTTCCTCTCTCACCTGCAGCCCCTGTGCTCCAGGAAAAAAGCCTCCAGGAGGGTTTCCAGAGTGGGAGGCTGAACAAAACACTGCAATAGCTGAGAACTTGGACTAGTGGTTGACTCAAGAAGCAGCAATGAGTCTTGAATAAGGTCTCATGAACTTGCCGGCGTCTGTCTGCTGACATCAGCGTTTCCATCCCTTGCAGTTTGCTGCTCGTGTGAGGTTCCAGTGTCTGTGCTGCCCTTTGCAGGTGGTGGTAGCGTAAGAGTGGAAGGTGCTGCCTCCCGCTATAGCCCGGAGCTCTTTATTTTATTTGTCGGAGCGGAGCGTTTGTGTCTTGAAGCTGCAGAGTGAGTCTGTCTGCTCATAGCTGGTCCAGCACTGCGGTTGGTGGTGGGGAGGTTTGATGGTTCAAGGTGAGCAGAGTTGGGGTTGGAGTAAGGGTGAATGGCATGGAGAATGTTCCAGTCTAGTAAACTGTGAAAGCTTGCCCTTTTTTCCTGGGAATGATGGGGAGACACGTCAGAGGAGAGCAGAAAGAAATGCCAGCGGTAGTTGCTTGCTCTCTGTCTTGCCACTGCAAAATGGAAATGAAATCCAATCAAAAAGTAATAAGCAGGCTGGTATTATTTGCTGGTTTGTTTTCAGTTCTTTTAACTTTTACTTACACAAACAGGTTGTCAGCAAGTACCTGTGTGGAAAGAAAGCTGCCTTGAAACAGGAGCCAACCAGAAGAGAAACAGAGCAAAGTTTTAACTGTTCCATTACTGCTCAGTGAATTTTGCTGAAAACAAATCTGCAAAGCCTTGGTTCCTTTGCCCAGGACAACCTTCTTGGATGGATTTCTTTTTTTTTGTCCTGGGCAGCAAAAGTCTGCAGCTGTATTTTAAAGCTCAGTGCTGGGAGGATGCACCAAGGGACCGCAGAGGGTGCAGAAGAGGCAGCGCGATTTCTTGCGGCGTGCAGGGGATTTGGGTGAACCGATAATGAAGGAGGTGAGAGTGTCCTCTGGGCTTATCTCATCCAGGCATCTGCTCACAATTCAGTGCTTGTAGGCGGCTGTGCCAGCTGGCGGGACCTTTTCCTGATGTAAATTATCCATCCATTCTGAGGGGTCTGAACACAAGGAGGCCTTTTGTGTGTAGGAACAAATTCCTAACTTGAGGGGAAAAGGGAGGAGTTTCTAAAGATCTAAATAGCGTTTGCTTACGTTTCTCCAGTCTATCTTTATGGTTTTCAGCGTTGCACATTTCCTGATGGCCCTTGGGATACAGAATTGGGCGATAACCCTGCTGAAGAAGGGCTTTGACTGCCGACGGCACCTGAGATTGGCCCAAAAAGCGTTCCCTGCATTGAACATTGCTGCACACTTCCAATGCCACTGCTGCCGCCTCCGCAGGCACCCAGACTTGCTCACTTGGTTGAATCTCTAATTGCAGTGCTGTCTTGAAGGCTTATATGTATGCTTGCTTGCTTAAGAGAAAGATATTAGGGGCTTTTCTACATCAGCCTGAATTATTAAAAAGAGCTGGTTATTTTGTCACCTTGTCTCTTGCTTCATGCCTCCGAAAAGATGCAGTTTTAGAACATGTGGCTCGTGATTTTGAGCTCTGGATGCTTTAAAGACACATCAGGTTGCGCTCCTGAAGTGCTGAGCTCACGGTCGCTAATTACTGTGCGTCGTCTTTTTACTAACAAACTTTTGTAACAAACATCCCGAGTTCTTACTGCAAAATAGATCTGCCATTTCTTAGTACACAGATGGAAATGTTATCTGATACTTGACACTACCGGGCACTTCTAAGCCAAACTGAGATCAAAATAATTACCAGCTTCTAGGAACAGGAGAACAATAACTCTTAGTCTTCCAAATGAAATGTTTAAAACTGCCTTTCACCTGGTTATTGCTGTCACTGTTTCTCAGCGTAACAGCAGTACGTGTTTATTTAGCCCCGCAAGAACCGAAAGCAGCCTAAGTGGCTTATTTTTGCAAGAAAAAGGCTCTGCGATGGTGAAGAGCCCTGCTAGCTGCCAGGCTGCTCGGCACAGCTTCTACCTTCGGTATGAACAGGGGGAAACTGCATTTCAACACTGTGTCAGCTGGTCCTGGGTAAACTCCATTGTTCCAGCAGTATTTACCCACGGCAAGCTGATAGGGCACTGGCACCGGGCCGCTCTGTGTGCATTAACTGCATTCCTGTTTAATGCCATTAACAGGATTTCTCAAGTAGTTACAGTGCCAGCTGAAAGAAATGGCTTTCACCGGATTGCTCGGTCGGGAGGGGTTTGAATGCGTTTTCTTTGGCCCGCCGTGTAAAACTGAAGATGAAAAAAAGGAGGGTCCTTTCCATCTAGCACAAGAGATTTCTATGGAAAGTGCTTTCCTTTTGTGCTGCCCCGAGTGCTGTTTGCACGTGCGGTTGCCTTTAGCTGAGCTGGAATTTTTGCAAGGAATGGTAGGAGACTTTGTCAGGGAACAGGGGCCATAATCCAGTTATAGTGGGGGGGGGGGGGAAAAGAAATCGTTTTCAGGACAAGCGGGCTGTGACCTGGCATTTCTGCTAGAGCAGAAAGTCGTGTGTGTGGAGTAAGAGCACGTGTCTGGCCCCTTCATTCCCAAGATTCTTTCGAAGCGTTTCCTCCCCAAAATCATCTGGATGAAGCCTGAACATAAGGTCTTTTGCTTCACGCTAGAGGAATGCAGTACTGGTAGGAGAAAACTAACTCCCCAAGTCAAAGTAGCAGGGTGTTCTTGACAATTCAGTTGCCACGATTTAATTGAATGATCTTTGTGCTCTTGGTTCTTTTTTTTTTTTTGTTCCCCCCCTCTTGACTTATGGAACGGCTGTCCTTGCCTGATGTCTTCACTATTTTCACTTGTCATAAAAATTGCCCAAAGAAATCCCACCAGGGCAGACTCTCAGCCTCATGTTTTGCTTTATTTTAGCACGCGAGCTCAAAGAAAACTTTCCCATCGAGCTGATGACAGTTTTATTAGCGATAACACCATGATAGTAGGTCTGGTTTTAGTTGCTGCCCATCCAAGGTGTTGGTGAAGTTCTCAGGCAGGCTGGCGAGCTGCAGGTTGCCACATCTACTAGAGTTTTTCTGCAGAAGAGCAAGGAGGCGTTTGCCTCTGGAGCTCCCTGGCTTTACTGGGAAAGCTGGGGAGTATATTCTGGGTTTGGACTGGAATAGATCTTCGTACATGTCTGGCCTGTTGGCTCATGTCAGGTGTGTTCACCTGGAGCTCACACTTTTCACCTCTGGAGCATCTTTGAGAAGAGACGATGTAGCAGGAGATATGGGAAACCTGTGGGGGAGTGATTTGTACACCTGATGTCTGCTGCTTGTCTCACATTGAGATTCATATTAAAAACACTTCCAACTAAAAGGAAACAGGGTTCATCATCTCCTGTGTTAGGCAGCGAGGGGAGGCCAAGCCTGAGCTGCACTATGGTGTTAAATGTTGATCCTTCGGAGTTTCTAGCTATTGTGGAAGCAGTTTGGCATTAGTGGTGTGACGGCTTCTCACTTGTCTTCTGCATATAAGAAGATCACATTAAATAACTCGACCCCAAACCAACAGAGAGCTAGTACCGCACAAGAGCCACAGATCGGGAATGTCTGCCTTCCAGTCTTGTGCCTGGCTCATCTGTAACCTCACACATGATATAAATAGGAAAGGGGATTTTGTGGGAAGTATCGGGGGGCTCGTGTCTGTACAAAGCCCCAGCTGTCTTGCATGTCACACACAGACAGTGCTCTTCGGTAGGTTGGAGTATCAGCAGATTTCTTTGCCTTGAAACACAGGATTGGTCTTTTTTTTTTTTTATTCTTGGGGTACATAGGTGTAAGTTTTTTGGGTGCTGCGTGTCTTGGCTTTTCCTGGTATATTCAATTCTGGACCCTCTGCTGTGCTTCTCCTGCTACTTTGGTGTTTCCAGCAGCCAGAAAGGACAAAGGGCTTTGGGTATGATGTGCCTAATGGAGACTGGTCCCAGTCTAACCAGTGAGCGTCCCAGGAGCTGGAACTGTGATTTCTGACTCGAACCTGACCCATTGTGGCCAGGTTTTCCATGTGTGTTTTGAGAGGCACGCCGTTCTTGTTGCCTGGTGCCATCTGGTCCGCTTTAGCTTGAGAATAGAGCCCCTCTTCAGCAGGTGCAAAGCCTCGTGTTAAAATTTAACACGGTGGAGTTAATTAATTTTACAAGTTGAGGTTAAACCCATGTGACTTAGGCAGAAAAAACCTGTTTCTCAATTGGTTGAAACTGCTCAGAGTAGCGTTTTTCTTGGAGGCGGTGGGTGCGTAAAAGAGCGTGGCGGGGACTAAACGCCCAAGGTTTTGTTCCGGACAAGCCTCGCGTTGTTTTAGCAAGTTCCCTACGTGCGCTGGGGTGTCCTGATCGTACCCAGCCTGCTTGCCGAGGTGCAGCAAGCACAGCCGGCGTGCAGCTGTGGATCTGCTCCTGGGAACGTGCCATGGGGATGGCACAGGAAGGGGGCTGAAGCCCGCTGGGGTGCTTTTCCCCAAACTGGGGTTTCTCAGGGGTCTTGGAGACTTTAATGATATGGTCTGCGAAACTTAAGCTTTGTTTTGTCTTGCCCTGGGGAATGAGTAGAAGAGGGTATCCTCACTGGTGGAAGAAAGGCTTCATGAGTAGTAGAAAGAGTTTGGGATGTTGTCTATTTAGGGAAGAAGCAGAGGTACAAAACAGGCTCCATGGTGTGACTCTAACCTCTCTGGTTAATACTGTTTCTCCCATACATGTATTTGGAAGAAGCATTATCAAATGGCGTGGTTAGCTTGGACCTGGCCTTAGATACATTACACCAGTTTGTGTGTATCACCTCTTGGGGTAAGGGCACTGCTGGTGGTGTCTGCTGAAGAGAATTACAGCTTGTGAGATACGTGTTTGGTTGCTCAGATGTCTGTAAGTCTGTTTATTTATCTACTCAGCCTGCCCTTGACTTCTGCCTTTGGTTCTTTCACCTTATTTTTGCTGGGAGATACAGTACGTAGAACTGGAGGAGATACTTCTGTTGCTGCTGAACAGTACTGGAGGAGATGTTTCTTCCAAAGAGAGAGTTGCTGTGCAGCTCTGTCCATTCTTCCCGTTTTAAGTTGGAGTTTTTCCTCATGTTTGTCTTCTCTCATCCACAGGAAAGGCCTTCGACATCACATACGTGCGTCTGAAGTTCCACACCAGCCGGCCGGAGAGCTTTGCGATCTACAAACGCACCAGGGAAGACGGCCCGTGGGTACCTTACCAGTATTACAGCGGCTCCTGCGAGAGCACCTACCACAAGGTCAACCGTGGCTTTATTCGCACCGGGGAGGACGAGCAGCAGGCACTCTGCACGGATGAGTTCAGCGACATCTCCCCTCTCACCGGGGGCAACGTGGCCTTCTCAACGCTGGAGGGACGTCCCAGCGCCTATAACTTTGATAACAGCCCCGTGCTGCAGGTACGTGAGCAGGACTAAGCCAGTGGGGTGGTTGGCTGCACTACAGCTCCTATTTGTACTGAAAGGCCCTCGCACAGGTGAGTTGGGACGGACAATCCAAAGAGGTGCTTTTGAAGGAAGACTTGAACTCTCGACTCTATTATTTTTTTTTTTTTTTTTTATGGTAATAAAAAGCAAAAGCAGTGGCATTAAGGATGATTTGTCATTAGGCATCATGGAAGTCTTTAGAGAGTGGATGCAAATCTCTGCCTGCTTAGAAAGCAGCTGTGGGCATTTTGCTGTCGTTTCAGATATAAGGACAGAGGAATGTAAAGCCTAAGTCAAATTAATATTTGAGGCATCTTCATACATATTTTGAGCACAAAAATTTAAGAAATGCATGATTCTTCTGAACAAATGAAGAGATATTGGAAACCCTAACCTGTTCTCTTACACGTGTGTTGGGGTGGGGGAGCTTGATTTTGTCCACAGTATTTGTTTTCTCTTGCAAGCGGTTTGGTGAGGGGGTTCGGTCAGGGCTTTTTTTGTTGTTAGCATTTGCAGCGCTGCTTGGGCACTGGTCAAGAGCATACTGGGAGCACCAGTTTGTCCAATTTACTTGCCACTTTGTGTATTCTGCTTGGTGACTTCTCTATTCCCCTGAAATGGAAAAGAACCTTGTTGGTGTAGCTGGCCCTTGCAGAGAACAGGGTCTAATCATCAAGGTGAACAGAGAGATTTTGCATTAATAACAGGGCATATAATTTTCTGATAAGCTTCTCTATTTAAGGAATAGAGACGTGGCCACCAGTTTCCTAAAAATATATACAAACCTCTGGCGTTGCTTTTCAGAACTGAAGTAAGCATGTATTTTGTGCTCAGCATTTCCATGTGTTTGTGCCAATGTTTGTAATTCAGTAAATCTTCTTATTGTACTGGTTAAGCAGTGACGCAGCTGCAGTGCAGTTGTACATACAGGGATGTTTTTCTCCTTTTTTATGGTGCTTGAAGGACAATGGCATTTGCAAAAGCTGTAAGAAAAACAAGGAGGTGTGCTAGCAACAGTCAGTGGCTGAAGGTGGTGTGAAATGTGGGGACGGGCTGCATTTGCTGGCTGTTGCAGGAGGGTAGGGTACTGCGGTGAAGATGCTGTGTAAATATTATGAAAAGCTCTTGTGTTTTAAGTTGAAGCTGCCTGTCTGCTTTTCGTCCTCAGCCTCCCCCAGCCTCATTCATCTGTCTGTGTCTTTTTGTCTGGTGTACAGGATGGGAGTGACCTTTAAGAAAGAGGGGTGCTGCCAAAACGTACAGGCTTGTACTTTATAGGACCCATTGGTCTGCAGATGAGCATACCCAAAAGCTTTTCCCATTCGTGCTGTATAGCTTTGCAGGAAAACTGCAGTCAGGTAGATATGTACAATTAGTAAGCTTGCGTAATTGCCCGCACTGAACTTTTTGCTGCCCAGCTGAGAGCAGCCAAGAGACGAAGAGGCACTGAAGAGGTACCTGGAGAGGAGCAGGGTCCAAGACCACATCCGAACCAAGAGGATGGGGTGTAAGGCCTCTTGGGCTTCCGCGGTGCAGAGGGGAAATTGATGAAGAAGGAACTTGCTGACTGACGAATGACTTTGTGAATACACCTGCTGATGACCTGGCACTGATACGCTCTTGAGGGGAACGTTTGATGTTTAATCTGACGGGATTTCTCTCTGCTCTAGGAATGGGTGACGGCCACAGATATTAGAGTGACCCTCAATCGTCTGAACACGTTTGGAGATGAAGTTTTCAATGACCCAAAAGTTCTCAAGTCTTATTACTATGCGATTTCTGATTTTGCTGTGGGTGGTAGGTGAGTAGACAATAAACCTCTGTAATTATTTAAAGCTGTTGGTCAGGATTACTAGAGTGCTTTAAAAATTTTGATTTTACTCACATGGTACCATTAGGCTCTGGTCTTTATTGACTGTCCTAAACCAAAAATGCAGCAGAATGAATCTTATGAAGCTTGCAAATACTGTGTATAATCTCTTGTGGCTATAACTTCAGGCAGACAGAGAGAAAATATTTTTTTTTTTCCTTGATTGGTTCAAATGTCAAGTGATGTGAGAGGGCAGAGAGTGGAAAGACTGACAAAAATATAAAACAAAAGAAAAAAAAAACCGCACAACTTTTTTCTACTATGCTCTTTGTGTGGTTTTTAATGTGTTCTTGTTTTCTGCCTGCATCTGTGGCTTAGAATAACAGTAAGTAGAAAATCTCAATGTCTCTGCTTCACATGTATTTTGGGATTTGAAGATTTGATGCATTGGACGATACCGTGGTTGTCCGTTCCTTTTGCCAAAGCATATTGTAGAATACTTGAATATTTTGTTGGTGATAAAATGTTTTGATAAACAGAGCCGAGGCCAGTGCAGTGTGTTGGGCGTTTGGCAGGGAACAGTCCTGAGACCAGGATTTGACAACATGGGGATTTGCACTGGCTGCACCACCGGTCTGTGGAGGTGCCTGGGCTTCTGTATTAGTCAACTTCGTGCTATTTAATTTTTACTGATACAAGCACATTGCCGTGCCTTTTCCTGGACTCTGATGTGAGAGAAGCTGCAGAGAATATACTGACCTAAAGCCAACAAAATCTTTGCTTGTCCTACTCAGCTTATTCTGTTTTAGCGACAGATTGTGAAGGAGTTGGTTAATGTTCTCGCATTTCTAAATGCCTACCTTGAGCTTGCTACACCTCTTTATTACAGGGAATGGTTTGGGTTGGAAGGGACCTTCAAAGCTCATCCAGTGCCCCCCCTGCCATGAGCAGGGACATCTGCACCAGCTCAGGTTGCTCAGAGCCCCGTCCAGCCTGGCCTGGGATGTCTCCAGGGATGGTTCATCCACCACCTCTCTGGCCAACCTGAGCCAGGCTCTCACCACCCTCAGGGCCAACAATTTCTTCTTCATGTCCAATCTGAACCTGCCCTCATTCAGTTTAAAATCGTTACCCTTTGTCCTGTCACTACAGGCCCTGTTAAAAAATCTCCGTCCATCTTTCAGGTAAACCCTCTTTAGGTACTAAAAGACCTCAAAAGGTCTCTCTGGAGCCTCCTCTTCTACAGGCTGAACAACAGCAGTTGTGGTCTCACTTTTGTTGTAATCACCTGCCTTCAAATTTGTCTCATCTCATATTTTTACATGTGGCCTTTGTTTTTGGGATCGCCCTGCGAGTGACATAGATCCTTGGAGTTTCAATACCTGTTCCTTGTCTCTCGTTAACCAGATGCAAATGTAACGGCCACGCCAGTGAGTGTGTGAAGAATGACCTTGGGAAGCTGGTCTGCAACTGCAAACACAACACCTTTGGGGTCGACTGTGAAAAGTGTCTCCCTTTTTTCAACGACCGTCCATGGAGGAGAGCGACGGCAGAGAGTGCCAACGAGTGCTTGCGTACGTACGGCCACGCTTGACGGGAACACCTCTCACGGGTCGGGTCCCATGCCTCTGTTGGCATCCAGAAGCTGGCCATGCATGGTTTGAAGTTGTCTCACTTGCAGTCAGTCAGGGTTAAGCACAGTTCTGGTGTTTTTCAGCAGAGATTTTGTGGGACTGATGGTCATTCAAGTCCTATCCTGTAAGAGCTTTCTGGTAGATCTCTAGAGAGGGGCATCTCCATTCTGGAGAAGGATGGGAGTGACCTTTAAGAAAGAGGGGTGCTGCCAAAACGTACAGGCTTGTACTTTATAGGACCCATTGGAAAAAAAAATGTATTCAGTATGCTAGAGTGTAATTACCTTCTAAAACGCTCCTCATTTAGCATCTGCTGACTTCCTCTTGTATTTGGGTTATTGGTTTTTACAGTTACTTGTGGACTATTTCATCCAATTTGGACGATGTTGCAAGAGTTCTGGACCGCAAATGCGGATCTCTGTGACCAAACGCCAATTTATTTTGCTTGGTTTTGTGTTGCAGACCACAGCTCCTGGTAGTTTACTTTATGGGGAAGCTTTTTAGACAGAAAAGCGTTGTTCCTGTCTGACCTCTGCGTGTGTTGATCAGTTCTAGCTATCTGGTCAAATGATGAAACTCGGGTCTCTTGCTCCCTGGACAGATTTTTATACTGTCCACATCCAGGGGAGAAACTCTCCTTGCAGCAGGGAGTCAGCCCTTGCCATTATCTTCTCGTGCTTGTTTGCATGACTGTGATCGGTGTTGCTGTGTAGGAGGGTGGCGTTTTGGCTGCAAGTGACAGCCCAATGTGGAAGTGAGTGGGGTAGAAAATGCTGGTTTTCTTCTGGATATAGGTGAGAACGGTCTGGAGGAGCCTGTTTCATCTTTACAGCCTTGCTTCCCTCGTTTTGGTTGGCAAAGACCCCCGAGGTCATCGAGTCCAACCATAACCCACCCCTGGCACTGCCCCCTGTCCCTAAGAACCTCATCTCCGTCTGTCCAGCCCCTCCAGGGATGGTGACTCCAGCACTGCCCTGGGCAGCCTGTTCCAATGCCCCACAGCCCTTTGGGGAAGAAATTCTTCCCCAGATCCAACCCCAACCTCCCCTGGTGCAACTTGAGGCCGTTTCCTCTGGTCCTGGCGCTTGTTCCTGGGGAGCAGAGCCCGACCCCCCCTGGCTCCAAGCTCCTTTCAGGCAGGTCAGAGATCAGAAGGTCTCCCCTGAGCTCCTGTTCTCCAGCTGAACCCCCAGCTCCCTCAGCCGCTCCCATCACACTTGTGCTCCAGCCCCTTCCCCAGCTCCGTTCCCTTCTCTCAACTCGCTCCAGCACCTCAAGGCCTTTCATGAGGTGATCCCGCCACCCTTGGTGCCGCCATTTTGAGCCCTGAGGTGATTTTGGTGCCGCCATTTTGAGCCCTGAGGTGATTTTTGGTGCCGCCATTTTGAGCCCTGAGGTGATTTCGGTGGCGTCATTTTGAGCCCTGAGCTGAGGGGCCCAGAACTGTCCCCAGGATTTGCGGTTTAGCCTCCTCAGTGCCCAGCACAGGACGGTCACTGCCCTGGGCCTGCTGGCCACACCAGTGCTGGTACCAGCCAGGGTGCTGGTGGCCTCTTGGCCACCTGGGCACACGCTGGCTCATGTTCAGCCGCTGTCACCAACACCCCCAGGGCCTTTTCTGTGGGGCAGTTTTCCAGCCGCTCTTCCCCGAGCCTGGAGCCTTCATGGGGTTGTTGCGACCCAAGCGCAGCCCCGTTTTGTGACGGGGGCGCGTGGCTGGACACGCCGTTCACCGGCGGAACCCTTGTCTCTGCAGCTTGCAAGTGCAACGGGAGGTCGCAGGAGTGCTACTTCGACCCCGAGCTGTACCGCTCGACGGGCCACGGGGGCCACTGCTCCGGCTGCTCGGGGAACACGGCGGGCGCGCACTGCGAGCGGTGCAGGGACAGCTTCTATCGCCTGGGCAGCGAGGAGGAGTGTCTGCCCTGCAGCTGCAACCCCGTCGGTAAGTACCGCCAGCAAACGGTTCTGCTTGCAGACTTCTGTGCGCAAAAGCCAGCTCTTCTCTCAGTTACGCAGCTAGTTGCAAACTACGGGGTAAAAAGAGGATTTTTTGGTTTTCTTTCCTTTTTTCTTTTTTTTTTTTTTTTTTCCTGCGTACTAAACGCTTATTGGGTTGTATTTTAGCTTAAATTATCCTTGGATCGAATTGGGATTATGCTGGCGGGGGCAGATGGTTCACCCTTGTGGCATTTACTCCTTCAAATATGTTCTGAAATAGATATTTTCATTTTTTTTTTTTTTTTCCCCCACTGCTAATGCGTTACCCTGGACACTCCCAGCACTAAAGAACCCATCTAAATTCTTAATAAACAAGATGATGTGAGCGGATATTTCTGGAGGTTGTCCACACTGAAGAATTGTAGTGAACTTTAGCCACATCAGTTTCTCCTACTGAGTATCCAAGCACTATAAATACAAACCAGTGAAACCTTAAGCATAAAAGGGGGTGGGGTGGAAAGAAAAACGAAGTAAACTCAAAATATGGAGTTAAACTCCTTTAAAAAAATAAGAAAAATATTCTGGCAGGAGAACAAATCTCGTGTCCTGAAGGGAACCACTTGACCTGTATGGAGTGATCCCATAATTACACCAGCCCACAGCAAATAAGGGGCAAGGAGACAAAAGGGTAACAGATAATAAGATATGATGTGAGGTTCCAAAATAGAGTAGCTGGAATAAGTAATTGCTTGCAGCATGCCCTAAAAGCAGCCAGGGAGAGGTCTGCCAGGGTACGTCTCCTCTCTAATTTGGTTGGAGAGTTGAACAGTTGTGAAATTTTTGACCAAGAAAGGCCTCTTTCTCTCTCCGTCTGCTTTCCCAGGTCCTCTTGTCGGACCTTATTTTAAGAGGGGTCTTTAGGGACAGTTTTCAAAGGGCTTTATAACTCAGCCGTCAGCTTGTATCCCATGGCATACCAGCACCCAGAGCGTATTGGAAGCCCCTGGGTTGGTTTAGGTTGCTAATTTTTTTCGAAATACTGTTGTTTTCCTAAATAACCATAAGTGAGACTGCAAAGAGGATTTGAACTTTGGCTGTATATGGTAAAGGTTCTGTGAGCTCTTCTGTCCAGCCAAATCATCGTATAACTCTTCACTTTGCTATAATCTTCTGGTGTGGATTGAAGTGGAAAGAAGCAACTATTTCTGTATATTAAAATAATTTTTTCCTGGTAGTTAACTCTTACAGTGCTGACAACTCCTAGGCTGCTAGCTATGCTGGTGCTTGGGAGAAAGCATTTTGTCTGCCTTGGGTTAAAGAAACCTGCTGCTGCTTTTTGTCCAAGTCTGCTTGAACAGAGCAGTACTGAGGAGGATGTCCTGCCAGAAAAGGAGAGTTTTGCTGAAGAGGATTAATAGTGACACACGCAGCCTCACTCCGAGGAGGTGGTTTAGTCTTTAAATCCAACTTGGGAATCAAGAGAGGAAATTGGAGCGTGAAAGAGAGAGGTCAGGATATCCCCTGGCAAAGGGGAGATGGCGATTAGAAGGCACACATGGGGTTCAGGGAATAAAATCTCAGAAATGTTGCATTGCAGGGTAAAACAGACGTGCAATTAAAGAGGTTAGATGCAAAGGTGACATTGAAGACGAAACAGGAATGAGGACAAGAATGCAATTGGAAGTTGAAATTATATTTATGTATAAAAAGGGTGGTTGGTAGGAGTAATTAAAGCTGAATATAGTTTGGAAGACTAGGTAAGGATTCATCTCTCTAGAGCTGCCATGGGAAACACCCCTGTGAACTAGAGGCAGTTTCTAGCTAAGCTGTCCCTTGTTGGCTTGAAGCTGTGCTCCCCACTTTCTTTTCTCGCTGATTCTGTAAAGCTGGAAGAGCTGTGGGCTGGCAGACCGGGGTGGTTCTGAGGTGCCTGTCACCTCTGTCCCCGCAGGCTCCCTCAGCACCCAGTGCGACAGCTACGGCCAGTGCAGCTGCAAACCCGGCGTGATGGGCGAGAAGTGTGACCGCTGCCAGCCGGGCTTCCACTCCCTCTCCGAAGCCGGGTGCAGGTAAAGGGAACTGCTGCTCTCTAAAAGAAAAAGCAAGTGCCTTTTTAAAGCTTTCTCTGCCTGGCTCTGAATGAGTTATCCTCTCTCCTGGCTCCTTCAGGCCGTGTTCTTGTGATCTAGCCGGCAGCACAGGGGAGTGCAACGTCGAGATGGGACGGTGTACATGCAAGGACAATGTCGAAGGCTTCCACTGCGAGAGGTGAGGTTCTCTTCCTGTGGCTTTGTTTCAAGAATGAGAAGCATTCGAACGATGGCCTGAGGTAAGCATTGGGGAAATTAATTCTCTTTCCTTTGCTTCTTCAGATGCAAACCTGGATTTTTCCATCTGGATCCCTCCAATCCAAGGGGCTGTACCCCCTGCTTCTGCTTTGGACACTCTTCAGTCTGCACCAGTGCCGTCGGCTACAGTATCTACAGCATCACCTCCAACTTCCAGTTTGGTAAAGTTGAGCCTTCTTTTATATCTCAAATAGGGCTGTAGACTCAAGTCAGAAGTGATGAAAAAAACCTGCTCCTTCCTGTCTGTGCAAGACCACAAACCTTGGGCAGGCAGGTCCAGGATCCCTCTTTTGGAAGTGTTGCATTACTGCTGAAGTTACTGGGAGCTTCCCAGTCTGCAGCTCATTTGTTCAGCCAGGGAGGAATGAATTCCCAATGTTAACATGCACCATACAGGTGCAAGCAGGAATTGTAAATGTAAATCTTTTATAGCTTGAAAGAAGTGCTGGCAAGGGCATTTTCTCAATTTTAGAACCAAATCCTGAGTTTCTGATTGAGAGGATTATAATCGCTTTATATTTGGGGTTTACATGGCTCTTAGTAAAACACAGTTGTATTTCCGATGAGTCTGTAAGCTCAGGAGACATCTTTTTTTTATACTGTCTGTTTCCTGTGTATGCATGTTTTCATGCTGTGTAGTCTGAAAAGAATGTCTTTTTAATTAAAAAGTTCCACTGGAGAACAGTTAGTATGAAGGTTGAAACTTGCATCAGGTTGTAGGGGACTGCAGGTTTTCCCATCCCTGCTTAAGTTCTTTAGAAAACAAGATTTTGAGCAAGTAGCTGTTGCAGGGTTCAAGTCAGCACTTGAGTTAGGGGCTTAAATTGGAAAGATGATGATTGCTATCGATGTTCTTCTGCACTTTCTAAAGTCTGTTAGTGCTGGTGTACAGACTATGAATTAGTTACATAGGAGCAGTGTGACATGGGAAGTATGTGCAAAGCTACGTCTTCAAAGGGTGTTAATTCTTGCATGTTTGATTTTTATTTCATTTTATTTTTCCAGGAGAGGATGAGTGGCGTGCTGAGCAGCGTGATGGCTCTGAAGTCTCACTCCAGTGGAGTGCAGAGACCCAGGATATCTCTGTTATCTCAGACAGCTACTTCCCCATGTATTTTGTTGCACCACGTAGGTCATTTGAGAATTGAGACTTTCTGTGCTGTGGGTGCCCTTTCTCTTCTGTCCCCTAACTGTAAGGATTTCTTCCTCTTTCAGGCAGGTTCTTGGGCAACCAGGTTTTGAGTTACGGACAGAACCTGACGTTCTCCTTCCGTGTGGACAGACGGGACACGCGCCTCTCTGCAGAGGACCTGGTGTTGGAAGGGGCTGGGCTGAGGGTGTCGGTGCCACTCATTGCCCAGGGCAACCCCTACCCCAGTGAGAACGTGCTGACCTACACCTTCAGGTGAGAATCACAGGGTGGTTGGGTTTGAAGGAACCTCTGAAGATCATCCAGTCCAACCCAGCTGCTAAAGCAGTTTCACCAGAGCAGATCGCACAGGATCACATCCAGGTGGGTTTGAATGTTTCCAGAGAAGGAGACTCCACAACCTGTCTGGGCAGCCTGGTCCAGGGCTCTGGCACCTCACAGCAAAGAAGTTTTTCCTCTCGTTTAGATGGAACCTCCTGTGTTTCAGTCTGTGCCCGTTGCCCCTCATCCTGTCATTAGACACCACTGAAAAGAGTCTGGTCCCATCCTCTTGACACCCACCCTTGAGATATTTATCAGCATTGATAAGATCCCCTCTCAGCTTCTCCAGGCTGAACAGCCCCAGCTCTCTTTGTCTTTCCTCGTAAGAAAGATGCTCCAGACCCCTCATCATCTTCGTAACCCTCCACTGGGCTCCCTCCAGTAATTTCTTGTCCTTCTTAAACTGGGGAGCCCAGAACTGGACACAACTCCAGATGCGGCCTCACCGCAGAGCAGAGGAGGCAGACAACCTCTCTTGACCTGCTGGCCACACACATTTGTCTTCTTGGCCACAAGGCACGTTGCTGACTCTCCAGGCGCAGTGGGGCAGCTGGGACCCAGCTTGTGGTGCCTCTGCCCTCTTAGCCCTTGAGAAAAC
Organism: Caloenas nicobarica; assembly: GCF_036013445.1. Classification (NCBI taxonomy): domain Eukaryota; kingdom Metazoa; phylum Chordata; class Aves; order Columbiformes; family Columbidae; genus Caloenas; species Caloenas nicobarica. The sequence goes on from NC_088264.1 coordinate 3,424,898, forward strand.
AAACAGCATTAATTTTAGCTTGGAAGAATGGTCTTATCAGGTTGATTTGGAGCTCGCTGTCTAGCAGCATTGCGTAAGTGTATGTCGCAATAGCATACCACTGCTGGAAAGGGTGCGTTGAAAGGACGCAGCTGTTAGCATCGGAAAGCTTTGCCGATGGTGCGTGGCTCTTCTCCGTAGGCTTCATGAGGCCACAGATTACCCGTGGAGGCCTGCTCTTACGGCATTTGACTTCCAGAAGCTTCTCCACAATTTGACTTCCATCAAGATCCGTGGGACGTACAGCGAGAGAAGTAAGTTGCTGGGCAGAGCCATTCGTCTAAGGACTCTGGTTGCTTTATTATAGGGCCCGGTCATAAATAGGTGTGGCAGGCTATTTGGCAAAGCCCACACTGTTTGCTTTTCACCTGATGTTCCAGTGTAACAGCTGCTCCTGGAGAGGAGTTGGGGGGAGAAAAGGTGCTGCCTTTGAGAGTCTGGGAGCTGAGCACCCATCACCTTCTGATTCTTTGCTTCTAAACGTGGGAGTTCTGCTGTGTTGCACAACCAGTGGCTTCCAGATTGGGAGAAATATGTAGCACAGAGCCCTGAAGGACACGGTGGGGTAGATGTAGGGAGTTTATAACATTTCGCCTCAGTTTCTGCTACACTGGGAATGGCTACATCCCCTGTTTCCTCCTCTTGCCTTGGCATGACAGATGGGAAGGACAAGGTCTTGAAAGCGCTGCCTGTGCTGAACCCTCCTCTTGATGAGGATTCATAAAATTGGGTACGAATTAGGAGCAAAAATATCTGGGTCCTTGGGTATTGTCACGTGAAGAGGAATTTTTGCAGAAAGATGCAAAGGGATGAATTTGCATTTGGGGAAGGTGGAAAGAGCCGCAAGTGTTTTCTGCAGGGAGCAGAGGGGCAGCGCTCAGATGCCAGATGAAGGAATGGCTTGGGAGGAATAGCTGAAGAGTTTGCCCAAGGCACGGTTTGCAGACGCTGGGTTAGAGACGGGGTATTAAAATTGCTGGAGAGATGGTCTGTCCTCCCTAAAAAGACAGGAATTGGTATTTGATTTGGAAACGGAAACCACATGCATGCAAAGCATAACTTATTTTAACTGACTGTACTTGCTCACGTGCTGTTTTCAGCATCCTCCTCTGTGCTGTTATTCTACGTGAGCTATATTGCATCTTTTCTCACATGTCTGAGTCTTCCTGGAGGATTTTGCTCCTTGATTCACCTTACTGACTGCAAGCATCCACCTGCCTGTCTCTCGCACCGTTCAGATGTGCGTTTGGTGAAGCACTGAGAGCCTTTGTGTTTAGAAAGCGTTTCTCCTCTCGGTGCTTTCTAGGTGCTGGCCACCTGGACGACGTTACCATCACGAGTGCTCGCCCTGGGCCTGGCGTGCCCGTGGCCTGGGTGGAGAGCTGCTCCTGCCCGGCAGGATACGAGGGGCAGTTCTGCGAGCGCTGCTCCTCCGGATTCCGGCGAGAGACACCAAGCCTGGGGCCCTACAGCCCCTGCGTGCCCTGCGCTTGCAACGGGCACAGCGAAACCTGCGAGCCTGAGACGGGTAAGAGGGGCTGATAGAACAGCAGCAAGGAGGCGTTGTTTTCTTCCTGCGTTGGGTGACGAAGCAAAAACCGTGTGTTCCTCTCTTCCAGGTGTGTGCAATTGCAGGGATAACACGGCAGGGTCTCACTGTGAGAAGTGCAGCGATGGGTATTACGGAGATGCGACGGCGGGCACGGCGTCAGACTGCCAGCCCTGCCCGTGCCCCGGCAGCTCGAGCTGTGCCGTTGTGCCCCGCACCAAGGAGGTTGTGTGCACCAGCTGCCAGGCTGGCACTACAGGTGGGTTCCTCCATGAAAAGTCGTCTTTTTTTTTTTTTTCTTTTTTTCTACACCCAACGTGCCTGTGGAACTGTGTCTCCCACCAGTTCTGGGGCCGTGAGCAGCACTGAAAGCTGCTTTGTCTTCTGGTTCAAGTGCTTCTCCCTTTGGCACTGGTGAGGCCCCACCTTGAATACTCTGTTCAGTTTTGGGCCCTCCTCATAAGAAGGACATTGAAGTACTAGAGAGAGTGTAGAGGAGGTGATGAAGCTGGTGAAGGGTCTGGAGCACAAGTGTGATGGGAGCGGCTGAGGGAGCTGGGGGTTCAGCCTGGAGAACAGGAGCTGAGGGGAGACCTTCTGGTTTCTGAACTGCCCGAAAGGAGCTTGGAGCATGGAGGGCATTGGTCTCTTCTCCCAAGGAGCAAGTGATAGGACAAGAGGAAGTGGCCTCAAGCTGCACCAGGGGAGGTTTAGATTCAATAGTAGGAAAAAAAAATTTTCCCGGAAAGGGCTGTCAGGCACTGGAACAGGCTGCTCAGGGCAGTGGTGGAGTCACCATCCCTGGAGGGGATTAAAAGGCATTTAGACGAGGTTCTTAGGGACATGGTTTAATGCTAGAGTTGGGTTATGGTTGGACTCGATGATTCTATGAATCCTCAGCCCTGTTTTCTCTCCTGTGTGAGGCTCAGGGCTCCCCACGTTCTTTGTGCCCATCTCTTGAGAACAAAAGGGAAACAAAGGCTTAATCTGTGCAGAGTCTGAATGTTTCTGTGCTACACAGGTGAGCCGTGCTGACTTCTAACAGAGCTCTGTTAATTGCACAGTGTTGGGCAGAAAATAGCACAGATTTAAAAGAGCCAGGAAGGCGGGTCAGAGTGAAATAAAATTAGAAGATGCTGTTTGCCAGGCAGAGAGATGCTGCAGGAAGCTTGCCAGGGTGGGCCAGTGCCCTCTCTAGGAAAAGCAGGAGGGCTGCAGTGACTCACCAACACTGCCCAAAAAATACAAGACCAAATTTATGCTCAGCATTTTATATTAGCGATAAACCATGAAGTCCAAGCACGTACCTGAGTTATTAAGCAGAGCCTTTTTTTCTGCCTGCAAACAGCAAGGAAGCCTTGAGATGGTTGGCAGTCTCCACGCTTTCCTACTGATTTTATGCTTGGCATGGCAGAGTCCAAAGTCCAGAATACCTGTAAATGTTTGAAATGTTTAAAAAAGCCCCTGGCCAAGCACAGAGGCATCTTGTGGGGGTTCCCATGGGTGCCACTGCTTTGTGAACCAAAGCAGAGTCTGGGGGTCCGAGTTCCCTGCAGCTCAGGTGTCTGTGTGAGTTTATCTTTACACGTAGCTGCGTGATTGCACGAGAGTTCCTCCTGTGTCCTGCCACCTTCTTGGGACATGAGGGGAGAGGCGAGGGAAAAGAGGGTTTGCATGTGCAAGAACTGCCTCAGAAATGGAGCTCTTAGCTGGCTGGGGAGCTCGGATCCACATCAAGTGTCGGGAACTGCAGAGTTGGATGCTTTGGTGGCTGCCCACGGAGGTTTGGCAGATCTCACTGGCAGTGGGGCTTCCTGGAGCAGTGATGCCCCGTAGAGCTTTATCTGCTTGGACTCCTAAATTAACAACAAATTACAACAAATAGATTTGGCTTAAAGGGCTAGGAGGGAAAGAAGGAGCTGAAATAATTCATAAGGCAAAGTTCCAGTGAAAAAGCAGCTTAAATTTAGAGATGGGGAGGGATTTGTGTGTGGTTTCGTGCACCTTTCTGGCCCCAGCCGGGGATGAAGGGGGAGGAAGCTGGAGAGTTTGTTTCTCAGAAAGGGCTGTAAAGGGGATTGGGCTGGGATAGTGGCGAGGGGATTTCTGTTGCAGCACGTGTGTTTGTCCCGTCCCAGGCAAGAGGTGTGAGCTGTGCGACGATGCCTATTTCGGGGACCCGCTGGGTGAAAACGGCGCTGTGAGGCCTTGCCGCCTCTGCCAGTGCAACGACAACATCGATCCCAATGCCGTGGGCAACTGCGACCGCCAGACGGGCGAGTGCCTCAAGTGCATCTACAACACTGCCGGCTTCTACTGCGACCGCTGCAAAGACGGCTTCTTCGGGAACCCCCTGGCCCCCAACCCTGCCGACAAGTGCCGAGGTGAGAGCCGATCCCTGTCGCATTTAAAAACAACTTTGTCCTCAAGAGCTGCTGTTTCCCGATGTGTTGTTAAGACACACCGTCAGGCTGGCGTTTGTGCCTGTCAGCAGTGACGCGTGGCTTTGTGCTGGTTTGGTGGCTGTACCTTGCTAAAGTGCTTGTGTTTGTGGGTGCTTACTGCCATCAAAGCAAAAGCATTGTGCAACGCTGCGTGTTTTGGATCCAGGTCCGTTTAGGGACCAGCTAGCAGAGTACCAACGCCACAAGCAACTTCTAACTTTCCGCATGTTTTCCCACCCTTTTTGATTTTTGCAGCTTGCCACTGCAATCCCTATGGCACTGTGAATCAGCAGACAAGTTGCAATCAAGTGACAGGGCAGTGCGAGTGCCTGTCTCATGTCACCGGGAGGGACTGCAGCGCCTGTGAGCCCGGCTTCTTCAACCTCCAGAGTGGACGCGGCTGCGAGAGGTGACGGTCACCTTGGCTCGGGGCAAAGAGCTTGGTTTTGGGTGGTCTGCACTTACCTTGTGGGGGAAGGTGACTTTTGTGACAAGTGACTAGTGTACCTCAATGCTGCTGTGAGTTGGGGAAGAGCAGTGGTCAAGGAGCAGCTATGAAGGCTGTACAAAAAGCCTGACTTATAAATAGCTTTAAATTGGGGTTTTAAATAGAAAAGTGCCACGTGACTTGGTAGCAGGGACTCGTGCCGTCCTTTTTTTTTCGTGGAGGCACCAAGCGACCTTGCACAGGTCAAAGTCTTGACGCCTCGCCTCCTGCATCTACAAGGCTGGAAAAGTGACTTTTGGGAAATGAAGGTATTGAGCCGTGCTTGCTGGGGCTCTTTTGGAGAGGCGCTTCCCCTGTGCCTCACCTCTCTGTCCCTGCCTGATGTCCGTCTGTCCCCCCACCAGGTGCAACTGCCACGCGCTGGGCTCCACCAACGGCCAGTGCGACATCCAAACCGGGCAGTGCGAGTGCCAGCCCGGCGTCGCTGGCCAGCGTTGCGACAGATGCGAGGTCAACCACTTCGGCTTCAGCTCTGAGGGCTGCAAACGTAAGTTGGGGAGGCTGGTGTGAGGTGGATGGGAGGGACATTGCACCCCCAACCTTTCCTTTGCGTGGTTCTTTCTCACCTTGCTCTTCATCGCAGCAGACGTTGGCACTTTTATGTCCACATCCTGCATGGTGAAACTTGATCCTTGTACAGTGGGTTATCTCTTGTACAGTAGCTTATCACGATTTTTTCTCTTTTTTTTTAATTGGCTGTGGGAAGAAATTACTAGCTACCTACTTCTTTTTTGTGTAAATCATAGAATCATTTTGGTTGGAAAAGACCTCAAAGATCACAGAGTCCAACTGCTAACCTAACACTGTCAAATCCACCACTAAACTGTGTCTGTAAGAACCTCATCCAGCTGGTCCGGATCCCTCTGTAGAGTCTCATACCTTCAGGCAGATCAACACTCCCACCCAGCTTTGTGTCACCTGCAAACTTATTTGCTCCGACTCTTGTCCTGCAACAGTCCTGTTTCCTAACATGGAATTTCTGCACAGCTGCTGTGCAAACAGCCTGATTATAGATTCTGTCTTGAAGAGCAACAGATCCTGTAAACATGATTGAAAAACAGGATGATCCAAACATTCCTCTTCAATATCCCTGCCTGTAAAGAGCAGGAAAAATTAACAGCAGTTGGTTGCAATGAAATAGGATAGAAAATTATAATGCTTTGTGGGAGAGGCAGTAGCAACACTGTGAACAGACGCAAGAGTGTTGTGTCCAGCTAGACAGTACCGCACTGCGCGTAGATCCACCCCGATGGGGACCGGGGTTCCAGCCCTGCATTTGTGCCCCGTTGCCCTTGTGGAGTTTTTAAGGTATTTAGGATACGCTCTCACCCTGTGGGTTTTGGGGTGTTTCTGCCTCTCCTCCAGTCTGACCGAGGTTTAACTCCCCCGCAGCCTGCGACTGTGATCCCGAGGGTTCGCGCTCTCTGCAGTGCCAGGAGAACGGCCGCTGCGAGTGCAAGGAAGGCTTCGTGGGCAGCCGCTGCGACCAGTGCGAGGAGAACTATTTCTACAACCGCTCCTGGCCGGGCTGCCAAGAGTGTCCGGCCTGTTACAGATTAGTGAAAGATAAGGTGAGATCACAAACGCCGGTTGGTTCTGCCGGAGGCGGCGGCACGTGCCGGCTTGTGCAGCAGCTTTTCCACCCATGGCTGAAAGCTGAGAGGCTCGAGGTGCTTCGCCCAGTGTCACAGCTGTGCTCTGTCCCTCTCACATAGGTGGCGGAGCAACGGGAGAGGTTGCGGGAGCTGGAAAATCTTATAGCAAATCTGGGTACGGGAGAAGAAACTGTAACTGATGAAGCCTTTGAAGAGAGGCTGAAGCAAGCAGAAAGAGATGTTGCGGAGCTTCTTCAGGAAGCGCAAAACAGCAAAGGTGAGTTGATCCGATCAGTCGTGGACTGATATGCAATGTGAGCTTTGCTTGATGTTCCCTTTCTCTTAGGATGGAGAGCGTTTTATTTCAATCCCATGCTGCGCATCAGGACAGACAGCTGTTTCAGATAGCGCTGAGACTGTGTGTGGTGTTATCCCAACAACGGTGTTTGTGCTTTTATCCCTGCTCTTCTCTCAGTGCTCTCTGTTCTCCGTGTGAAGTAAAGATCTGCCTCCAGCACTATACCAATGCAAGTGTTACCCTCTTCTCCAGATGCAAAGGAGATTTTTACTTACTTTTTAAACAAGTAGATACTTTCCAGTATACTTATTTATTATTCTTATAAATTTGCTCAGATGTCGTGGGATAAAGAACTTCAACAATCAGAATGAAGGCTTCAAAATCCTGCTGGGAAGCTTAATTATTTCACCATGAAGTGTATAATGTTCTGGAAAGCACTGTTGTGGTGGCCTAGAACTGTTTTTCCTGTTAAACTCTGCTTCAAAGATAGATGCTTGTATTGTCACCTCTACCATAGGATGTCTGTGAGCAGGACATTAAGCAGCGTGACAGTGCTTTGTCCTGAGGGTCTTTTTAATGTATAAGCTGGCACGTGTTTTGAAGAAGAGCAACTTGAAGACGACCCTTGACTTTGCAGTTATAGATGTTCCCCTGGGAGTTGGTTCAGTGATTTCAGACCGCTTTGGAAGTATGCGTCCTTTCTGTGAAGCTGGAAAAAGTTGATGCACGTCTAATGCTTTTGTTTGCTTGGGAAGATTCCTGCTGGTGGGAATGATCACTGAAGCTTTTCTCAGTTTTAGCTGGCATAGCTATATGCTGCCTGCCTGGTATCTGTGCCTAGATGATAGTCCTGCGCAGGAGGGTGAGGATCGGAGAAAGATGAGGGAGTAGATTGGGTATTGTAGTGTTAATTTTCATCTTTCTTTCCACCTCTTGCAAGATAAATGCAGAAACTACCCTTACAAAAATCTGTGCACACCTGTAGCACTCATTTGTGGTTTTCTACTTAATATGTAGTTTGTAGTACGTTTTTGAAACATGTCAGACATTCACATTCAATACATAGGACGTGCTGCAAGTTCGAGGCAATCTATTTAGGAAGAGTCTTAATTTTGGAGGCTTGTGAGCTTTTGCTTGTATTTCACCCCTTAATAACACTCTCACCTTTTCAAAAGTCGTTCCTCCTGGTCACGAGGCACTTGAAAGCTCCGTTATTAAGATGGTGTTGTGGGGAGTGACCTGGTGATTAAGAATTTGGGGAAGCTGGAGGGCTCATGGGTCCAGTCTGTGACTGGAGACCCAACACTGGGTCCTCTCTCCTGCCAACTTATGTCCTTGGCATCTGGCTTGGGAGTCACCACCATTGCCCAAAGCCGGGGGGATAACACACAGCCTCACTATTAGTCCGTCTCTGCTTGCCTTCTAGGAGCTAAGCTAAAGAGAATTTGCAAAGCAGATATTTCATGCCTCTTGAGGAACAGCTCTGTTGTCTTTTTTTTTTTTTTTTTTTAGTCAATGATAGAGGTGAAACATGATTCTGAACACAAAATTCCCCATCAGAGCTGGTTCCAACACCCAGCAGGACTGTCTTATTAGTAGTTAATGACTTTTCATGTCTCGTATTTGATGCACATTCTGATGATGACTTTGATCTCGAGCTGACCGATTTATGAAATGGCTTTGCTGGTCCCCTTTCAACAGAGGATTAACCTACCAACGCGTCGCCTGCAGTGGGAAGCTGCTGCTCCAACTTTTCTTCCTGCCGTAATTAATTCAACTTCCTCTCTTTTGTGTTGTGCATTTCAGATGTAGATCAGGGCCTCATGGATCGTCTCAAAGATATCAACAGCACCCTCGCGAGTCAGCTCAACAGGCTGAGGAACATCCAGGGCACGGTGCGGGAGACGGAGAACCTGGCGGAGCAAGCCCGGGTGCGGGTGGAGGACACGGAGGACCTGATCAGCTTGGCTTCCAATCTGCTTGAGAAGGCAAAGCTGGCAGCTGAGAACGTGGTGAGTGTGCTGCTGAGGTCCCATGCAGCGAGGAGAGGACAGGGCCTTGCCTTTCTCTGCCCTCTGGGTGTGTTTATCTGCTTGTTCTATCGCTTTCGTAGCAAACTTGCAATGGAAGTATCTTCTCCCTGACCGAAGATCATGGAAAATAAATAAAGGAAGATCACCAGTGTCTGTCATAGATTGTATCGTAGCCCCCGCTGAAAGAAACCAACTGTAAAAACCCCTAAATAAATATCAACGCCTTTGTTTTTAAGGGATAACCAGTGGTGCAACCTGCATGGGCTTAAGAAAAAAATACAGAGAAGTCAGAAGTAGGTTAGACACATCTCTAAGTGTTTAGATCATGACAATAAATATTTAAAGTGAAGATGAATAAAAGATGAAAGAAGAGCTTTAAGATTACTGTTTTCTTTCTCTTTTTCCAGTCCATTACACCTCCGGAGTCAAGCGGGGACCCGAACAACATGACTCTATTGGCAGAAGAGGCCCGTAAGCTGGCTGAAAGGTACGCTGCGGCAAGACGCGCTTCTCACAGCCCACTTCAAGGCCCTGCTCTTCCCAACAGTGGGGAAGCAAAGTTTAATTTGCTTGGTACGAAACGCACACCCTTTGCCGAGTAAGAGGCTGGCGCTGCGGGTGCACGCCTGTGTATCGCTGAGGGCAAACGCCAGACATGCGAATGCAGGACATGCGTAACCGTAGCGGTGCCTTCCAGCTGGTCCCTGGGCACTGCTGGAGTGACGCCTCGATTGCCGAGTCGGTCTCAAACAGCATCCTCCATCACAAATGTTTTAGCATCTTCCATTTGCAAATCTGGGTGAGGGAAAAGCAAGACAGAATAAAACCTGGAAGAGAGAATAAAATCTGGAATTGAGGGTAGAAACCACTGACTGGTAATTCTAACATCATTGTTTTTCTTCTGTCATCTTGTCCAGACACAAAAAAGAAGCCGATGAGATTGTTCGCGTAGCCAAGGCAGCAAACGATACTTCCACAGAAGCGTATCAACTGCTGCTGAAGACCCTGGCTGGAGAAAACCAAACTGCACGTGACATTGATGAGCTCAACCAGAAGTGAGTCAGTAACAGAAAATCAGTTTTATTTCCTGGCTTTAGTGTGGTACTTGAAACTAAGATGCCTTCTGTGCTGTTGTGTGCTTTGGGTTTTATGTGAGTTGTCTTTCAATTTCTTAGCCTCTCTACTCTCTTAGTAAGTTCAGTTCTACAGAAAAAAAATTGTAGTTTAACTGGATCCTTGGGGTTTTTTAGGTATCATCAAGCAAGGAACATTTCTCGAGACCTGGAGAAACAGGCCAACAAGGTGCTTGCCGAGGCAGAGGAAGCTGGAAACAAAGCCCTGCAGATCTACGCTAACCTCACCAGTCTGCCTACCGTGGATTCTGCAGGGCTAGAGGTGCGTGTGGGAAGTGTTTTCTAAAGATCAATGAGGACAAGCATTATAGAAATTTGTTAGGTGGTTGACATACCTTGCATGTGCTCTGATAACGTTCCTCTGCACAAGAACGGTCTGTGGAATTTTGTCCATCTAGTCATCATCCAGATTTGTGCATTTTAGCTTTATGCAGGAGATTTGCGTGCAGGAAACTGCATGCGTAAACCCCACCTCCCCCAGTGTCTGAAGGTTGAAAAAACCCTGTGAAATGTTGTTTGCCAAAGATCTTGGCTTGAACAGAGAAGTGCAAAAATTTCAGTTCCCTCTGAAGACTGCAGAACTGCTCCCTCTGCTGTGCTCACTGTCGTGCAGTAGATTTTCTTGCACCTGAAACTGTTTGCGACCTCTGTCCTTCATTGCACTGACCTTTGTGGTATTCAGAGGTTTGAAGGCAAAGTTACAACTGTAGTTGTAAGAGATGGGAACCCATCGTAGCTTCTACCTCTTTGACAGTTAGAAACTCTACTGTGTTTTGCCACCTGTTTGGAAATTCTCTAACGTTCACGAATCTGTGGTTTTTACTGATTTCTACCTGCAGAATGAAGCGAACAAGATCAAGAAGGAAGCAGAGGAGTTGGATCAGCTGATTGCCAGGAAGCTGAAGGATTATGAGGACTTGAGGGAAGACATGAAAGGAAAGGAGCTAGAAGTAAAGAACCTCTTGGAGAAAGGGAAGACGGAGCAGCAGGTTAGTTCTGTTCTGTGCAGACTTTTGTTTCCTGAAAAAAAAAAAAAAAGGAAAACAAGTAATTGGCCAGATATGAAAGATTTGGTCTTATTCAGTCTTATTGTGGTGCTGCTTGTTACTTGCAAGAATCCTGAAGAACAGTCCCAGAAAGATGACGCAAAAAGCTGGTAAAAGCAATGGCATTGATGCTGTATGAGAGAACAGGGGATGTTGGCCAGGTGTGGTGTCATCTTTGTATTCAGGACAGTATTCCAAAAGTACCTAAATTCACCTTGTTTCAGAGGAAGCATTGCCACTCGGGGTTGAATGCAGTTCTGTCTGGCGTTGGCATTTCAGGCAGAGTGATGCTGTTTCCTACACCTAGATGGTTGTCATTCAAGAGGTGAGAATGTGTTGATATGTGTTTGTGTCTCCTTAGACTGCAGACCAGCTCTTGGCTCGAGCAGATGCAGCGAAAGCCCTGGCTGAAGAGGCTGCTCGGAAGGGCAATGGCACGCTCCAGGAGGCTAACACCATTCTCAGCAACCTGAAAGGTAAAGGGGAAGCACTTGCCGTGAGTCCTTCAATTCCTGTGTGACAAGTCACGTGGCAGTAGGGTAAAGAAAAAAAAAATAGAAATGTTTTCAGTGATTAGAAATCTCCTTTTTGTTGAAGTCATTTAGCATCAGAAGATGTGGAATAGGGAGAGCTGCAACCACACACCCTCCCAAAACCCAGTTTGCTCTTCGTCCCTCTAATGTGAAGGCGGCAAAGGCTGGGTAGCTTGGTCAAAGAAGCATCCTAAGGCTCTTCTGGAGCAAGGGGTAACAATCTGCTTTGCTCTTTCTTAGACTTTGATAAGCGAGTGAACGATAACAAGACAGCAGCAGAGGAGGCGCTGAAGAAGATCCCTGCCATCACCCAGACCATCGGCGAAGCCATCAATAAGACGCGCCAGGCGGAACTGGCGCTTGGCAATGCTGCTGCCGATGCCCGCGAAGCCAAGGCTAAAGCAGATCACGCTGAGAATATTGCCGGTTCTGTTCAGAAGGTGAGTCCTTTGCAGTTCTGAAGCCAACACCCCCCCAAGGTATTGGTGTGTAACCGTGTAAACTCCTCTGTTTCAGTATTTCCTGGGGAGCCCCTTGTGCTTTCTGCTGTGTTCCCCACCAGGGGAACCACCATAGGAAATCGGTGCCCATACCTTCACCACCTTTTTCCATCCCGTTCCCGTTGCTGGCTGTAGGGTGCTGCTGATACCAAAGCCGAAGCTGATAAGACATTCGCTGACGTGACGGGGCTGGCCAGAGAAGTGGACGACATGATGAAGAAACTACAGGATGCCGAAAAAGAGCTGAAGCAGAAGCAGGACGATGCTGAGCAGGACATGATGATGGCAGGAATGGTAAGTAACGCTGGCAGGTGGCAGCGGTGGCAAGAAGCTGCCTTGTCCCTCCTGTCCTGCCCATGCCAGCTCTTCTCCTGCTGTCCTGTTGCAAAGACAGCGCCGGGTGCATACAGCGTTCAATCTCTTCCACGTTTTAAGTGGGATTGAAAACAGGAGGCGAGCAAAGGAGCTCCTCTGGTGGCGTTAGCATAGGTTCCCTGCTGGAATTCGAGAGTCGTCTTAGTGCAACGCTTCTCTCTTATTGTAACTGAAACCAAACTGTAGCCCTATTGACTCTGTTCTGACCTTCCCCGGGAAATCCTGCTCAGTTGTCAGTGCTCACCAGAAAACTGATTATTTGAAGGTGGTTGTTCTTTGCGGGTGCTGTGATAAAGATCTCAGCGCAGGGGTGTTAGCCTGGAGAGAGGAGCCAGGCACGTGTGTGGCTAAATGCTTGGGCAGACCTGTGCAAAGGAGAGGCAGCGGCTTTGTAATCTCTGCAGCTCTTTTTGTACCCTCATATTTTAAACTCTGCAGGCCTCACAGGCTGCCCAGGAGGCAGAAGACAACGCAAGAAAAGCAAAGAACTCTGTGAACAGCCTGCTCGCTGTCATTAATGAACTGCTGGATCAATTAGGTAAGGTTTTCATTAGTGTGCCTTATGCCTTTTGAGTGTTTCCCCGCTGCCCAACCTTGCAGCACCAGCAGCTGGTGGGGTGTGCTGGCTTCACATGGGTCCGCTCGCTTCTAGAAATGAGGTTTATGTGTTTTCAACGAGGGTTTTCGGTTTTGCAATGGTTGGCACCACTTTTCTGCAAGCTGAGGACTGTTGCTGGGGCAGCAAAGGTGTGACCCGTTTGGTCGCTCCTGTTTTAAACACCGTTTCTAATGCAGAGACATCCCGACAGAGGTCTGGGTGTGGACTCAGCTGTGTAACCAGCGTGTCAAAGGCTTTTAAATGGATTTCGCTGTTTGCTTCCGGCTTTTCAGGGCAACTGGAAACCGTGGACTTGAACAAACTGAACGAGATCGAAGGTACCCTGAACAGCGCCAAAGACCAGATGAAAGATAGCGACCTGGACCAGAAAGTCTCTTTCCTCGAGAGAGAAGCCAGGAAGCAAGACGATGCCATACAGGCCTACAACAGGGACATCGAAGAGATCCTGAGGGACATTAGCAACCTGGAGGACATCAAGAAGACCTTGCCATCTGGCTGTTTTAACACCCCGTCCATTGAGAAACCCTAAGGGTGCGCTGGGGGTGGGGGGTGCTCCCCCGGTGAGTGCTGGTTTGGCGATGGAGTGCCTTAACACACAGTGACCTTCTGCAGATCCCCGACTCCACTGTTTTCTTTTCAAATCAGGATAAGTTGAAAGTTCGTGGTTTTTTGTTGGGTTTTTTTTTTTTTTTTTTTTTTTAAGAGAAGCAAATTAAATATCCGTCTTTGGGCATCAAAGGGGTTTTTTTATATACATTGTCTTCCCGAGCACTCCTCCTTTGCCCCTTTCTCAGACACAGTTTCCCTTTGATTAGTGCAAGGATGAGAGATGCTCTGGACTCTTTATACTGTGGTTCAAAAATAACCATGTCAGCTGCATGCAGCAAGGCAAAACTAACCCAACTTTCTCTCCTCTCCTCTCTTCTCCCCTTGACTATAAAATCCTCGGTCCTGGAGCTTTCTGTCCCTATGAAGGAAGGGGATGGCTACCAAAGTGTTACTGTAACGGCCAGTATAGCTGCACTCATTCACATCCCTCTTCCCAGCTTATAACTCTGTGAATTTATATTTTTTTTTATTGTTAAGTAGTGGCCAATCGACAATGTTGGTAGCCTCTGACAAAAACAGCTGAAGCCTCTTTCTGAAATGCTTTCCGTGATGATGCATCGCTCTGAGGAAAAAACCACAACCTCCGAGAGGAGCTCTTTGGGAAGATGGGATACTGGTGGAGCAGTAGGGCTTTACTGGTGGAGTGGCAGGTCTTGCCAGCCCCGCTCCTGGTCTGGAGAAGTTTTGGGTCTGGTCTGTAAGCAGCTGGGTAGTCCGGGCTGGAGAGTGTGGAATCCATGAGCTGCGTTCCCATCTGTAGCTGTTGCTATTGAATTGCCAGAGGATATTTTTTTTTAATTTTATTTTAGACTACGAACGTCCGATTGACAGATTAGCTTGTTCAAAGAGGAAATGTCTTGCTGAAGAGGAGAGCTGCCATCCCGAGAGCTCTGACAGCCTTTGGGTGAGGAGGAAGAGGATGAGCAGGAGGAAATGAAAAGCTCTTTCTCCCCATCTCCTTCCTGGAGGAGGACAGGGACACTTTTGTATCTCCTGGCATTGCTCTCATCTTCTGCCTGTTTTTAACCCGGCAGAAAGAGCTGGAATTTACCCCTGCCCTCGTTTCTTTTTGCTTACCGTAAAGCCGCGGCAGCAGAGGGACCTCAGGCCGGGCTGGGGTGACAGTTCTGTGTTTCACACCGCTCCTGCCACCTCCCTGGCAGGTCCCCTCCCCAGTTGTGCCTCCCAGCTGCTTACTGGTGCTGGCTGGGAGCACTGGGGAGCCCCTTGCCTCCCCTCCAGCCCTCCTCTGAGACGAGAGCATCCTCTGCGGCTTCCTCCTTGCCTCCAGCCCTCAAGATCCAGTATATATCTATCCTTAAACACTATGCAACTTTGTACGTTTGCGTAGCGGGGAAGAAATTATTATCTGACACACACTGGTGCTATTAATTATTTCAAATTTATATTTTTTGTGTGTGAATGTGATTTTTTTTCTTTTTTTTTTTTTCTTTTTTATCATGATTATAGTGTGAGGAAGTCTCTCGTGTGTGCGTATGTGTGTGTAAATATACTCAGCCATATTTCCAGAGCGGCACAGCCTGGCCTCCTCTACATGCTCTCCCCTATAGCCATCGGGGTGTGTGCACCATATATCGCTTCTCTCCATGTTATTCCCTTAGAGCTCGGCATTTCTCCTCGCTTTTCTTCCCTCTCCACATTCTCAGCATCAGCAATAACCTCTCTGCCTGTTGGGCGGCTGCTCTCCAGCCCCCCCCGCCTCCAAAGCCAACCCTGCTGTGTCCCACGTCGTGTCCCTTGTCCCCGGGGACGTTGTGCCAGGAGGGGCGCAGGGGCTGTGGCTTTGCAGTTGGGGTTCGAGGAGCTGCAGTGCTGTCAGGACGCCAAACCCGGCGTTGAGGCTTTGGGGACATCTCGGCGTCCCCGTGCGAGGCAGGAGGCTTACTGCGCCCTCAGGCCTGGGGATGCTGCCAGCAGACCCCGCATCACTCTCGCACCCCTTCTCTTAGAGATTCTGGCATTTCCCTCTGCCTACAAACATCCCCGGTACCCGGAGGAGAGTTTCCCCGTGCTTGGGACGCCAAGGGGGGTGTCCCGGCCGGCTGCTCTGGTCAGATGGCTGGTTGTAACCGCGTCACCTCTGCCAAGGCTGAGAAGAGCAGACACGAAGATGTGCGCGTGCCCTGGCTGACCTCAGGCCTTAAGGTTTCCTGCTTTCTTCTCTTTTTTTTTTTTTCTTAAGCTGTTTTTAACAGAATTTTATTTTTAAATAAAGATCTTTATAAGCAATCTCTTAATCACTACTGCATTACAGCCATTATTCATTGTATAAGTCCAGTTATTTCTTTACGTAATGTGATGATGTGAGAGCTGCTGGTGGAGCGCTGGGTGTCACGGGCGACGCGTGACAGTCCCGTCATCACCTTATTCCTGACTGTGGCCCCCTCAGGACGTGCCTTCACTCCAGCTTTTTGCCTTAATCTGTGGTCTTGCTGTCTGGGGCGGTGAACAAAAATGCAACACTTGCAGTTTTTATGTATAAAACAGTATTTCTTATTTATAATAAAGTCTGAATATTTGTAACCCCTTATACCTCAGCGTTCTTTTGAGTATTGCTTTTTCCAGCTCAGGGGGAGGGTGTTGATGGGAATGCGTCTCAGTTGTAAGATTTGCCTTGTGCTTAATTAATCAGATGAGCTGGATCAGGGCAGGATAAAAGGGGAAAAGTAATTTGGAAGATTGTGGTGGGCTGCAGATGGCTGTAGTGACTGTGGTTTCTCCCCGTGGCTGCTGCTCCATTGCCATGGCTACAATGAATGTTATGCCTCTGGTTTTCCAGGGCTTTAAAAAAATAAGATGATGTTGGTGGTGCTGATGCTATTGGAGCTGAACTGTTTTCCTGGAAAGCCCTGGGGGTGTTTCTTTGTGACATGAGGGTGAATCCTTTCTGCTTTCAGCTGAACACATGGAAAAGGATGGGGGTCCTGGTCAGAAAAACAGAAATCCTAAATAAAGAAGAGAAAATTTCTCTACAGGGAACCACCACAGATCTGGGTACTCTGTGGTGTTCTGTGGGTCCTGTCTGCCAGAGCCTGATAAATTTTGTTCCCGAATTAAGCAAGTTTTTAATGTCAGGATGGATTACCGTGATAACGGTCTGGGCAGTTCTTACACCCCTTTTACAAGTTGCAGACTGGGTTTCTTGTATTTTTCCCAGCGGAGGAAAATACACGTCTCATTAACTTGCATCAGAGCCTAATCCCTTCTCAATTGGTAAATTCAGTTCATTATTTTTCGTATTTCAGTTTGCCTAGCTTCAGCTTTTTTATTCTTCAGCTATAATTGCCACTAATGCGTTTGTTGCCTAAACCACTTTTTATTCTTTCTTTTTTTTTTTTTTGTGGGGCCAACATTGCTGTTGAGCAAATCCTGACTGGTAAAATCTGTCAGATGTCACAGCAGGACTGTAAGTAGCAAGTTGGGGCAGTGGGACGGTGCTGACTTTGTACGGGCTGTAGCTTGACGTGGAGCCTCACCATTTTGGGGCTAAAATACTCAACTTGGCAAGTGAGTCTGTGCCCTTTGCATTTAGGTCCCGCAGTGTCCGTGCTTGTCCAGTGGATCCTGGGCAAAATCCCAAATTAAGGTATTAGGTATAGGTTTCTGTAGATTTAGGCTGAGTTTTATAATACTGGATCTGGTGGAGAAGGGGATGTACCGCTGTCACTGGGCTGGGGGTGTCCTGCACTCCCCATCTACAGCTGTGGCATCTTGGACCATATTCTGATTATTTAGTCGTTCTAGTGAGCTGCTGGGCTGTATGTCCATCATGCCCCTATCCAGAGAAACATCAGGGATGCTGTGTAAAAAAAAATCCCACCAAGGTCCACAGTAAAAAACAGTGTGGGGGCAATGCTGCCTTCCCGCATCTCCATGTGTCTGTCTGTCTGCCGAAGCACCCATCTGGTGAAGGAGAGACCGAAGTCCTGGCTTTATTGCCGTGCCGCATGTTTGGCAATACCAGTGCAGCAGGATCCCCGGTTTTCCATACCCAGGACATCCCGGCGGGGAGGGTAAAGGTCTGCGGGGCTGGAGGAGAAACTCCTCGGGCTCGAAGAGGTTGGTGCTGAGCAGGAGGGACACCAAGAAAACTGGAAAATAGCTCAAGATCAGCCTGTTCTCGACAAAGCCCGAAGGAGAAGGAGCTGCAGGAGGACATGGCCGCTCAGAAGGTCCCTTGCTGGGGGAGGCTCAGGGCTGAGCTGGGCTGCAAGGACACATACAACATCCCGGCATCGTTTATCTGTTGTGAGCCACCAAAATGGGTTTTCTCCTCAGTTACAGCAATAAAGCTATTGCTTCAGGGCTTTCACGCATCCATCGCTGCAACCACCAGCAAAATTCAGATTATTTTGTGGATCCGGACTATCTTTGGGGTGGTTAATTCTGCCGCGGCCACATCCTCAAGGACTGATGAACGTGCCAGCCGCTGTGGTGGTCTCCCTGCCATAGCAGCTTTCTTAGCCCTGTGATGAAGCATGAGTGCAGGACATCTTCAAAAGGACACTCCTTACGTTGCAGCTTAAAAGGCTCGGGTTCTCTAGTGAAGAAATGCTGTTTCATTGCAATGTCTGGTGAGTGCCACTGTTCTTCACCCCTCCCATCACTTACACTTCTGCTCACTCTAAAAGGTAAGATTTCTGTTAATCATGTTTGTGTGATGAGGCCTTTTCTAAACAGCGTAGCGTCGGGTTGCAATGGGCGACGTTTGCTCGGCAGAGAGTGGTGGGCATCAGTCTGCTCAAGATTTGGTGAGTTTCGAAAATCGTGGCCCCAGAAAACATCTTTTCAGGTAGCCTTCTGCGTGCATTCTTGTGGTTTTCAGAGGTGATCTTGAAGGATGATGGAGGATGACGAGGTAAGAGTAACCTCAGTAAACATGCAGTAATGACTAGAGGGAGCTGTGTCAGCGCCCTGTTTGCAGAAGCGGAGGAAGGGGTGGGGTGATAATGGGGAGACAGGAGGGACAACGCGGAGGAAGCCGATGAGGGAAAAGCTTCCTGGTGGTGGGAGCTGGGCTTCTGAGGGAGAAATCAGCCAAGGATTCAGGCTGGGCAGGATCCCAGGGGCCCGCTGTGCTGACCACGCTGCTGGAGGAGCCGAGTCTCCTGAGCAGAGGGGTGGCGGCAGGTGGGGACACAGCAGAGATGTTCGGGGCAAATAACGTCCTTTAGAGCAGCAGGGATTAGGTGTGTTTCATTAGAGGAATAAGCAGACCCTTAAGAACTGCCAAATCAGTGGGAACACTCAGAGTGGCTTTGTCTTGCTTCTTAAAGAAAATAATAATGACTTAAAGTCAGATAAGACAACCTTGGGTGCCAAAAGCCAACAGGCCACCAGCGCATTCGTGAAGCTGGGTTCCTTGTCGTGAACTAAATTAAGATCCAGCCTGTGAAATTAAAAGGAAACAGCCTGTTTATAAAAGGCAGTTGACTCAATTGGCAGCGGCAGGTAAGCTTGGCGAAGGGAGGTGCCAAGATGTGGGGACTTGGGGCTGTTTGCGCCCATGAGCTCACCAGGAGCCGCGGAGGAAAGCCCTCTGAGTCAGCTCCAGGTGCACCAGTGTCTGGAAGCCGTTGAGCAGTCTAAGAGGCTCAGATGAGGAACTAACCATTAATCACCCTGGGTCTGTCAGCTCCGAAACGAGTGGCACCTCAGCACCGTTGTCTGCGTTGAGTTTCAGTCCCTAATGCAGAAGGTGATCTGGAAGGCGTCTTATACTGGGGACAAATTTATTAGGTGTCTTTGTTCTATCTGAAGGTTCTTACGGACCACTTATCCTGATGCATGCAGGACCAGGAGGACCCCTGCCTCCACGTTTCTCTCTTCCCCTGTGGAAGCAGTCATGTCCTCCTCCCAAAGGTCAGGAGTAAGATGGAACTGGCCTTTAAGTCTTGTGCGGCTTGTTGCCTACACTTGAGACCAAAATGCTGGTGGACCTGGGGCTATGGAGTTCCATCAGTGTCCTCAGGCAAAGCCTTCTCCCCTTGCTGTGCCCTCTCTTCATCCTCTTTCTGGCATAAATAGGATTGAGAGGAAACGGCCTCAAGTTGCACCAGGGGAGGTTGGGGTTGGATCTGGGGAACAATTTCTTCCCCAAAGGGCTGTGGGGCATTGGAACAGGCTGCCCAGGGCAGTGCTGGAGTCACCATCCCTGGAGGGGTTGAATAGAGATGAGGTTCTTAGGGACATGGGGCAGTGCCAGGGGTGGGTTATGGTTGGACTCTATGATCTTGAGGGTCTCTTTCAACCAAAATGATTCTGTGATTCTATAAAAACTGTTGTTCTAGGTCGGGCCAAGGGCCCATCCAACCTCATTTTTTATCTCTGGAGCAAAACCAGAGAACTGTGTGTGATGATTCCCGGCCTCCACCCCATTTCTAGCTCTGAGGATTTCCTGAACCTGACCCTTTCAGGTAAATCCCTGTAGATCTGCTTTCTGAGGCCATGTCCACGCTGCCCTCAGGGCCTTCTTGCCTCCCCAGCAGCCCTTGGCTGTGAGTCCTGCTGCTCACCTCATCTGGCCAGTTTTGAGCCCAGCTTTTGTGGGTTGGTTGCCCAGACCTGGCTGTGAGCCGGCAGCCCCATCCACCCTCCCCAGGCTCCCCGTGAGCTCATCATGCTGCTTCCAGCTCCCGCAAGCCACCGGCGTGCCCGGGCAGCCCCGCTCTGCCCCGCCAGCCCATGGAGGCAGCGGGTGGGATGGAGCTGGGACGGGCAGCAGTGGTGTCCACAGGGGCTGCAGCTACGTTTTATTTTTCCCCCAGGAGCCAGCAGCCCTGTGGGGGTGCAGGCAGGAGGTCCTGGGGTGCGGCACCCCGCGGACGGCGGGTCCCAGCCTGTGCTGCCGGGGCTGGGCTCCCCGCGCCGGGGTGAGTCAGCCCGCGGCACACACGTTCTTCCTGTTGGGAGTGACTCAGGTGGAGCAGCCGATAAAAAACCACCTCCCCCCCCCCAGAAAAAAATAAGTAGCAAGCAGCCGGTCGTGAGCCCCGCTGGCGTCTGCCGGAGCGGGAGCCCCCGAGCCATGGCGGGGTGCTGGCTCCTGGCCCTCAGCTGCCTCGCGGCGTCTCTCCTGCCCGCAGCCCTTGGCACCATCGGAGGAGAAGGTGAGGCTTTGGGAAGGTTGGATGTTCCTGTTTTCACGTGGCTTTGCTCGCAACCCTGCCCTGGTGCCGGTAATGGGGAGCTCCTAGGGTGCCGCAGCACCCTGCGAGGGTGCTCCCCGCTCCCACCTTGGGGATTGAAATTGGACCTGTAGGTGCTCCTCCTCTTACTTCTTCAAGGATTAAATATCCCATGAGCATTTAAACTCTTTTTTTTTTTTTTTTTTTTTTTTACCGGTGTCCCCTTTAAATAACTTATTTACGTGCAATTATTTATTGCTTTCTATATCAAGCCTCACTACATGGGTGGGATTGGGGCGTGAGCATGAGCATCGCCCGGGGAGCGAGGGGCTCATCTGCTGGAAACAAACTGTTCCCCAAGCCTGGGGAAGGGCTAGGAGCACCTGGGATCCAGTTTGCTGTAGCAACACATGTGATATTTGTATTTTATGTGAATCTGTGGGGTTTACGGACTGCTCACGGCCCCACTGCACCTCGTGGGATGTGGCAGTTTTCCCACCATCCGTAGACCGATGGAGAACTTGGAAAATCCAGAGGATCCTCTGGCATATGCAGTTGTAGCGGGGAGTGTGAATCAGGGATGTTTAAATGCGTTCAGCCCAGTGGTAACTCAGTCTCAGGGTTTCAGTCGTACTGGTGCACACTCTGGAGATGGGTGTGTTTGGCCAAAATCCGGTCTTTACATGTATTTTGTAAATACTGACTCATTTCAGGGTTTTTTTTGTCTGCAATACTGGTATTCTGAAATAAACTCACTGGGCTTGAGGTTGATTCTTGATCAGTTTTCCTTTAAGTGCAGTGCAACACAATAGGGAAAAAGTGCTGAGTAAATGGGATTTTTTTTGTTTTTTAAGTGATTTGCTTTACGTGCTACTTGGATAATTATTACAGCAGCCTTAATTGCATGCAGGTTTTAAAATACTGATGCAGATATTCCCCCCCCCACCTCCTGGCAGCATGTGGGCAAACTGCTGCTTTTCCATGGGCTCTCGAACCTGTTTCTGTGCGTGTCTAAAAGCGACAGTGGATAACCAGCCGTGCTCTGATGCTGCAGCAGGCATTTTGGGTTGGTTCGGTGGTGTAACTTAGCCTCTTGTGCTGTTACCCCTCCGGTCCCAGCGCTAGATGTATGCTTGCAAGTAGCACTCGTAATCCCATTTCGCTTGCAAATAAGCTGCTGGAGTCAAATTGGGTTTGGGTACGAGCTGGGGCGCATGTGGTGTGTGCCAGCACGTGGTGGCTGAAGGGATCTCCTGGGGTTCAGGGAAGAGTTGGGGTGTAGAGAGCAGAGGTGTCTAACTTGGGGCCCCAGCAGACACAGGCAGATCTTCCAGCAGTGAGAAAGCGGTGGAGCCGGGTGGTTGGGTAACCCAGGGCTGGGGGGAGCAGATGGGACATCTTTCGGGGTCGCTGTCCCAAAGGCACGGAGCGGGGAATGGAATGGCTTGTGTTGTGGTCGAGGCTTCGTTGCGTGCAAAGCTCCGATCTCTTGGAGCAAGGAGGAGTCTTTGCAGACCGGCTCGTGTACCGAGCTGTCGGATCTGCTCCTCGCAGACCCAGCGCCAACCTCATCTTCTGGGCTTGTGAATTTAAGGTGACAGTTTAAGAGGTCTGAAGCTGCCTGTCTCCTTCTCCAAGCCTTTCTGCCGCGGGGATTTGTCTCAGCATGGCAAACCAGTGTTTTTCATGCCTTGTTTTTTCCGGGTGGGAGTTGGGGGAATGATGTCCTGCTGGATGTGTGCCCTGGACCTCCTTCATCCTGATGTAGCGCTTAAGAAATCCAGCTGCAAACTGCTCCTCTGTGGAGCCTGTTCTCCACAGCTGCCTGAGGAATGGGTGATCTCAGAGCACCTGGATGCAAAAAGGATCCTGTCCTTACTTGGTCCTCATCTCCCCGAGCTCTGGCATGCTCCGTCTCGTTAGCAGCTCCAGTGCCTCATTCTCGGTAAAGATTAACTTGCCTGAGCTCTCGGGTTTCCAGGAGACCAGCGACAGGAACAGCTACACCAGTGAGGTGGTGGCACTAATCTGCAAGGGCATCTGAAACGGCTTCGGATTAGGGTGACCTGAACCTGTGCCAGCTGGAGAGCTGGATCCCAGCGTGCCGCAGCCTCGCGGCAAGGCCTGCGAAAAGGTTTTTGTTCCCCGAGGGAACGGTGCTCATTCCTGTAATTTAGTAACCCAGTAAATCTTCTGGATTACACAGACGCGTGGGTGGAGTTTAACAGCTTCAGAGGGAAGGGATGAGGGGTGGAAAGTAGTGTGGGCAGCAGGCCCAGGGCAGCGACCGTCCTGTGCTGGGCACTGGGGAGGCCAAACCTTGAATCCTGGGGGCAGTTCTGGGCCCCTCATGCCAAGAAAGGCCTTGAGGTGCTGGAGCGAGTTGGGAGAAGGGAACGGAGCTGGTGAGGGGCTGGAGCACAAGGGTGATGGGAGCGGCTGAGGGAGCTGGGGGTTCAGCTGGAGAACAGGAGCTGAGGGGAGACCTTCTGATCTCTGACCTGCCTGAAAGGAGCTTGGAGCCAGGGGGGGTCGGGCTCTGCTCCCCAGGAACAAGCGCCAGGACCAGAGGAAACGGCCTCAAGTTGCGCCAGGGGAGGTTGGGGTTGGATCTGGGGAACAATTTCTTCCCCAAAGGGCTGTGGGGCATTGGAACAGGCTGCCCAGGGCAGTGCTGGAGTCACCATCCCTGGAGGGGCTGGACAGACGGAGATGAGGTTCTTGGGTTAACAGCTGGACTCGCTGATCTTGAGGGTCTCTTCCAACCAAAATGATCCTGCGACTCTATGAAATGACCCCTTCACTTGCACTGTGAAATGACTGCAAATACCTTGAGAAAACCCTGCGCTGCTGCTTTCCATGGGCTGTTTGCATCGCCCCCGCCGCTTGGTCACTGGCGATGTCCACTGAGTCTCCAGATACTTTTTCATACCACAAGAGACACGACTTCTGCACCTGCAGGCCCCTTCCAGCGGGCTGGGGTGGCAGGAGACCTCCAGCCGCTGGGTCTCGCTCTCCTGGCAGCCCGGCTGCAAGGGCAGAACCGCGTTTGCCAGAGCTGGAAAAATCTCCCTCCTTGTTTGCCGGAGCATGAGGTCATCTCCCTCCTTGGCAGCAGCCTCGGCCGCCGCTTGCTGAATGCCATCGTCTGGAATGTGGGTGGTGCTGGGCGCTGCGTGCTCAGGCGGCGAGCGAAGGAGCCTTCGCCCGGAGTCACTGATGAGGAGGACAAGGACCTTGTATCCTTGGGCTAAGCCGTGCCAGAAGAGCGCTGGAAGGAGGAGCCTCCACGTGTCTGAAGTACAACGTGCTGTTTGAGTCCACGCTGCAGGTTTCTGCTTGTGCTTGGGTTTCCTCCAGCTCCCCGTGCTGTTGGAGGTGACCTGAGCTGGGATGGGGACCGCTTTTCATGCCCCAAGGAGGTCAGCACTGAGCAGAGTTTCTTAAAGGGAGGTTGAGGATCCCATGGCAGCGTCAGGGTGGTTTGGAGCAGGTCCTGCAGACCCTGCTTTGTCCCTTAGGGTGTCTCTTTCTCCCGCCTGTCTTTGCCAACCATCATCTCAACCGTGTCTGCTCTCCTCGGTGATGCTGAGGAACTCACCTGAAATTAAGGTCCGCGGGCTTGAATGCCCCAGTACTGACTGCTGGGAGATGAGAGGTGACTTCAAGAGAAGACCTGGGCAAAGCAATGAAGAAGAGTGCTGGTGCACTCATGTCTGATGAGGTGTCTGCTCTCCAGAGGTCCTGTTTGTCCTGCCTGTACTGGGATGCCAAACCTCAAGCCTGTCCTTCCTGGCATCTGTCACACAGCGATGTTGGCAGCCGCAGCTTTTCTTCCTGGGCAGGGTGAGGTGAGATGACCTGTGTAATCCTGCCAAAACCTTTTCTCGATCTCCCTCTTGGCTGGCATATGTCCACCAAGCTCTTCTGATCACAAACCACTTCTCATCACCCCTGTGCTTGGCCGGGAGGACACTTGCACCACAGAACTAGATGGAGGGACCTGGTAGAAGTTGGTTGAGCTTTTCCTCCTGTGCTTGCTCCTGGCCAGAGGCCTGGTGAAACGAAGCATAACCTTAGAGATCTTCCCCTTTTCCCTGAAGTCACCAATAAAGTTCCCCACGCTTTTATCAGGACAAGGTTTGAGGTTGTGTTTACCATCTCTGCCTACTCAAAGACTTCTTTGCGTTGGAAGGCCTCTGAAAGGACAGAGAACATCCATGGGCATGCTGCACTGTGGAACGGGGCTGCTCAGATTGTGGGGTTTGTCCATCCTGAGTTGTGTTGGCAGTGAAACCAGCCATTGCTCCAAAGCTTGAGGATGCTCATGCCAAGAAAGGCCTTGAGGTGCTGGAGCGAGTTGAGAGAAGGGAACGGAGCTGGTGAGGGGCTGGAGCACAAGTGTGATGGGAGCGGCTGAGGGAGCTGGGGGTTCAGCTGGAGAACAGGAGCTGAGGGGAGACCTTCTGATCTCTGACCTGCCTGAAAGGAGCTTGGAGCCAGGGGGGGTCGGGCTCTGCTCCCCAGGAACAAGCGCCAGGACCAGAGGAAACGGCCTCAAGCTGCGCCAGGGGAGGTTGAGGTTGGATCTGGGGACCAATTTCTTCCCCAAAGGGCTGTGGGGCATTGGAACAGGCTGCCCAGGGCAGTGCTGGAGTCACCATCCCTGGAGGGGTTGGACAGATGTGGAGATGTTCTTCAGTACATGGGTTAGTGCCAGAGTTGGGTTAACAGTTGGACTCTATGATCTTGAGGGTCTCTTCCATCCAAAACGATTCTATGATTGTGTGATGTGGGGCGTGGTGTGGACGTTGGTGTGGCATGGAGGTGGCTGGTGGATGCAGGCGTGTGGGGATGGGGCTCGCTCTTAGCAGAGCAAAAAGGGGAGGTTTGCGTCGCCTGGGCTTGTTCCTTGGGCATAATGGTGGGTTTATGGCTTTGTAGCTGGTGTCTTTATCTTGAATCACCACTTGAGATGTCTCTCTCCTCTCCCCAGTGTGCCACTGCAACGGGATGTCCAGGCAGTGCGTCTTCGACTGGCACCTCCTGCGGGAGACGGGGAACGGGTTCCGCTGCCTCGGCTGCCAGGGCAACACGGAGGGTCCCCGCTGCGAGCGCTGCCGGGACGGCTTCTTCCGCCGGCGGGACGGGGACTGCTGCCTGCCCTGCCGCTGCCACCCCCAGGGTACGTGGCTGGAGGGGACGGGGTGGGGACAGCGGGGGCTAAAGCGTCTGTGTGGCCCTCGGCCCTGCGTGGGCCAGGTCGGGCGCTGGGTCCCTGCACCGGACCAGAGCGTTGCAGGAGGAGCGAGTGGGACCACTTTGCTCCAGGTGGGGTTATCCGGGGAGGTGTCAGAGCCCAGTGCTGTGTTGCAGCACTGCAATTTGTAGCAGTTCCTCCTGGGTGCTTCACCATTTGGTGCTGGGTGTTTCGAACCCCGCAGCAGCTCCAGGCTGCGAAACCCACCTGGCCCCCAAAATAATCACAGATTCACAGAATGGTTTGGTTTGGGAGGGACCTTCAAAGCTCATCCAGTCCAATCCCCTGCCATGGACAGGGACATCTTTCCCTAGAACAGGTTGCTCAAAGCCCCATCCAACTTCACCCTGAACACTTCCAGGGACTGGATGCCCACAACTTTTCTGAGTGACCTGTTTTAGTGTCCCACCACTCTCATCGTAAAACATTTCTTCCTTATGTTTAATCTAAACCTCCTCTCTTTCGGTTTAAAACCTTTGACCTTTCTTCTGTCGCTACAGGCCCTGGTAAAAAAATCTGTGTCTTTGCACCATGTCCTCTCCCCAGGCATAGTGCTGTGAACTTAGGAATGATCCTTTTGCCTTTAGGATGCAATTAAAATCCTTTGTGGAGCCCACCTTTCTACACTGAGCCTCTATGAACCTGCTGACCCCCACCAGGGAGCTGCTTGTCTCTCCCAACTCCCATCCTTATGTCAAGGGCAAGGGCCAAACCTCAGTGCAGGGAGCGGCGGCTTTCGCCGGCTTTGTGAGTCAGGCAGATGCCTCCTGGGTGACGCGGCATTTGGCGGGCTCCGCAAAGGCTTTTAATTGCGTCGTAAAAGCAAAAAGAGAATTCCCAAGTTGGCAGCATTGCGTCTCAGGAGGGGAGGTGGTGCAAAGTGCCGTGGCGCTTGGGATGGACAGGAGCCTTCAGCCTCTGCGGCTCCTCCAGCAACTTTTGGGGAGCTTCAAGGCTCTGAAATGGGATTTCTAGCTCTGGGGTGTTTGTTGTGGGTCTTGTGGTGGTTGTACAGTAGATGTGATGGTTCCTTCATCCTCAGCAGGTTTCAGCTTGCTTGGCAAGTAGGCAGCTCATACCTCTTGCACCAAGGTGCTGTAGATACTGAAATGCCTGTTGGTCTTTGTCAATGCAAGAGGATCGCTAGCAGCACCACCTGGACATAAAATGACTGGCAAGGACAGAGCAACAGGCTTTGAAGTGGTGGTGGGGAGGAATATCTCCTTACATGCCCCCCTACTCCAGCAGCAGGACCACTGCCCATGGCTCTGACGTCCTGTCCCTTTGGTACCCACACGTGCAGGGTGGTAGGTCAGAAACTGAGGATCCTGCCATGGTCCTTGACCCCATAAAGTCCTTGTGGTGGCACCAACATCAAATTGTACCAACGTCTGCTAGGAGAGGGTCCAGCGAAGAAGAACTAGGCTAGACATGAGGAAGGAATTTTAGCCCCTGAGGGTGGTGAGAGCCTGGCCCAGGTTGGCCAGAGAGGTGGTGGATGAACCATCCCTGGAGACATCCCAGGCCAGGCTGGACGGGGCTCTGAGCAACCGGAGCTGGTGCAGATGTCCCTGCTCAGGGCAGGGATTGGACTGGATGAGCTTTGAAGGCCCCTTCAACCCAAACTGTTCTATGATTCTGTGATTTTTAACTATTTTTCCACTTGGTTTGTGTGCCCTGGAGTCTGTTTTGTTATTTCTCATGATGTTTGTAGTAGTGAGGAAGCTCCTTGTCCTGAGCATCTGATCAATACCAGCTGGGATTTGTCTCTTGCGTCAGCTGGGGAGGCTGGAGCAGCTTCAACAGCCTGACCTGGTGTCTTAGCGCTGTGCTGGGACCGCAAGGGGGTCCAGGGGCTGGGTTGCTGCTGCGATGATGGTGTGATGATTTGCTCCCCTGTCCCACAGGCAGCATCTCTGGGAGGTGCCCGTTCCAAACCTCTCTTTCCCCTCTTTCCGCAGGCGCCCTCGGCCCGCGGTGCAACAGCGACGGCCGCTGCAGCTGCAAACCCGGCGTGATGGGCGAGAAATGCGACCAGTGCCAGCCGGGCTTCGAGTCCCTCTCTGAGGCTGGGTGCCAGAGGAGCGGGCAGTAAGTGCTGGAGACCATCGGTGGTGTGGGGGCAGCTGGGGGGTCCAGCCTCCAGAGCTCTCCCAGCAGCTCTAAAGAACCCGTGCTGGCCGTAAACACCTCAAGCAGAGGTGGAGGCAGCTTATTTCGTGGCAGCACACTGATAGCCCCAAGCTAACCCTGTTGCTGGTTTGGGAGAGAGAATGCTCGGACGGGGCTGGATCTCCCTTCTGACCCACACAGCTTGCTGTCAGACAATAGCGTCAAAATCGGAGTTTAACCATGCTCCAAGGCGATTGCTTTATTATCCGAATAACAGCAAGCAGACACTGGCCAGGCGGGCCAATGTAAACAATGTAAAATAAAACCTGCCCGTGCGTGGGTCTGCCTGGTGTTCATGCCGTTTACAATGACTGTCCCCGTGCAAAGACGTACGTGCAAAAATCGATCCCTTCCTTTGCACGAAGCCCTGCTTAAACACCTTTTGAAGTATTTCTGGTTTGGTTTCCTCAGCGTTGTGTCCTCTTCTGCCTTGCTTCACCCCAGCATTGCTCCTTCGGGCCCCCCAGCAGGCAAAGGCTGGGAGTGAGGGCTGGCTGCCTGCTGCCATGCCTGGCCTCCTGCCTGAGCCTTCCTGGGGTGTTGCTGCTTGTTGGAGCTCAGCCAGGCTCTGTTAAGCTCAGCCAGGCTCTGTTAAGCTCAGCAGAGCTTTGCTTTGCTCTTGTAGGTTGGGTGTTGCTAAAGAGAGGCACCTGGGGTGGTTGCAAACTGGTGCTTGGGGGTGTCGTGAGGCGGTGGCGTTGGGCATCATCTCAGCCCGGCATCCATACTGCTGGGTTACTCAGAGACATGGCTCTGCTGATTATTTTTCCCTTTCTAGCATGGGACTGGTAGCTGGGCGGGTTCTCTGCTGTCTTGTACAACAGCTGGGGGCACTGAGCTCTCAGCCGAGCTGGAAATGCAGATGGAGGATCCCGTTGTCCCCATTGCAGGAGCCTGCGGTGCGAGTGTGACCCGGCGGGCAGCGCGGGGGGCTGCATCTCCGGCCGCTGTGTCTGCAAGGCGAGCGCTACTGGAGAGCGGTGCGAGAGGTGGGTGGCAGGGGACTTGCTGGACCACTGTGTGCATCTCCTTCATCTCCCTGGCAGCTCCATCGCTGGCAGTTGCACATGCCCATCTTCACCATCCCAGCCCGGGGATGACCTTGAACTGTGGCAATGGCTGCGTTGCACGGCTGCCACTTGAGGGCTTGTTGTGTTTGTTGGCCAGGAAGAGGAGAAAACACACTTAAACATTGTCATCTTCTTACATTTTTCCCAGGTGCAAGAGAAACTTCTATAACCTGGACGCCAGAAACCCTGCGGGATGCTCCCCCTGCTTTTGCTACGGGCACTCGGCTGTGTGTGTCAGTGCGGACAACCACAGCGTCTACAACATCACCTCCACCTTCCAGCAAGGTGAGGCCTGAGCGGGACATCCCTACAGTTACTGGGGGTGTTTGCCATCCCTTCTCTTGGATGTGCTGGAGGAGCCGCCTGGTTTGCAGCCCTGCTGGGTTCCCTGGGTTTTGATGGGTGGGATGGCTTGACCATGGGCAGAAGTAGAGTGCAAGGGTGGGGGAAGCATAGGCTTGCTCCATTATGTCTTTCCTGCCACACGGGAGGAAAACCTCATGCCCAGCCTGGCTTATTTTCAAATATATCAGCACAGGGATATCTGTGCTGGTCCCTCAGAGGTCAAGGGATAGGAAGCTGGAGGTTTTTGGTAAGACACAGCTCCATAAAGACGCTTGGGTCCTGGAAACCCCTTCCCTGTCCCTGCTGACTGCTCCTTGTTGGTGCTCCAGGTTCTGAAGGTTGGCGAGGTGTCCACGAAAGTGGTTCCCCAGCCCAGCTCCAGTGGTCCCCACGCCATCAGGATGCCTTCATAGCAGCAAGGAGACCAGAGCCGATATACTTCGTGGCACCTGGTAGGCTGTGGGATGGGTGAGGGGCAGAGGTGATGGTATTGCCTTTGCTTGGTCCGATCCTGTCATCTGAGCCTTTAGAAGGAAGACAAGATTTTAAGCCTTTAATTTTCTCCTTTCCTTCCCTTTGCAGGGAAATTCCTCGGGAACCAGCAGCTGAGCTACGGCCAGACGCTTTCCTTTGATTACCGCCTGGACCGAGGGGGACGTGAGCCATCTCCGCATGATGTGGTCCTGGAAGGAGATGGCCTGAGGATTACTGCCCCCTTCTTGCCCCAGGGGAAGGTCCTGCCCTGTGGTGTCAGCCAGACGTACACATTCAGGTAAAGGGGGGTGCTGGGGTGTTTGGGGCAGGGTGAGCAAGAAAAGCTGTGGCTTCAAAGAACTCCTGGATTCAGCTGTGGTCCCTTGGAGGTGGTGAATGGTTGCCTGGTTTGGGCTGGATGCATCTCAGATGCTTCTGCCTTGGATGAGGAGCTTACTTTGTGAGAGGGGCGGTGTATAATCTGGCTTGAGGTTGGGCTGGGGACTTTGCTCGGGGTCAGTTGCATGGGTGGAAGGTGTTCCCCAAAGCCTGGAGCTCAAGAGGGAGATGGGCAAGGGCTGCCACTCGATGAGGCCACTCAATGGCCTCACGTTGCACCAGGGGAAGGTTCAGATTGGATATTAGGAAAAAATTCTACCTGGAAAGGGTTGCTGGGCACTAGAACAGGCTGCCCAGGGCAGTGGTGGAGTCACCATCCCTGGAGGGGTTGAACAGATGCAGAGATGAGGTTCTCAGGGACATGGTTTTTTGCCAGTGTTGGGTTATGTTTAGACTTGATGTTCTTAAAGGTCTCTTCCAACCAAAATTATTCTATGATTCTATGATTTTCATCTTGTCTTCTTGAAACTGGTTCTACTTCTCCTCCTCCCACGAGCAGGCTGGACGAGCACCCAAGCAGCAAGTGGAGCCCGAGGCTGAATCACTTGGAATATCACAGGCTGCTGGGAAACCTGACAGCTCTCTGGATCCGAGCCACCTTCGGGGAGTACAGTAAGTGAGGAGAAAGCTTGCAAGCACAAGGGTGGCTTTTCATTACTGGAGATGCCAAGTCTCCAGATGGAGACACCTTTGCTAAAAGTATTAAAAAATAATAATTTTTTAAAGCACTGTAAGATGGGCAAAATTAAATTATGTAGGGATTGAGCAAGATGGCAACAGCTGGGACAGCAAAGGCTTGGCTCCAGTCTGTCTGCCCACGGGTGTTGTAACGAAACATGCAACCTGTGCTGGTCCTGCGTGTGAGGGGCTGGTAGGTGGAGCTGCTGTCACCCATGGGTGACGAGCCATATCTCCCTCCAGGCACCGGCTACATCGACAACGTCACCCTGGTGTCGGCACAGCCCAGGGCCGGTGTCCCCGCTCCATGGGTGGAGCAATGCGAGTGCCCAGTGGGATACGGGGGCCAGTTCTGTGAGATGTGTGCCCCTGGCTACCGCAGAGACGCCCCTGGCATGGGACCCTTCAGCATCTGTGTGCCCTGCAATTGCCAGGGGGGAGGAATTTGTGATCCTGACACCGGTAAGAGAAGCCACTGCCATGTTGTGCTCGTAGGGCGTGTGGGATCGCCTGCGTCCAGAATGTTTGGCTATAGCGGGGTGTGGGGAGCACCGAGCGGGGCAAGATCCCTGGTTTGTGGGGGCTGGAGTGCAGGGAACATCATGGGTAAAACTTCCTGAAGCCTAGAAATTCTGCGGCCAAAAATACAGGAAAGATGCATTGGGATCAAATCTGGCTTAGGTGATGTTCATTGGAGAGAGAAAAAACATCTCCTGCTGCTTGGATAGCATTAAAAATCTTTTCTTCTGACCTTCTGTTTTAAAAGTAAGCGTGGTGTCTGTAGATATCAATGATGTAAACATTTTACTACACATTTTGTTAAAATAGCCTGCAGTGTTGCCATATAAAGCCAAAGTAATGCAAAGTTAAGCTGTCACTGTTTTCTAAATCTGAATTGGAATTAAATTTCCAAGTATCTGAGTGTTGATCAGAAGGGACAGAAGGCAATATGTGGCTCCTCGGGAGCTATAGGAGCTATGAAAAATGAGATGCAGCCACCTTTGAGTGGTGATGGCCATCCTCTGTGCCATGGGATGGGCTTCTCTGTGGTGTCCCGTTGCAGGAGCAGGGCATGGTCCTTCCCGCATGGTGACGGACTGATGGGCAGAGGAACGGAAAGAGTATGGGCAGGCGTGGGGATCACGAGGGGTCTGGTGGGTGATGCTGGACCACGGGGGCTTGCGATGCAGTGGGTGGCGTGGCCAGGAGGTGGGGTGGTGGAGGTTGTCCCACCCAGGGAGAGAGCAAACTGTCCTAAGCCTTTTCCTTCCTCCTCCAGGCGAATGCTACTCGGGAGACGAAAACGTGGGCAATAGCATTGGCTGCCCCTTCGGCTTCTACCGAGACCCCCGGCAGACACACAGTTGCAGGGCATGTCCCTGCGGCAACGGCCAAGGCTGCTCGGTGGTGCCGGGCAGCGAGGAGATCATCTGTGACCACTGTCCTCCTGGAGCTGCTGGTAATGTCCTTGTCCAGGTCACTTCTGCTCTGCCTGTCCCTGGAGTTCCCACCTGCTTTTTGGGGAGATGCAGGATGCTCAGAGCTGGGTGGATCATCCCATCTTCTCAGCCCAGCTCACCTGCCTGCAACAGAGTGCTTCAGCCCCAAGGGCTGTGCAAATACGCGTTGCCCTGCCTCGGGAGAGGTTCTCATCTAAACAGATAATGTGGATGGAAAAAGGATGGGTGAGGAGGGAGTGGACTAGAAAAACGGGGGGAAAAAATAAAACAAAGCACACAAAAAAACCCCAAAAGAACAAACCAAACAAACAACCCCACCCCCCAAATAGGATATGACTTGTATGAGGTCAGTTGTTGCACCTGCCTTTTGAGATCCTGCCCATGTGTTGGCCGTGGTGGTGAGGGGAGTGGAGATGCTGTTGTGCCAGCCCTGATGGGGCCGATCGCCCCCGTTTCTGTGGGGCAGAGGGAGCAAGGTGGCCTCCGCTTTTCAAGCAATAGCGTGAACTTCAGCGACTTAAGTCACTTGTTTTGTTCAGGCTGGAGAACAGGAGACTGAGGGGAGACCTCATGGCGGCTCCAGCTTCCTCACAAGGGCAGGAGGAGGGGCAGGCACTGAGCTCTTCTCTCAGGTGACTAATCATAGAACCTGAGGGAATGGCAGGATGATGTATGTGCCAGGGGAGGTTTAGCTTGGACGTTAGGAAAAGATTCTTCACCCAGAGGGTGTCAGTGTTCAAGAAGCAATTGGACAACACCCTCAGACACATGGTGTGAATTTTGGTGTTGTTCTGTGCAGGGAAAGGAGTTAGACTTGGTGATCCTTGTGGGTCCCTTCGAACTCGGGACATTCTGTGAAATTCTCCCCATCCCTCTTTTCCCAGGGACCAACTGTGAGTACTGTGCCGATGGCTATTTTGGGGACCCAGCAGCTTCCCAGCCCTGCCAGCCATGCCAGTGCAACGGCAACGTGGAGCCCAACGCCGTGGGCAACTGCGACCGCCAGACGGGCCAGTGCCTCAAGTGCATCTACAACACCGCTGGCTTCTACTGCGACCGCTGCAAAGACGGCTTCTTCGGGAACCCCCTGGCCCCTGACCCTGCCGACAAGTGCCGAGGTGAGAGCTGGGCTCTGTCTTGAGCTGGAGATGGCTTGAGAAGAAGCAGGATGCCGGAAAGTGGGAGCAGAGAGTAGGAACCAGAGCGTAGGGCTAAACGGTGGGAGGAAAGCAGGGGGAGAGGGTGGGTGGAAGGATGTGTTGAGACATGAGGTGGGGACAGGCTCCTTTGAACCTGTGCTGCTCCTACACACAGCTTGTGCCTGTGACTCGGCCGGGGCCGAGCCCCTGAAGTGTGGGAGCGATGGGAGCTGCATCTGCAAGCCCGGCTTCCAGGGTCCCCGCTGCGAGGAGAGTGAGTGCCCAGCTTGCTACGGGCAGGTGAAGGAGCAGGTGAGCATCTGTGCCAGCCCCGGGGCCACTGAGCAGCAAGGGGTGCAGCAACACGCTGACCCTCACACGTCATTCACGATGAGAGGAAATAGCCTCAGGCTGCACCAGGGGAGGTTCAGATTGGATACTGGAAACAATTTCTTCCTGGAAAGGGTTGTCAGGCATTGGAACAGGCTGCCCAGAGCAGTGGTGGAGTCACCGTCCCTGGAGGGGCTGAACAGACGGAGATGAGGTTCTCAGGGACATGGGGCAGTGCCAGGGGTGGGTTAATGGTTGGACTCGCTGATCTTGAGGGTCTCTTCCAACTAAAATGATTCTATGATCTTCTGGTGCAAGTGAAGAGTGATTTTGCAGGCTGCACCTGAACTTTGGGGCTGTACTCAATTTAACTGATAAAAAAAGCCATGACCTGGAGCTGCAGGCCCACTGTGCCCTATCCAGAAATGATCCTTGCTTTCCTCTCTGTTCTCTGTCCGGACTGCAGACCTGGTTCCCACCCTGGTCTTTCCACCGTGGGTTTTCTGTCCCACTGGCTGATGGCCTGATCTGCTGTGGTTGCAGGTGGAGCTGTACCTGCAGCAGCTGGCGGAGCTGGAGCTGATGTTCTCAGAGGTACAAGCTGGTAGTGGGGCTGGGAGCCAGGAGCTGGAGGGAAGGATGCAGCTGGCTGAGGAGATGCTGCGGACCATCCTCGGAGAAGCGCTGAGCCTACAAGGTACCACCCACTCTGTGCTGTAGTAGGGGAGGGTTTTCCTCGGTGATAATTTTTGTTTTGTTTTGTTTTTCTCTTCAACCTCTCTCTTTCCTTCTCAACAGCCTCTGACAGGTCTCTAGAAAGCCGCCTGGCCATGATGAAGGGGCAAGGGTCCAGCTCCCAGGGCCGCTTGGATGAGATGAAGGCAACAGTGGAGAGGCTGAGGTCCCTGGGGAGCCGGTACGAGAGGCAGGTGCAGGACACTCGGCGGCTACTGGAGAGAGCCCGGCTGGACCTGGACCGCAGTGGAGCTGCTCTGCGTTGGGTGGTAAGAGCATCCTCCTGCAATGTGCTCCTAGTCTAGCCCAGGGCTGAAAAAAATCCATGGAGAAAGCAAGAATTTAACATGCTCCAGTTATTATGTCTGTTTTGTGAGTGCAGAAGACATTCTGGTGGCCCTTTCTGTAGCGCTGCAACTTGGAGAGGTGCTGGTGGGTGTCTCTGAGGGGCTGTGGAGGTTTAATGTGCTGCAGTTGCCTCTTTTGCGGCTGAAGTGGATGGAGGGCAGGGAAGAGCACTCACGCCTCTCTTCCTTCCTCCTCAGACCGTTCCTGTTTCAAACCTTCCCGGGGGCTCGAATCAGTTCTCGATGCTGGCTCAGGAGGCTCAGAGCCTGGCTGACAGGTGAGTCCCTCCCGCTGTTGGCCGAGAGAGAGGGGAAGGGGATTGAAATCCTGCTGGGTGCCCAGAAGGTCCCTTTTTGGGGGCCCCCAGGCTACAGCTGCCCCAAACTCTGTGCCAGGCCTGGAGCAGGGGAAGATGTGACTGCTGAGCTGGTTTCGCTGCACTATAGAGCTGTCCTCGGTTGCCATTGAGGGTGGTGTTTGGTGTATTTTGGAACTATCTTTGGGGTCAGGGTTTGTCCCGAGGATGGCCAGTTGGAACAGGCAGCATCTGCCTCCCGCCTGGTGCTCTTCTGCCCTTGAGAGATGCAGGAGGGACATCAAGGTGTGTGTCACCTTCTCAAATATGTTTTGTTTCCCAAGAGGGTCCAATCCAGCATCACTGAACACAGCAGGGAAATTGATGGAGGAACCTGGAGTGGGAAACGTTTCTCATGAGCCCCCACACTGTGTTTTGCAGCCACCTACAAGCCGCCAACACCATCAAGGAAGCCGCCAAGGCAGCGCGGGAGGACGCACGACAGGCGCTGGAGCTGGTGCGTGCAGCTGCTGGCGGAGAAACGGCCACCTCCGGGTCCCTGCAAGGGCTGCTTGGCAAGTGAGTCATGGCTGCTGTCACCTACGTGGTGTGGGGGGATGTGGGAGGGATGAGGGGAGCGACCAAGTGTCTGTGCCACCCCTCTGGCTTCCTCAGCAGGGCTGCAGGAAGGTGCAGTTGGAGGCAGGGCAAGCAGGGACTTGGTTAGACTTTGGTCACTGGCATGTCTGAGTGGTGGAGATGGAAGGTTGGTGGCTCCGTGGAGCATCTGGATGAGGAGAATAGATAGGACAAGAGGAAATGGCCTCAAGTTGCACCAGGGGAGTTTGAGGTTGGATCTTGGGAACGATTTCTTCCTGGGAAGGGCTGTGGGGCATTGGAACAGGCTGCCCAGGGCAGTGGTGGAGCCACCATCCCTGGAGGGGTTGGACAGACGGAGATGAAGTTCTCAGGGACATGGGGTAGTGCCAGGGTTGGTTTAATGGTTGAACTTTATGATCCTGAGGGTCTTTTCCAACCAAAATGACTCTATGACTCTATCTGCTTCCCACCTCATGGACTGTGATGCTCCCCCAAAGCTGGGGAAGGGGTTTAGTGCCATGTGTGTGAAGAGGCTTCCAGGGGCAACTCTGTGCCTGCTTTCAAATCTGGGCTGGGTTTAACCCAAGGATAGATTTAACTTCATGTTGTCTGGTCATGGTGGTGCCTCTCCAGAGCCCACCACGGTGCTGGGACTTTGCACACCACTGGTGGGGTGTGAGCAATGACCCCCAATGAAGTTCAGGAACTGAATGGGGACATGCAGGAGGAAACATCCCATGGTAGGACAGGGATTAGCAGAGCCACTGAAGAGCCTGGGAGGGTTCAACTGGTACGAAACACATCTGGATGTTGGAGCATGAGCAAGGAGCCAGCAGATGCCCTGCTTGGCAGAGGGGCTGTGATGCGGGACATGTTTGCAATTAGCTTGGCCAGCATGATAAACCTGTGTGGGACCCTGGAGAGGACTTGGGGAGCATGAACAAGTCAATGTAGGAGGCAGCATTAATGCTTGGGGAGAGGGGTGTTGGCAGCTTGGCTGGTACCGTGCTCTTCAACCTCACATCCGTGCAGGTATGAGGAGCTGAAGTCGCTGGCTGGAGGCCTGAAGGCCGAAGTTGATGAGATGGCCTCCGAGGCAGACAAGGCTTATCAGGGCAGCCTGGTGCTCCTCAACTCCCTGTCCCACTTGACGAAGACAGACATTGGCTCCTTTGAGGTGAGGGCTTTGTGCCTGTGGGACCAGGAGATCCCCCTTCGCTCTCCCCTGCACTCCCTGCTGCAGCTCAGCCCTTCCCAGGGCTCTGTCTCCATGGGGGAGCCATTGGAGATGCATCTTCCCACCCTTTTGCCCTCATTGCTGGCTGTGGCACAAGGAGCAAGAGACAACTATCCATCGCTCGGGACACCTGTGGTTCCTGGGTAGATGAGAAAATCCTATGACAGATGGGATATGATAGATAGATTTGATAGAATCACAGAATAGTTTGGGGTGGAAGGGACCTTCAAAGCTCTTCCAGTCCAACACCTGCCATGAGCAGGGACATCTTCACCAGCTCAGGTTGCTCAGAGCCCCGTCCAGCCTGGCCTGGGGTGTCTCCAGGGATGGGGCATCCACCACCTCTCTGGGCAACCTGGGCCAGTGTCTCACCATCCTCATTGTAAAAAATTCCTTCCTCGTGTCCAGCCTGATGCTGGGACTCAAGCAGTCATCGCATCTCTGTGTTTCAGGGGGAGGCAACGCAGCTGAAGCAGGACGCCACTGCTCTCCTGACCCTGGTGGACACCTACATGGCCCAGTACCGGCAGCTCCAGGCCCGCACGGGGCGCTGGGAGGAGGAAATCAAGCAGCTGCTGCAGAGGGGAGAGGGCAAGAGAGCGGTAAGAGGTTGGCTGGGGGGGCTGTGGCTTGAGTCATCATTGTGAGCTGGAGCCCCGGTGGAATGTTCATGGCACCACTGCTACTACGTGCTGTTCTGGCCTGATCGCCTTCCTGAGAGATACAACCCCTTGGGGTTGGTCTTCTGGGGCCGGTGGGACATCTCACCGTGTGTGCAGAGCTGCTGGTGCAGGGTCTCGCCAGCACAGCTCCGCCATGTGAGGCAGGTTGAAGACCTGCTCCTGGAAAGATTAGAGCTCAGGTGACTCACGACGGCTGGAGCTGGGTGAGAGACTGTCTGATGCTCCTGACCATGTCCTTTATCTGCCTGTTGTGTCCCTTTGGCCTGCACAGACGCTGACGCAACTGCTGTCCCGAGCCAACCTCGCCAGGAGCACAGCCCTGCAAGCCATGAGTGCTGGCAATGCGACCTTCTACGAGGTGGAACAGATCCTGAAGAGCCTCCGGGGTAATGTCCTAGAAACCTTCCTTTCCCCTCCCTTGTGGGACCTCACAAAGGCAGCGCAGCATTCCACATGCGTTTCTTTCAGAGTTTAACCTGCAAGCAGATGACAAGAGAAGGGAAGCTGAAGACGCCATGAGGAGGCTACCGATCATCAGCAGCATGGTTGCAAGTGCCAGGGAGAAGACAGACCGAGCTGAAGCGATCCTGGGCAGCGCCGCTTCCAAATCCAAGGCGGCCAGCAGCACGGCAGGGGAAGCGAAGGAGATCTCCATGGGGATCCAACAGGTGAGGGCAAGCCCTGCTGCTATTGCTGGCAGAAAAGGGTTTGGAAGGGAAAACCAGGGAAGAAGAGGAGATGATTGGCAACTCCTAAGGGTCTCTTCATGGTGGACCTGATGCATTGACTTTTGGGCCTGACGCGTTGACTTTTTGGCTGATGTTTGTCTATAGTGAATCCTGCAGAGAGTTGGCTGTAGGTGAGTGGATGCATGGGGATCTCAGCAGGCACGTTTATCCCATGAGGATCTCTGCAGCATATCTCTGAAGCCACCTGTTGGTGACCAAGGGGATTTTTCACTGCCACACTGAGTTCGTGGCAGGCTTGTGAGCTCCTGGACTTGGTGTTGGTGGGTTCAGCTACCAGAATGTGTGTTGTAGTAACCAAGGAGTTTGCTGGTGTCTGCAGGAGGGGTTGAGTTATAATCATAGAAACAACTCTCTGGATCAACTGGTGG
This sequence comes from Caloenas nicobarica, assembly GCF_036013445.1. Lineage (NCBI taxonomy): Eukaryota > Metazoa > Chordata > Aves > Columbiformes > Columbidae > Caloenas > Caloenas nicobarica. The sequence continues at coordinate 3,463,669 of NC_088264.1, forward strand.
GAGCATGTGAAGGATGCAGGAAAACCTGCAATAATTTTGAGTCCCTGCGGAAGAAACCAGTTTCCACCAGCTGCATGCCCCAGTGCACCCAGATAAATTTCAGCTGTGCTCTGCCCCTCTGAAAGTGCCTTTGCCTTCCCTAGGAAATCACACGGCTGAGGGTGGAAGCCAACAAGACGGCCGACGGTGTCCTCGCTCTGGAGAAGGTGGTGGCCACCCTGCAGCACGAGGCCAAGGAAGTGGATGGTGAATTTGAGAGGAAGCTCTCAGAGGTTGAGATGGATGCCACTGTGATACAGACGGTAGGTTCCCATCTCCCTCACCTTGCCCCTTTCCCTGTTGACGTTTGGGCAAGACTTTGCCTTACAGCTGCCACCTTGCTTTCTTCAGACAGCTCAAGAAGCTCAGAGGGTCCATGCCAAGGCTGGCCAGGCAGGGGTGGCTGTGCAGGAGACATTGAGCGCCATGGAAGAGCTGCTGCGTCTGATGAGTAGGTTTTGCACTGCTGCTGAAGGGCATGGGTGCAGACATGTCCCTGTTGAGGTCTAGGCGGGGTGCCAGGAGCTGTGCGAGAAGCTGCCTCAGTTTTGGGCCCCTCGGGACAAGAAAGACCTTGAGGTGCTGGAGCAAAGAAGGGAACAGAGCTGGTGAGGGGTCAGGAGCACAAGTGTGATGGGAGCAGCTGAGGGACCTGGGGGGTTCAGCCTGGAGAACAGGAGCTGAGGGGAGACCTTCTGATCTCTGACCTGCCTGAAAGGAGGTCATAGCATGGAGGGTGTTGGTCTCTTCTCCCAAGTACCAAGTGATAGGACAAGAGGAAATGGCCTCAAGTTGCACCAGGGGAGGTTTAGATTGGATATTGGGAACAATTTCTTCCTGGAAAGGGTTGTCAGGCATTGGAACAGGCTGCCCAGGGCAGTGGTGGAATCACCATCCCTGGAGGGGTTGGACAGATGCAGAGATGAGGTTCTCAGGGACATGGTTTGTTGCCAGTGTTGGGTTAACAGTTGGACTTGATGATCTTGAGGGTGTCTTCCAAACCAAAATGATTCTTTGGTTCTGTGATGCCTGTAAACAGGCTGGGCAGCAGGATGGAGAAAGTATCTAGAAAGATCTAGTCCTCAGCCCTCATCCATGGTTCCCTCTGCCTTGTTTTCCTCCTGTGTGACAGACCAGCCTGGTGCCGTGGACGAGGAGGGCCTAAAACAGCTCGAGATTAATTTCAGCAAAGCCAAAACCAGAAGCAACCAACTGAAAGATGAGCTGTTGGAGCTGGAGCAGACAGCCGCGCTGCAGAAGACCCGGGTGCGGACACTGGAGAGCAGGATTGATGAGATCCTGGCAGATATTAAGAACCTGGAGGATATCCAGAGGAGTCTTCCTCCGGGCTGTTACAACACAAAAGCCATTGAACTGCCGTGAGCGAGCTCTAGAAAGGCTGCAGCAACTCCCAGGCTGTGAAGGCAGGAGAGCCTGGTCCAGCTGCCCTCCGCAGACCCAGCAGGACCGGCTGCATTTGGTTGTGTTGAACTGATCCTCTACCCTCAAGCTCAGCGTGGCTGCTGAAGTTCACATTGTCATGCCAGCCCTGGAGAGTCCCTGATTTTTACAAAGTGGTCCGTCCCTCCGTCATGCGAGGAAGGAGACGCCTGGTTGTGTGAAGGTGCTACTGGCTGAAGAACAGCCCGTTCCTACATTCCTCTGAGGTGCAGGTGGGGGTTGCTTGGTGTCAACCTTGGGAGTTTGCACATTTCAGAGCCTGAAGTTCAGGCCTGAGAGGTTCTCCACCCTCTGTGGATCCTCTCTCCTGGTCTGGCACACACAGAAGGACTAGAGTCTCTGTCCTTACTTTTGACACTGCCACCACTGCTTCCTCCTCGTGTTCTCCATGGGGTCTTCCTCACATTTCATAAAGCTGCAGGTCTTCCACAGTGCTTCTTGGTGAGGTCATTACCATTTTGCTAAAGGAAAAAAAAAAACTTGCCAGCTGCCTTTGAGCTTGGTGATGTGCTGGATGGAGGAAGATGGAGATCCCAGACTAGCAGGTTGGCAGAGGAGAGAACTTCTGGGGCTCCTGAAGTGGAAAGTCTTTCATGTTCCCTTCGGCCAGTAGAAGACGACCTCTTTTCTCCTGCACTTCTTTTCAAGTCCCAACGCCCTTGAGGGATGGCTTTCTTGTCAAAGCTCCTCCTGGGCAAGCACAGGTCTCCCTACCATCCCCTCACATGCTCCAGCACAACCTTTCCTTCCAAGCCTGGCCAGTTTGGTACCAGGCAGCATCCTGGGTGTCCCATAGCCCAGGAGAAGGTGGTGTCCCCTCTGCACAAGCACCTGGGACCCTGCAGACCTTGTCACAGGAATGGGGGTTTCTCCAGGGGTCTACAGCCACAAGCTCTCACATCTGAGAGCCCGGTCCCATTCTGCTGGAGAGCCACTGCTCCAATTTGATTCACTTAAAAATATTGACGATGTCTTGAACGTCTTTCCGCCTCTGGTTTGGTGCTGCCTGTTCCCCCCCTCCATCCATCCCTTCCTCCTGCCTGGTGTTGGATATTTCTCAGAGGCTCAGAGAGGGCTTCCCGCTCTACATCTGAGCAGAGCTTGGAGGAGATGAAGACTACAGTGCTCCCTTCACCCACCCATGGCCTTTCTGTGGGCCCAGCTCCATTCTGGCACTGCTCCCAGCTCCCGTTAGGTGTCATTTCAGGGAAAAAAGAAGAGCTAGCAGGTGCTAGAAGTCAACTCCGCTGAAGCCCCCTGACCTGCGTGGTGGTGAAAGAAGATGTCCTGGATGGAAAGGGACACTGTGGGGGACATGCTCACCCCTCTGGCTCTCTGACAAAGCAGCACCCATGCTTTTGCTTGTTAAGGATATACCAAGTACTATGTCTGCCTTATAATTTTATTTAAGCGAGATGCATTCTTGCCTCTGGTACGTCTTCCTTCTCCCGTTGTGCAGCATAGGGACAGGTATTATGGACAAGGCTTGATTTTTCCACAAGTTGGGAGTTTTTCGAAAGGGAGGAGGTCAATAAATAATTAATATTTTTGGCTGGATCTTGCCTACTGGTTTATTTTCTCTAGCTCCCTGTTTCGGGTAAGTTTGGCTATCGGTTCTCCCAGCAGTGCAGCCGCCTGCGTTCTTCATGCTGAATTCAGTCTTGGGGCTGTTTTGAAATGACACCAATAACATCTTTCTTCTGTTTTGTTTTGTTTATTACATAATTTAAACATTTTGCTGATAAAGTTTTTTTTTTGTCAATGACCATTTTTTTTTCCATATAGCAACAGAAGAAAAAAAAAATTAGTCTCCAAAACTTTTGACAAAGGTGAAATCGGCGGCATGGCAATTTCAACCCCTTTCCCTCCCCCCATCTATTATTTTTTTTTTCCCAAAAAGCGTTTGAAGTTCATTTCTCTTTTCAGCAAATTGCACTGTTTAAAAGTTGAGGTTCAAAGACCAAAACCCACAAGCATCTTCCCACCCGTCCCCTGCGCCCTGGAAATCCTGGTCCTCGCTTCCCCAGCGGTCACATGGATCTTCAGGGATTATTATTTTTTTGTTTCACATACCAAACCAGTCCCAGAGCTGAATGACCTGTTACAAACCCCCCGACCTGTTACGTCCCACCCCCCCATACTGTGACCTTTACTGTGAGCAGATACACAAAGGCGCAGGTAAGACCGATTATACTCATCATCCCTACCACAAGGCTACATCTCTAAGGTGCGCTGTCCTAACTGCGGTGGGGTGGGACACCGGCTGGCTCCCTGTGCGTCCCACCTCGCGTTCCTGAGGGAAGGAGGGAGGATCTGAGATGGCTTTGGGATGCACCCCTTCTCCATCTCCTTTGTTTTATTTCCTCTTGTCTTTTCCTCAGTTCAAACCCACTGTCCTTCCACCCCCTCCAAGGAGGAGTTGCTCCCCCAGGAGGTTAAATTCCCTCTCTATGTGTGTATGTTTTGGAGGCTGGTTGCTACCATAGCTTTTTCTCCTCTGGCTGGGACCTAAGAAACATAGGAGATAGGAGAAATTCAGGCTAGACATGAGGAAGAATTTTTTTTACACTGAGGGTGGTGAGAGCCTGGCCCAGGTTGGCCAGAGAGGTGGTGGATGCTCCATCCCTGGAGACATCCCGGACCAGGTTGGACGGGGCTCTGAGCAACCCGAGCTGGGTGAAGATGTCCCCATGGCAGGTGCTTGGACTAGAAGAGCTTTGGAGGTCCCTTCCAACCCAAAATATTCTGTGATTTTATGATTCTATGTCTGGCAAGGAGAAGAAGCTGCTGTGTGAAATAACTTCTGTGCTAGGGTAAAGGGCGGGGAGAGACTGAAAAATGGAACGCACAAGAACAATGGATGGAGTCCAGCTACCTGCTTACATACGTTGGGTATTTCACAGATATGTCCCACCACAGGGATCTGCCCTGTGTGTTAGCTAAGGGAGTGAGTAGGGTGTTGGTGAGCAGCCCAAACTGGGGGACCAGCATCTCATCACTGCACTGGCCTAGGAAAGCCACAAAGCCAGCATGGACAGAAGTTGCGCCTTGGTGGGCGGTTCTAGCCTGAGCCTAGTTAGCCTGGATTTGTGGCAAGCAAGCAGATGTCCAGGAGCTACAGGCAGAAGGGCTAAAAGGTTAGGTGGAGCAAAGGGAGAGGAAAAGGTGAGGAGTAGAGCAGGACTGTACCTTCTCCCTTGCAGCTGTGACCTTTTCTAGGGGCTGTGCAGGGTCCTTGCACCCTAAGGATGCTCAGCAGGACAAGGCTGTGCTTCAGCAACCCTCCCGTCTGCAGGATTTAAATCATTTTCTTTTGCTCCATGTAACCTGCCCTGGTTTTAACGCCAGCATCTCCACTAGGCTCCTTCCCTGGCATCTGGGGGCAGGTCATGGGTGGCAGAGCAGGAGCCTGGCTTCTCCCAAGGGACGTGCAAAGTAGCCACAGCCTGTTTGGGAGGGGGAAGGTATCATGCCTTTAATAAACTCTTCAAAGAGAGGAAGAAGGGAGGAGTGGAAGTAGAAGGGAGAAGTTTCCAGACAGAAATAGAGATCTGGAGGCCAGAGGATGGGGATAGACCCAGCACCCACAAAGCTCAGCCAGATTTGGGGCAAGTTCTCACCAGAGGCTTTGGGTCACCACCTACTTCTTCTTCCCTTGTTTCCTGGCAGCATAAGGGGCAGGTCCCTTTCTAGGTGCGGTGGGCTTCCCCCTCCAACACTGGATCAGAGTAAAGCATCACCCCAGCTCCACTTGCCTAGGGGCTGGGTTGGGTTCACTTGCAGCCAAGGAAAGGTGAGACATGACCTTCCCCTTAGTAGTGCTTAGGCGATGGTGCTTTCCAAGGCCTCTGCTCCCCTTCAGAAATTCCCTTTCCGTGGTTTTTCAGGGCCAGGAGGAGGAGGATTTTGTTAGCTCGTTTGTCCTACTGCTGGCCTGAGAAGGTCCACCTGCTGCGGGACACCGAGCCGGTTGGTTACAACTGCCCACTGCCAACAAGGATTCGTCTGGTCATTGTTGCCAAAGGGCTCACACTAAAACTGTGTAAGAAAAAAGAAGTCCACCTAGATTTATTGAGCTTAAGTACCATAAGATGACACAGAAGAGGAACGCCCTGCTCTGAGCATGCTGGGAGGATGGACCAGGGGTACCATTTCCCAGTGCCGTGCTGGGAGGGGGTGCTGGAGCTGCCCCACCTCGAGTGCACCAAGCACATCGCTCTTTTACTTGTCCCCCCTCCTTCCCTGTGTACGAAGGGGAGGGCAGTTCCCTGAAAAAAAGAGACCAAACCATTCCCCTCAGGGCCATGCCATGGTTCCCTGGACGTTGCTGAACGATGGAGCGTTGGTGCTGGGAGTGAGAGGCAGATGTGGTCAGGAGGCCATGGGGTGGGGAGAGAGATGGAGACATGGACTGAGAGAGAGAGAGAAACAAGAGTGATGGAGAGCTGTGGGCAGGTGGGACACGAGGGCTGTCTCGCTGCAAGGCCTCTGGCGCTTAGCCGGAGGCGTTGATGTAGAGCTGGCTCTTGAGGATGTAGTCAATGACGGGCTGACAGAGGTAATCCACAACATGTCCATCCCCATGCTGCAGGGCCAGTCTGGGGATGTGGAGGGAAAGAAGGGGTCAGAGCCCACTTGGGTGGGTTGGGTGGCACCTTGGTGTCCACACAAATGGAGGGGCTGGCTGGGGGAACCCATCTCCCCGCCTCATAGCAGAAGTCACCCACCTGCTTTTGGTGGAGCTGACGACCGACATGGGGTGGTTTGAGTCATCCTTCACCACCAGGATGTTGTTCTGTGGGGGAAGGAGGAAGAGATGAATGAAGGGATGGCCTGAAAGCAGGTGTTTGTCCCTCTAGCCCTGCTGTCCTTTGGGGGCTGCTGTGTGGTGGCCCCATTGCTTATCCCACCTAGCAGCTCAGAGTGTCTGGGCTCGAGACATTTTGTGTCCTGTGGCAGAAGTAGGTAAAGAGAGGATGGGAGGTCCTCTCGCAGCCTTCCCCAGCCACACACGCGTCCACTTACTTTGTACTTGCGGAGTATGGAGGAGTGGTTCATGATCCGGTCGGGGTCTGCTCCATCCCGGGGCACCACCACGATCCCGAACTCCCCCACGATCACCTCCATCTAGGAGCAACCCAAAGTGAGGAGAGCTTTCATAACAGTCCCGTGCAAAACCTGCTGCCATCTGCCAACCCCTCCCCATGCCGTGAAAGCCAGGCCATGGTCTGGATGGAGATACAAAGTGAATTTGAGGCTATCTGGACAGTCTTTGGCAGAAACTTGGATTTATCAAGGAGGGGTGAGTGGTCTGCAGTGGATGAAATAAAAAGACAGAGGGTTAAATCCTATGAACAGATGTTGAGGCTAGGAAGGGCTTGTCATAGTAGAATGAGGGTGGCAGCAGAAGAGATTGTTTGAGGAGGACGTGACCTCTGCCTCACTGGAGGCTTTAGGAGCAGGATGGACGTGTTGGTCCTGACAGAGGTCTTCTGGGGTTGTTCTGCCCTGGGCAAAGCAAAGCTGAGTTTGCGCCAAGGCTGGTGGCCAAGTTTCTCACCGCATGGGGATGGCTCCCACTGCCTCACCAATCTCAAGACAATCCAGGCTCATTCAAAAGAGCTCTGGGTCAGCAAATTTTATTAAGCAAAAACTGTAGATTTGGCTGTAAATGTACTTAATTTCTAACATCGAGCCAACTTCTGTAAACCTATTTCCTACTGCCACACCTCACTCTGCTGGGACTCGCATCTACTTGAAGCCGGCTCCGTCCAAGGGACGAGGAGTGGGAGCAGAGCCTTTGGAAATCCCTTGGGACCAGCTTACCTGTACCCGGGGTGATGTCCTCTGTGTGAGGAGGAGCAAGGCTTGGGGTTGTGGAAGGGGCAGCTGGGCAGGGTTGGTGACTTGCGTGCAGGAGGCCCCATCCCTCCGGCTGCCCATGTGTAGGGGAGGTGAGGGTTGGGATGGAAGAGGAGATGGGGATGGTGGCCATGACTCCTGCCATCCTGAGGGACCTTAGCAGCTCGCAGGAGTGCTGGGTGTGGGGAGCAGAGGAGGAGGAGGAAGGGAGCCTGGGGAAGAGGAGCACAGAGGCACCCAGCAGTGGTGACTCACATCTGCCTCGTTCCAGAGACCGGGGATGCAGAAGGACTCCAGCAGGTCGCTGCCGCAGAGCAGTAAGATGCGAAGTTCTGAAGAAAAGAAGCAGAGAAGCTGAGAGGTGGGAGCAAACAACGGTGAGCACCTCCCATTGCCATCCCGCTGCATTGCTTGCGGGGATCCTCTTCCACACAGACCTCCCCTGCCAAAACAAGTCTCACTGAAGATCCTCTGGTCCTTCTCACATCCCTGTTGGTACTAAACATTAAATAACCTCTACCTTATTTTGTTTCAGATCCTCTCCTGTGCTGCTGGGTCATTGTCAGCCTTGCTACAGCTGCACTCCAGCCCTGGACGGGGGGTATGCCAGGGGAAGGGAGTAATTTCTCCATGCTATAGAATCATAGAACAACTTGGGTTGGAAGAGACCTCCAAAGCTCCCCCAGTGCCCCCCCTGCCATGAGCAGGGACATCTGCACCAGCTCAGGTTGCTCAGAGCCCCGTCCAGCCTGGCCTGGGATGTCTCCAGGGATGGTTCATCCACCACCTCTCTGGCCAACCTGGGCCAGGCTCTCACCACCCTCAGTGTAAAAAAATTTTCCACTTTGGCTGCTTAGGTGGCCAAAATCCCCCTGCTGCTGAGTGCAAAGCTTGTCAGGGCCATGGACAAAGTGAGGATGTGGGTGTCCTCACTGCCAGAGGGCAGGTTTCATGGCACTTGGCCTCACTTTGCACCAGCGGAGGTATAGGTTGGACATTAGGAACAATTTCTTCCCCAAAGGGCTGTGGGGCATTGGAACAGGCTGCCCAGGGCAGTGCTGGAGTCACCATCCCTGGAGGGGTTGAACAGACGTGGAGATGAGGTTCTCAGGGACTTGGGGCAGTGCCAGGGGTGGGTTATGGTTGGACTCGCTGATCTTGAGGGTCTCTTCCAACCAAATTGATTCTATGGGGTGACTTTCAAGGCACGATGCCACAGGGAGTCTGTGCCAGCGCTGGGAGCCAGGTCTCAGTGGCATGGTCACTTTGGGCTGCTTTTCTGCCCTCGGGAATAGGCTCTGGCCAGTTTCGCGCTGCTCTGGTTTTCCCCCTGAGCCCCGACAGCTGGCACTGGGACAGGATGAAGGTCCAGCATCCTTCTCTCACCACCAGATCTGTCGTGCAACCGCTCCCGAGCCTGTAGTGCCAGCCCGGAGGAGCCAGAGGGAGTTGGATGTGGATGTGTACTCACCGATCTCCTCGTACCTCATCACTGTCCCCAAGTTGGCGTTCTCATCTGCGGGAGGGAAGCACAAGAGAGCTGCTGGTGCCCGGCCTGGAAGGAAGGCTGGGGAATGGTGTTGAAGTCGCGGCAATGCTGGAGCTTTCCTCTACCTACCCACAAAGGTGAAGCGCTCCATGGGCGGGCGAACGCAGCAAATCCGGCTCAGGCTTTCTCCCACCTTCCCCAGAATCTTTGCTAAAGGTGAAGAAGAAAAATTAACCAGAGAGACAATGATGCCCTGGCAGACTGACCCCTACAAACACTCTAGACGCCCTGACCCTGCAAGATGCTCCTGTGCCCAGGGGTGGGAACTGCTCTCAGCATCTCCCCACCACCATCTTCTGTGTTCTTAACTCCTGAGTGCTACGTTATGCCTTGAAGAGAGCAGCTGGACAGCTAAAATCTCTTTAAAAAAATCACAAGATGTTTGTTTTTATGGGATTTAAGTAATCCTCCCTCTTCTGCCCAGCTAATACCTCCATGTCCCACATCCCACCGGCTCATGGGGGATCCAGCAGTGTCACCTCTCCTGCCAGTTTGTCCCTTGCACATACCCCACGGGTACCAGGTAGCCTTTCTCTTGGCTGCTCTCACTGCCTGAATATTATCCAGCCGAAGACCAGGGAGATTTCACAGACATTTTAAGCTGTTCTGGGCTCCCCTTGCTGTGCTGGATGCTAACCAGTTCCTCCATCGCATTCCACCCGGGCTTGGGGCATGGAGCCCAATAAACCGACCTGACCCAAAAATAAGATGATGGAGCACTGTTTCTAACACTTGGCAGCCCTGGCTGGGAGGTGAGGGGTGGGTGGTCATTCCCTCCTTCCATAACCTGCTGCCACCTGCCTGCGGTGGGCTTGTTGGAGACGTTGTTGTTGTTGTTTTGGTAGATGGTCTGCGAGGACTCGTTCTGCGGCTGGCCGATCACAGGGGTGATGGAGGGGGTGTTGACGTTGGAGAGGATGCAGCCGGTCACTCTCTGCAACGAGGGAGAGATGTAGCTGGAACAGGACCTTCACCCCAGCTGCCTCCCAAAACCCGACCCCTGTATCGAGCCTTCACACCCCAGGATAAGGTCATCTCCAGTGGCAGGAGCACAACAATCCCTGGATGCGCTACATGTCTTGCTGCTTCTGTGCCTCCTTTTTGGGCTGCCCGTGAGTTTTTGTGGTGTTTCCTATCCTTGGTTTGCTTGCTATATCCACGTGATGGCAGCAGCCCTTCCCTCCATGTCCCTGCAGTCACCTCCCGTCCCATCTCTCAGGCCTGCCCGGGCTTTGGAGGGACTCTTCCTCCTGGGTTTTTTGCTCCCCACCTGCTGAACTTTCCCACCTCGCTGAGTCTGTCCCAGCCATATTTTGGTGTTCGATGTCCACGTTCTGCTGCAAAAGCAGCCCTGCTCCCACGCTCTCCCCGCACCGCAGCCAGGGCTGCCTCACCTTCATCAGGTCCCGGTGGTGCTCCAGCACGCTGCAGGTGGTCTGCCAGGTGTCCTGGTAGCACTCCCAGGGGTCCACCCTGCGGGGAGCACAGCAAGGCAACAGTGTTCAGCGATGACCTGCCTGGACCTCCTGGCCATGCTAACTGCTCCCCACCGGGCCAGCCAGCAGCACCGTGAGCAGCCACCATCACCCCATGATCTTCCTCCAAGCCCTTCCACCCAGCTGTCCCAAACAGCTTTGGGGACCTGAGCGTGCGCCTGGACACCGTTCCACTCTTGGTATCCAGCTAACCAGCTTTTATTTGGCTTGGTTGTAACCACATGTGTTACAACCCTGTTTCCTGAGATGTTCGTGGTCCCACCTCAGCCGCCAGATGCCATGTGGCACGGCTGGGAAGAGGGGTCAGCAGGCTGGTGCTGCAGGGGTAGCAAAGGTGCCACGGCACAAGGCTGGGGTGGGCTGGGTGACCTTGCGCCTCACTTAGACATCACCGACTCAACAAGTGGCTTGTGAGACCCACCCCCCCGAAGCCAAAGGGCCCCCTTGAAGGATGGTGTAACACTCCCATCAGTTCTCTGCTGGACCAGGAGAGGAAGGCCTCCAATCAGGCTTGGCCTGGGAGAGGAGAAAGTCCATCCTGGACCTCTAGCAGCTGGTGGCATCTCCACTTTGCATGCAGGACTTTGCCCCCACGGTGCCAGGGAAGGGGCAGGGGCTGCCAGGGCCGCCGGTGCTGTGGTGGGTACGGACTCTGCCCCTCACCTGATCCAGTCGGAGGACTGGACGGCCAGTTGGCACATGGTCAGGCGGTGCCGGCTTGAGACCAGACCCTGCAAGAGAGGGTGATGGGGGAACGGTTATGGGATGCAAGCATGGTGCCCTGGCCAGCCTGGGCTTGCAACCCTTCCCGGGGCAGAGCATCAGGCTCGCTCAGATGAGACAAGCCAGACGGATATGTTCCTGATCGCAAAAATTTATTTAAGCCCCTGTTTGCCGGAGAGGAAGAGTCCCAGCCTTGCCTCGGTCCCAGCTACAAAACAGTTGGTGAGGTCTGCTCAGCACCACCACTCCCAGCCCTGAGCTGGTGGGGCCAAACCCAGCGATAGTGGTTTCTGATGAAATTCCTCCAGTTTTCAGAAGAGGAGGAAACTCTCTCCTATCCTAAGCTGGAATTTCCCCCACCGCAGAAAGTGCTTTTAAAGGTCCCTGTTTGCATTGTTGCCATCCCCACAAAAAACTGTCTTTGAAATTGTTCAAACAAAAAAACCCCAACCCTAAAAGATGACAACTACTATTTTGGGTGAGAACGTTTGTCTTTGCTGTCTAGTACTTCAGCTGGTTGTAGGGTCTCACTGCAGTTTTTATCTAAAGAGTGAGAAGTTTCATCCTTTCCCTCCTCTCAGAGGCTTTCCCATGGTCAGGAGCTACCCTGGGCAGAAGAGGTCCATAAAGGATCATAGATGCAGGTGGTGCTGCCGACTGCTCCCCCCCGCTTCAGAGATACCATCACACACAGGAGAAAGAAATGGGAAATGAGGACAACCCACCGTCTTCCCATAGGAGTCGTGCACGGGTGAGACGATGCCACCGATGACAATGAAGCGTCCGGTCTTGTGCAGGTAATCCCGGGCTCGCTCTGAAGGAGGAGGACAAGGAAAAGGGTGCAGGTGGATGCAGCTGGACCCACTGACCCCTCAAAACCCTGCTACCACCCATTGGCTTTGCCCAGCACCCATGGAGCGGCTCATCATTGCGTAGATGAGGTTCTTAGGGACATGGGTTAGTGCCAGTGTTGGGTTAACAGTTGGACTCGATGATCTTGAGAGTCTCTTCTAACCAAAATGATTTTATGATTCTATCCCAGTGCAGGAAGTGCTGGGTGGGGAAGGCAACCAAGGGCAGGGCTGGATGCATCCTGACTGTCCATCTCAACCTTGGTGATGCTGAGCATGGACCTTCCTGGGGACCTCCAGACCTTGCAAGAAAGAGGATTTGGTGGGGAGAGGGCAGGTCTTTAGCAAAAGCTAAATCACCTTCAGACCCCAGATTACCTTCAACCACCTCGCCAGGGTTCTTCTGGTAATCCTGGAACAGCCAGACAGAGCTTGTGAGGTGATGCATGAAGCTGGTTCATTCCCTGCCTGCAGACAAATCCTTTCCTTTTGATTTTTCATTGCTCATGAACTATGTGCACCCCTTCTCTCCTTATAACTTCTCCCTTCCTTACCTGCTCTGGTTTGCAGCTGACTACCAGCCAAAAGTTCCCTCAGCACCTGAAAGGTGACCGGTGGCTCTCCTGACCTAGACCGTCACATTTGACAAGGGCTTCTTGGAGTGGGCAAGATTTTTTTTTTTTTAAAAAAAAAGGTCAATAACAAAACCTGCTCCCTCTGCCACCACTGGGCTATGGGAAGAACCAAACCCTCAGGTCCGTGCCCTTAGAAAATACCTTTTTAAAAATAAAATTTGTTGTGTCTTTCATGCAAAATACGCTGCTTCTGGGGACCAAGTTCATGGTCTCCTGGCAGACATGACTAAGGCCAAAGACACTGCAGCAGCTTTTCATTCCTCTTCTTGTCTGTTCCTTATGGTCTGGCATCCGTGCAGCTCCCAGCCTTCCCTCCCTGCTCATGCACAGGTTTTTTGCCTGGGAAAGTGCAGATTTTGATTTGAAAAGCCATCAACCTCGGGAGTCTCAGTCCCATTCTCTACCCGTTTGAGGGGTTTCTGGCCTATTTGTTGTTGAGCTCAGCTTCTGCCACGACTTCCCAGCCCATTTCTTGCCTGTTGAATACCTGTGATGTCCAGAGACCGCCTGGACCCCAGAAAACACCCTCAGGTATTTTTATTTTCTATGAGCACTTTATAGCCTGCAACACTGACGCGACGATGTTGGGTCAGAAAAGAAAAGCTCATTTCTTTTCCGGTGTAAATTGTAAATCCAAACCCTTAGCACTCCAGCCAGCCTTGCATGGCTTTTAACCGTTGCAAAGTAAATAAACTACCAGTGACGGACCCTGCCAAGAGGTGCATTAGCCCACCGGCAGCGTGCGGTGCGGTGGAGAGCTCTCAGCTGCGGCTCCGTGTCCCCCAGCACAGCCCCGCTGTGACGGCTGGCGGTTGACCTTAACCTTGCCGCGGTGGGGACAGACGGGACAGGGGTGACATCTGAACCCTTCCCAAGCGCTGGTGACACCTCAGCCTTGCTCACTGCCCCTGCAAATGCACTTCAGATAATTTCTGGCTGCACCGCTTTCCTGTGAGGTGACGGTGGGGAAAGGCTGGCCAGAAGATACACTCCGGGGCGGCAAAAATTGTAGGTGATGATTTTCATCCTGATTGCATGAAAAAATAGTGTCCTGCTTCCCCAATAGGAGATCAATGCTTATTTATGATGTGTTTCTTTTTGGTGAGTCTTACTGAGTATATTTAATCACATCATCTCAGCTCCTCTGGCACTGCTCTATCACCTAAACTTATGTTAATGAAATAAAATATTCCTCACGTTCAGTTTTTCAAAGTGTAATTTCAAATAGTATTTGCTTTGACTTTGTGCGCGGTTCATCCGCTTCCTTTTTCCTTTTCCTTTTTTTTTTTTTTTAAATGGGGGAGTCCCACTGGCTGACTCTGATTTATGCCTTTCTCCCCCAGGGGATGGAAGCTGCAGCCCGCTCTGTGCCAACCCTCTGAAAACACACACGAGACAGCGAGGAGGTGAGAAAGTTTTGCACAACGTTAATCGCTCCTCCCTGAGATCTGGGGCAGGGGAGGGTGCGCAGCCATGAGTGAGGGAGAAGGCAAAACCATTTTCCTGGGTGTCCCATTCTCCTTTCAAGCAATTTGGCCTCTGACATTCTCGGATGGGAAGAGGGATGTGGCTATGAGGTGACGAGGGCAAGGCAGGAGCTTTCCCGCTGTCTGAAATACCTTCTCCTGCAGGGGAGAGTGACCCAGATAAGCCAGCACAGTTTGGTTTATTATCGAGCTAGCAGCACTTGCAGGACCTAAATGTTGCTTCCTACCCTGAGCCCAGCTCAGGAAAGGAGCCAGCAGTTGTTCTCCGTCTAATTGAGTGGTGTGTGTGTATATACATATTTTTAAAAAAAAAAAAAAAAAGGAGATATAACTCTGAATGCCAAATCAGTGATGTATTCATCAGAGACGTAGTCATCTCTGAGCACAGCTCTTCTCTCCCGCCTGCCCCAGAGCCACTTTCTCTGTCCCACCTCGTGTCTTCACTGCCATCGGCACCTCCATTTCCTTGACTTCCCAGAGGGACAAAACAACTTTTCTACTAGAAGAACAAGCCCTGATCGCGCCTCAAGACAAGTTTCTCTTTAGGGAAGAAGCAGGCGGAGGGGTCAGAGTGTGGTTCTTTGTCGTGGGATTGACCCTTCCCAAGGCGACCCTAGGGAGATCCCAGTGTGTCCCACCAACCCAAGCAGCCTGTCCCGCCTTGAGCTCTGTGCCCCTTTGGTGATCTCAGTCAGATTCCCAGGAGACTTTTGGTTGGTAAAAATATCCCGTTTAACCCCCTAATGTTTGATGATTTTTCATCTCCAAGCTAATCGCTCGGTTATGTTTTTTACCCTGCACCCCATTAGCTGCTTCCAGGCATTGTAGAAGCAAGAAACTTGGAAGAGACTTCCATGCTAAACATCTTCGGTCTTTGCTGCACATTTGTTTTAATGTTTTTTTCATAGGCACAAAAAAGCATTGGCCACCAAGTACCTGGAAACTGCTGGAGGCTATGAAAGACCCCAGAAAAATGTTGCTGCTGGTCCCCCCACCTTCCAGCCTACCCAGGCACCCCACCAGCACCCAGCTCCGAGAGCCACCCAAGCGATGACTAATGCAACTCACGTTATTGCCATCTGTTGACCACTTCATGGCAGAAAAGGGAAACTAGAAGTTTAAAACAAACAAGCAGAAAAAGGTTGAAGACTGAGTCACCGTGAGCTGACCTAGAAATAGCAGAGCGCTTGCTGGAGACCTAACAAGATGGGGCCTGGGTGGGGGACCTAGCTGGGCCCAGGTGACCTGGGTTTCTTAGATAAAGCTGTAGAGGAACAGCCTATTTGATGTGATTGAAATAAACTTAAACTGAAGGCATCCTATTTCTCCCTCTTTTTTTTCAGAACTGGAGTATTCCAAGTGGCAACGAGTGCGAGAAGGTCCACAGGAGCCCAGGAGGAAACTCTGGATCCCAGAGCTTGAGCAGAAGCATCTGAGGAAGAGCCTGGCAAAGCAACCCAGGCCAAAGTGCTTTTTTCCTCCCCCTGGAGCATCCCACCTGCTGTGATGGAGCAGGTAATGCCCATCAGGTGAGCAACATGAGGACAAATATGGGGAGATGCTGCTTGAGTTGAAGCTGCCACCGGCTCCTCCAGGTACAGCCTGGACCTACTTTTATGTCACTCTCACCACGTCTAAGGAGAAGTGATGTTATTTATTGCCCAGAGATCTCCATCCCGGTATCACAGGGAGAGGACGAACGTGCTCAGCAGCTTTCTGTTTCTCACCTGAAGGATGGGCCAAGGTGGACCACCCTCCACCTGGTATTTAACACCCAGAGCTTGGGGCTGATGAGCTGTGGGGAAGCATCAGACCTGGTAAAAGCAACTCTTAGCAGACAAAAATGGATGAAGAAGATGACTTCACGTAAAGAAGGATATTTTGTTGAGCTCCCTGCTGCAGGACAGCACGGAAACGCCTTGCTGGGAAACCTTCAGAAAAGGATTAAGCACCTCTAGGTAAGGTGAGCGTCTGTATACACAGTATTGAAATGAAAAGTGAGAGGTGGTAGAACTTTCCCTTGTTGGTGTATTATCTGGCTGACCCAAAATTCAGCAAGGGCTGTGCACTCTGTAATGTGGTGCATGGTGGAGGGGAGAGACTTCTAGTGTAGTATTTTCCTCATATTTTTTAGAGAGAAATGTACCAAAACGCACACTTTCCAGCACTTGGTGTAAAATGCCCCCCTGAGCACCAGGATTTATTTAAGTACAGACTGGGTTAGGGGACATCAATGCAGCTGGGCTGGGCAGAAAGCAGTCGGAGCAATTTCAGCTGAAATCCGTCTCTCCTATAGGGCTTTTGAGACTAAACAGCTCTCCAGCTGGTGTAAAGCGATGTAAATACGTTGCCTGCAGTAAAGTGACATCAATTTGTGGTGTGAATCTGGCTCGGAGCTGGTATTCTGTGGCTGTATAAATATCAGGAGCAAAAATAAACTGGCAAGCAAAGGGGAGGGTGCTCCAGATAGTCATAACTGCTCTGTTTTGAAATGATTTTTCTTGCCCTGGGCCCATGGATATAGTCAAACAGGACAAGGGTAGCAGCAAAAGGAACCTGGCAAATATTTCCATTATCCTGCCGTGGTCTTATTTTCCTTCCACCAGGATGAGGGTGGGACGGCCAAAGTAGGACAGGCACCTCCGTGTTTGTCCCTGGGGAGGTCCCAGTCCTTATCTTAACCAGCCACGGGTTGAGAAATCAGTGTCATCTAGTGCCTTTTATTTCAAAAAAAGGAGGAAAAAATCAAAGCCAAACCACAACAGATTTCTCCACTTGTTTGCCACTGCCCTAATTTCCCTGTGCAAGTGCTCTGTTTTCATTTCCAAGCCATTGTAGCACATCAAAGCCAGCAGTTTGTACCCCTGGGCATGGGCTGATGCATGGCAGGATCAGAACCCTACCTGGAGCTGAGGATTTATGGTTCCCAAATCCCCCTGCAGCATTTGTCCGGCAGCTCTTTGCTGGTCTTGGGTTGCCTCAACACAGGGCTGAGCCCCGTGCCGTGACTCTCACCCCCTGCTTGTCTTTGCTGACAAAGTGTCTGGAAATGCTGCCCCTGCAGGGGTCTGTGTTGGCTGAACGGGGACTGTGTGGGCAGAAAATGTCCCACCTACAGAGATGCAGAAAGGTCAGGGGGATGCTGGTGATAGCATGGGACAGAGGAAGCAGCCGAGGGAGGACTTCACCTTCATGGTGCCACAAAAGGGATGTCACGTTCCTATTACCACAGCTGCACAGCTCAGCAAAACCCTCTACTCTTCACTGATCTATTCCCAAGACCCCTTTTCCCCCAAAAGAAGCACTGACGCTAGCTTTTCACAAAGCAAAGGTGCCAAAAGCAAAGCCACAAGCCATGCCTTCCAGCATCCCCAACCCAGCTCATGAGTCTTGCTGGGAAAACTGGATTTTCCTTCCTTCCCTTACCAACAAGCCCCAGCAAAATGGGATCTCCTTAGCGAAGGGGCTGTTGGGTTTTCGATGAAAGTAGAAACCTTGGTGGAGCAGAGACTGAGCAAATCCTTCCTAGCCTGGCTCAGGGCTCTCTACCCATCCCGTGGGGAGCTCCTCTGCATTTGCCTCCTTCTACACCAGCTCCAAACTAGACGTATCCCAGTTCATCTCCTCCTGGGGCAAGCCCTATAGTGGCTCTTGAAAATATGTATTTCGAAAGACTATAGGTTTTTCTGTTCCCAAAATATGGATTTAGCAGTTTTCTGTGGGTGTGAACTTCAGTAAGCTCGAGCTTACTAAAGTAAACTAGTTGATTCTGGAGGGGGAGAGAAATAAAACATGCTCCCGAATTATGCTGTCTTCTCCAGGTGTGATGCACACCTTCAACACCGGCGAGCAATGCTGCTTTGGGGAGATGAGAGCTGTGCTTAGCCCTGTTTTGTTTTCAGAGCTGTGATGGGCACTGCAGATTTTTCCCAGCTTTCTCCATGCAGGCGCATCCCAATAAATCCAGCCCTGCTTGGCTGGGCGCTGGTGGCACCATGGGAGCAATTGCAGTTGGGGTTATAAATGCCAGAGTGGTAGATGTGCTTGTCTCCAAGTCCAGAGCTACCCTGGCTTTATCTCCATTTTAGGCTGACTTTTCTGTCTTGGAGGTTGTTGGGTCTTTCTACAGGTGCTTTAGGCTAGGGTTAAGGTTAGGATTAGAGCTAGAGGTGGGATTATCTGTGCTGCACATTTTATGCCACCGGACTGTTTCTGTTTGCTCCTTGTCTTCTGGCCACAAGTGGTGGGACATGGGCTTGGACCTGTCTCTGATCCACCTCTGTGCCACCTTCCATATCTCTGTGGACCCCTCTCAGCCCCGCTGCATTGCTGCCAGAAAGTATTTCAGAGGCCAGGACGTGCAGGGGTGAGGGTATTTATTTTGGGCCAGTGGCTGCACAAAGATCAGCCTCATCACCAGCTGCTCCTACCCGCATCCCCCATCACCGCGGTACCCGGCACAAACCCACAGCAGCCCGGCAAGGAAAGCCAAGAGGCATGCCCCCCACCATTGCATCCATAGGGAGAGATTAAGTGACATGCCCAAGGTCGTGTGAGAGATGTGGGCTGCCACTGCTGGGGTTTAACATTCAGCTAATTGATACCCTCAGTATTGCATGGGCTGCTATTAAAAAGTATCAGAGAAGATGATGCGGGAGGTGCGAGCATCTTAGTGAGCTTGAATGGTTTTTAAATAGAAGTGGAGCCCCTGTTTCTTTTTTGAATGAGGTTGTAGGACTGGATTTGTCACTGCTGAGTTTGTTTATAGTCGGTGGAAGTAAGAGAAGGTACGTGGCACATTTTGGGAGGTGGCATTGTCATGGAGACAATGTAATGTCTCACAGACCATAATAAATGCTGCTAAATATTTAAGAGCTTATAAATATTTTAAAAGATTCCTTGAGTAGTTATTGATGGAGTTTAATACGGTGCTTGGGAAAACTCCTCCTCTCAGTGGGTCATAAAGAGGAGACAAGATGCCTGAGATGCAGGAAGCTGGCAATAAAGGCCGTGAAAAAAGAGTCTGTATGGGGTGCAGTGATGGGAATGTGACTTTAACTGATATATAATGGCATCCGAAAGCACCATGGCTGCAGTCCTGCTGGTGCTGCTCAGTCCTCCTGGCACAGCATCCCAGAAACTGCAGTTTTGGCATGTTTTGGGCAAGTGCTGGGAGTGGAGGTGTTGGCGACACCCCTGCGGCACAAGGCTGGGCTGACCAGTTTCACCGTATGACACTGCTCTGAGCTGGGAGCACTTGGTTGGGCAAGTAACAAGCGACAGGATGAGAGGAAATGGCCTCAAGTTGCATCAGGGAAGGTTTAGATTGGATCTGGGGAACAATTTCTTCCTGGAAAGGATTGTCAGGCGTTGGAACAGGCTGCCCAGGGCAGTGGTGGAGTCACCGTCCCTGGAGGGGTTGGACAGACGGAGATGAGGTTCTCAGGGACATGGGGCAGTGCCAGGGGTGGGTTATGGTTGGACTTGATGATCTTGAGGGTCTTTTGCAACCAAAATGATTCTATGATTCTGTGTCTTGCCCTCCCAGACCCTTTCTACCTGTGAAAGCTTTTGGCTGTTTGCTGTGATTTCAGCAGCTTGGGTGTCAGCAGAAGCTCCCCATGGCATTGCAAAACCTGTCCAGAATTAACTTTAAAAGTTGCTGAGAGGTGGCATGGATGCTGCAATTCCCTGCATCCAATAAATCAGAGATGAGATGGAAACACATGGCAGCCTCGCAGAGGCCTCAACTTCTTATTCGTGTTGCAGATGGCAGAGGCAAAGCCTCTCTCGAGCTCCTTAGGAGCTTTTGCGAGACGGGGAGGGGTTGGAATTTTGATTCTGGTCATTTGCAGATATATTTGCTTTTAAGCAAAAGGGGAAAGTGCAAGCTGGCATCCTGCTCATCCTCACAGCTCTGTACCAGGCAGTGATGCTCTCATTAAGCTGCCCTGCAGGTTAGTCATCTCAATATACTTAAAAAAAAAAAAAAAAAAAAAAAGGTGATTCTTGAAATTCAGGATATTAAAACAACACACCAGAAACAAAAGCCCCAGCTTCTGCCTCTCCCTCCCTCTTTACTCGCAGAACTCCATCTCTTCAGCTCAAAATCTTCTTCAGGTGATGCAGCAGACCTCGGTGCTGCTCCTCTGGAAAGGCGGCCTTGAATCATCAAAAGCAGCCTGCTGGGATTTTTAATTGCTCAAATTTTCTTACAAAGCCATACAGTGAAGAATTTTACTTCTGACAGCAAAGTCTTCTTTTGTTGTTATCCATCAGAAATGTTTTTTACCCAGCTATTGGTTGGGATACAGACTCTCTTCAGTAACAGATGCACGTAAGATATAGGGACAATTTAATTCTAATCAGAAAAAAAGGGTGAGGAAAGGAAAGATGATGGAGACTTGCTGAATTTCTGGATTCATCTTATTATGAGCTATGGTTTTTTTGCATGAGTCCAGGTCTCAGTGCTGTTTGAAATGAAGCGCGTGGGAAACCCTGTGCCTAAAGAGTTTCAAACATTGAAGGTACCAAGACTCCCTACGAGGAGGGCACATCTGAGCAACACAGGGTGTTTCAAAAAGACAGACCCAATTCAAAATCATGATATCTTTGAAACCAGGCCCATCTTTTTAAAACACCCTGTACTGCACAAGCCCCTTCTGCATGAACGGACCTGGAGCAATCCCTCACTCCATAAACCAACGTGCAGGAGATGAGACAGTCGGGATACAGGTAGACGCCACAGATTTGATTCAAATCTATTTGCTATCTAAGGCTTGATAGTGCCAAAAAAAAAAAAATAGGTGTAAAAAAAAAAAAGACGGATGCTTTTGATGGAGTGAAATAACAGCACTCCAACCCTTTCCTTGGGGGTGACCCACCTCTGAGCATCCCCACCACATCGCTGGACCTCACGGGCACCGTGTGACCACAAGAGGGGAAGGACGGTGTGAAAGCATCTTCTGCAAGGGAGGGACATCCCCAACAAAGCTCTGCTGATCAAAGGCTGACAATCAGAGGTGGAAGGGGGACAGAGACATGTCAGCAAGGGTTGGGTTTGATGGGTGACCCAAGCCCCAGAGGTGAAGCTGTGTCAGGCTGCTCTTAGAGCTGGACAGAAATAAAACCGCGTTTGGCGAGCAAGGCTGTTTACTCGAAGCCAGAAGTTCACGTGTGAGAGGATGGGTTTTGAGGAATTTCAGGACCTTAAAAAGGCAAGAAAAAAATGCCTACCCTGCCAAAATGGGGAATTGGAATTTACAGAGAGGTCTTTCTTCTACAATTGAAGAAAAACAAGTAAAAAGAAAACAGAAAAAAAAAAACCACCACAATATCAAAACACTGCATCTTGATCAACCTGATACCATCGCCCCCCACCAAATCCCTCATGCTCCTGTTTGCAGAAATCACCAGAATAAGCCTCCAGTTCTCACATAGCCATGTGACGGCACAAGCCCTTTTCCCCGCAGAGCTACAAAAAACCTCGTTCAGCATCTTCCCTCCGACTGCCAGCTTGTTGGCTCCCTCTCCAACCCTGAACCACCACGAGGGAGAACCGTGCAAACCTTGGAGCCTCTGACCTTGCGTGGTGATGCCTTTAATCCCAGGATTTTACTCAAGACCACCTTCAGGGTGAACCATGGCTTTTTGATCGAAAAATGTACTTTCTACCTTCCTCTGCAGGGCTGCCCTGTGGTTTTCATGCTCTGACCCTCAGGTAGGAGGAGGACGCAGCTGTGTTGGGGTTCTCTGAGCTGGTACAATATGGGGAAATGATTTAGTTGTCAAAGCAAGCACCAGCTCCTCAGCTGGAAGAGTGCCAATGCGGGCTATGGTGTGTTAGCAGGGCTGTGCAGATTAGATTTTGCTTTTCACATTGGCTGGTTGGCTTTTGTCCTTTGGGTGGCATCACTTGCACAGGAAGGAAGCAGTAGGTGACCTGTGGTGAGGCCAAGATGAAGGGGGATGTTCTTTAGGCAGTAAATCTGTAAATCCCACTGCTGGCAGTGTTGTGCTGCTCCATGTGTCCCCACAGGTGCCAAAGCCACCATGGGAACGTCTCAGAGATTCCCCTTCTGAGCTGGCTGCAAGGGAGGAGGGTTAAGCATCTACCCCATGCTCAGGTCTTTGTTCTGAATCTTGTTTTTCTCAGATTATTAAGACTTTTTTTGCATGACAGCTGCTTTTCCTTCTCCCTGCCTCTTAAGAATATTAATGGATTTTCATTTCAGGCTGAAGCCCAACGATGTTCACAGCAAGTTTTAGAAACAACCTCTGCCCTCTTCTCTCCCTGATATTAGCATCCTAATCTGTCTCCCATAGCCACATAAAGCTAGAAAATACAACTCCAATTTGTGACTCAGAACATACATACATCTCAAAGCACATCTGATACCACAAATAACTCAGAGTGTATTCAGGGCGATGTGGGTGTTTCTCTCAACCGCTTGGTATGGATGGCTGTACAGCACTGCATCTCACCTACTTTTTAATTATATATTATGTATCTTATGCGAATTATTAATTTGTATGTATGATATTTGTTTTATATACACAGACATGAATCAGCCTCATTTGGGGAGCCCTAGTGACCCAGCCTGGTAACCGGCAGAGGATGGAGGGAGCCCTGTTGCAGTAAGTTCAGTTCCACACGGGTGCAAGGCTTGGGTTGCATTTGTAACAAGAATTCCACCTTTCTGGAAACCCAAGGATAATGATGATACTGAGTCTTAAATCCATATGACTGGTGGAAAAAATAACCCAGTGGTAACCTCTCCCCCACTAGAAGAGATTTCCAAATAATTAACCCATCTCCTATTCAGGCAAAAATCCTGTGGGCAAAGGTTGGCTTTTGGCCTGAAAAAAAAATGGCAAGATCCAGTCTGAGAGAAATGATGGTTGGCATACAACGGTATGTCTACAGTGGCATACCAGTGCAAATCTTATATTTTCCTTTGGCTCAGTGCCATGTGTCAAATAAATTGTGTCTCTCTACGTTAGGCAAAAAATGCCTTTATCAGGCTCATGATGCCCAAATTTCTGTCTGAAAGATGAAGTCCATCTTTTTGCACCAATTCAGCATTTTGAAGTACAACACTTACAGGATGGAGTACTGTTTTGGTTGGACTCCTATAGCACAGAGCTAAAGGAATAATGCAGATTTTGGTGGAGATTCCCACGGCTTCACATGATTATTCTTTTAGGCTTGGAGGGAAGCGTTTCTCAAACAAAAAAGAACAGGGATTTAGAAGCTAAATTCTGTGTACCTTCTTTGTAGAAGATTCGTTTGTCCCTAGTAGGTATCTCAAGACTTATATTCCAGTATCCCTACAGGATATATATATATATATATATAAAATTTCCACATCAAGCCATCCTCTTTGAGCTAAAACATGTCTTCCTGAAAGATGTCCGAGTCTTGAGCTAACAGCCTTCAGGTGACCGAGCATCCATCAAGTACCCAAGTACCTTTTCCTGCTACTTGATTAGCTTCACTCAAAACCACATATCATATTTGTAGGTTGAAACCTACAATTTCCAAACCTGTTCCTGGTATCCTGGTATCCAAATCTGTTCCTGGCACCTCTCCGGTCTGCTGAATAAAGGAGTCCCCTTCCGTCACACAGCACGTATCCCTCCCCCATGCAGATACTTAAAGGCCACCATCAAGTCACTCCTTAACATTTTTAAGGATGGATCTAGGCTGAGCCCCTCTAGACTCTTGCCACAAAGCCTGGTTTCCAGAGCTAACTTAATTCTTGTTCCTGTTCTTCCAAAAAGGGTTTTGCTAACACTGTACATGAAAATAATACAACCTTTCTTCTGCTGCTTGATATTCCTCTGCTTGTATCTGCAAAGATTGCATTTGCTGCCTTATTTACAGTGTCACATAGACTTTGTATTCAGCGAGCTACAGACAATCGCTCCTCAGTCCTCGACACAGTCACTGTTTGGCAGAAGACATTTGCCTGTTGTTTATATTTGACGTGCATTCCTCCTTGCTGGACATATGACTCTGCATTTGACTTCACTGTTTGAACAAGCCCTTTTGACCAAACGACCAGAGTCAGGAAGCACAACCGACTCGTTACCATCATTAATTGCTATTCTACCTGCTTTGGGGTCACCGGCACTTTTTACTGGCAGGGATTATATATTTTTTTCCAGGTCATTGATAAAGATACTGAACAGTACTGAGTAAAAAAATTAATCTCATCAGGAGTCTACTAAAAACACTCACTGTATACCAATATCACACTAATCCTTATTTTCTAAAATATATCTTGTTGGTGGCTTTTAGTCCATGGAATATGTGCCATGTTAATATTTTTAGTATTATTTTTCTTAATAAAAATATTATCTAGGACTAAATATGGATTACAGAAATCTGTTTTATCAATAGTTGCTTCTATCAGTGCAGTCCTTGTAATTTCATTTAATTATTGTTTTTATTTTTAAGTAGTTACTCTTGTTCCTTGTTGTTTGCAATTGTTTTAACCTTAGAGAATAGGCTTTTTTTGAAGTTTCAGGTATATTGATGCCTGGGACTACATTTTGCTGTCATTTATGAAATGGAATAACAATGTGATCATTTGCATCCAGAAACCCATCATTTTCTAGCCTGCTGCCCAACTCGTTATGATCAACAAAAACAAGGTCTGACTCAGAAATACCCCAAGCTGCTTTCAATTATTTTTGCACTTGCAAACTTATCTACAGCTTCTAGAAACCCCAAGGATGCTTCTCCAGCTGTAGCATGAGACCTTCAGCATCTGCTCCCCAGCCTCAAATCTCCTGTCAGACATCAAGGATGGTTCCTCTCTCTGTGCTCCAAGAAGGGATATTAGAGGGGCTGATTTTTCTACTCCCATGTTTTATGTGGTCTGCAGCAGACGCTTCACCCTCACAGGGCTTCTCCCCACCCAGGAAAGTCACTGTTTGTATAGAGATCTCCTGGCATTTTGAGCTTTACCCCAACCGTCAGTATTTATGGCACGTCAGACTGTCTTTGACAGAGACTGCCCTTCCTCCATCCCTCCCTCCCTCTTGTCTTGCCTGAACAGGCTGTAGCAGTGATTCCAGCATCCCCATCATTTGGATCATCTCACCGATGCTCAGTAATATCAGTCATCTCACACGAACGCTTCGGATTCCTTCCTACTATTATCGATCTAAGGGTTGGGTACCTTAGTATTTTAATTAACTGCCTGTATTTTTGTTCACTTCTGGTTTTAGCTGCTTGGCCCAGTCCCTCCCTCGCTCCCCGGTCAGAGGACGTAGAAGTGCTGCAACGACCGCAGACTTGAGACCTAATGGGCAAATGTCAGCTTGGAAATAGCACCGGGAGCGACCCCGGGGGGTTCGTGGGGGGCTCCTGGCGCTATTTTAAGCTGCGTGTCTGACAAGGTGAGTGCAGAGGGGGAAGCCCGTTATCTGAAGGGAAACAGAGCCCACGGCTGGATGCCAGCCTGGGGGCCGAGGGTCGGGTTCCGCCTCCCCCCGCGGCGCCTTCAGCACCAGCTGCCGCGGACAGCGCCCGCCCGGGGTCCCCGCTCCCCGGGGACCGGACCGCGGCTGCGCCCCCCGAAACGTCCTCCCTCCCAAACCCCTGCCCGGGACTGACCGAACATCTGGATGTGGCCCTTGGTGATGGGGTTGAAGCTGCCGCAGGCCAGCAGGATAACGTGGGTCTTGGTGGTCTCCGTCATGGTGGCGGCGCGGCCCTGCCCGGCCCTGCCCCAGCCGCTTTTTGTGTCTCGGTGCGGCTGCGGCGGCGGGAGGGAGAGGAGGGAGAGGAAGGAGGGAGGGAACGGGGGCGGTGCCGCTGCTGCGGGAGTGGGGCCGGGACCGCCCCCCCCCGGCATAGCCCGGGGCACGGACACCCCCGCGGGCATAGACACACACGGTGCATCCATCAAATGCCCGGGGGTGGGGGCTGCGGCCAGGAACCTGGGTGTGTACACGCACATATGTGTATACACACATACATGTATACATGTACACGTATGCCCGCACACCCCCACCCCCCACATATGCACACGTCTACCTGCACAGGCACAAATATGTGCACACACATCTGCAGAGACATGGACACCTCTACACATGCATGTACACACAGGCATGCACACATAGAATCGTTTTTGTTGGAAGAGACCCTCAAGACCATCAAGTCCAACTGTTAACCCAACCCTGGCACTGAACTACATCCCTAAAAACCTCATCGGCGTGTCATCGACGTGTCAGTTCAACCCCTCCAGGGATGGTGACTCCATCACTGCCCTGGGCAGCCTATTCCAACGCCCAACAGCCCTTTCTGGGAAGAAATTGTTCCTATGATCCAATCTAAACCCCCCTGGTGCAACTTGAGGCCATTTCCTCTCATCCTATCATTTGTTACTTGGGACAAACAAGTATGTACATGCAAACATCCACACCCCCTGTATGTGCACAGGCATGCGCGCTACTTCACATGTACATGTACACAGAGACGCATCTCCCTTCTCCGCAGAGGGCTGGGGAGAGGTGGCAGATACCTACACACACACACACGCAGGGGCTATGCTGCCCCCCCAAACAAAGGGAACGCGTTGGCTTCCTCAGGGCTGAGGAGATGTAACACACACCTGGTCACCCCCAAAACGTGGTGTTTGACAGCAGCCACACTGTGCTTGTCCCCTGTCCTGCTCAGATGACCCCAGACACCCCAGCACCCACACCCTCAGCCTGGGACACACTTGGGCCTCCCGGCTGCCCCAGCCTCAGGGCGGCATCGCTGCAACGGCCTTCTCTGGGGGGACCAAGGGGAGGCCAGCTTGGGGGGGCTTCAGCTTCACCCACCACCTCCATTTCTGTCTGAAGGAAGCCAACATCACGTTAGATGTGGGTGAACCAAAAACTAGTCTTTATGGCAAGGTAAACCAGTACCAGACCAACTGACTGTCTTCATTCCTCATTTGCATGATTGCAGCATCGCTGCTCTCCACTAATGAGGCTTCTCTCTGGGAGAAAGGGCCACCAGAGTCCTCTCTGCTGCCAGCCACTGCTGGCAGAGCTGCAGGCAGCTGCCTTCAGCCACCTCCCAAAGGCTGTTTCTGCCTCTGGCCTCTCGCTTCTCTCCATCTTCCACACACAGGTTTCCCTTTCTCTTCCTTCAGCTGTCCTCCTCCCTCTGTCCTTACAAGTACCAACACAGGGCTCTGAGCCACTGTTATCTCCTCTCTGTCTTCCCGGAGTGCTGGCTTGCAGTCCTGCCCTCCCCAGCAGGATGTATTTCTTGCTGTCCTGCTAAGACAAATTATATCCAGCCCTTTGCTTGAAAACTTTTGCCAGCTCAGCCAGGTGCTGGGATGCTCGTCGGTCCTACCCCCAAGTGATATGAAGGAGCAAGACCCCCAGGGGATGAACCCAAGAAGATATTGAGGCCATTTGCTCAGAGAACCCTTAAATCCTTGTTGTGGAGGCCCTGGCTGCAGTCATATCCCCAGAAGCATGTGCTGGTCTCTTGCTGCACAGGGGTGCGGTAACACACCCCGGCGTTATGTTTTTAAGCTGATTTTTAATTCAGATGAAGCTGGCATTGAGGGAGAGGGATGCTGAGACAGCCAGTGTGCTCTGCTCCTTGCTCCCTGCCTGCCCGCTTCAACTCCATCCAGATCCCCAGGGAGACATGGCATTTGTTAATGGGGGGGACTCCTCTTTGGCAACAAGCCGGCTGAAAACCTGCTGGTGTCTGAGAACTCGCAGCCCCCTTTGAATAGATTTTGCAGGTTGGAGGCTGCAGGAGGAAGATTGGGAGGGAAGCAGGCACAGCTGCTAGAATTGAAATAAACCATTAAAAACCCCACCCATGCAGCACAGAAAGGAGAAAGCAGTTTACATGCATTAGTCAGAGGTTCTTCTAGCCAGGAAAAAAGTAAAAATTAAAAAAACCCCAAACCAACAACAAACAAAACACTAGGCAAATACTCTCAAGTAGGAGGAAAAAAATGGTGTTAAGGGTGTAGATGTCTGTCTACAGGCAAAAATCCTTCAGGGAGTCTTCTTTTCTCACCAGTAGAGATCCAGGTGTGGAGCTTGCTGCTGCAAACACCAAATTATTTGGGTTCTCGGAGGTTCGCTCTCGGTGCCAGTCTCAGAGCCAAGCAAAGCCCACGACAACAGGCTGGTAGGTGGCACAGATGCGGCAGATCGGCTGCAAGGTGGGCTTGGCTGGGCAATGAGGTGGGACCAAGAACAGCCACCCAACCATCACCCTGCCAGGGTCGGAGAGAGGCTGCCAAAACCAACCTGGAGGCAGTGTGACCCGGGCACAAGCCTGGATGAGGTCAGCCACCAAATTAGATGCACACGGTGGCCCCCAACCTGTGCAAAGTGTCCTGACCGTGTCCTAAAAACATCGGCGTCATCTTTGCTTGCTCGGCTTAGCTGCAAGAAACACCAGGGGAAGCAGATCCATTCCTTTCCATCAGCTGTGTGGGGAAAGGGTGGTAAATAAATGAACGGATAGCAGCAAATTAGTAAAGGTGTGGTATCCTCTTACTAGCTCTGTTTAGACATTTGGTGATTCAATGGGAGGAGATTTTGGGGGTCATGCTGGGGTTTTTTGTGCTGCTCTTCTGAGCTTACCCCAAAAGGGAAAGACTTGCTGTTTTAGGAAAAGCTGTGGCTCTGTGCAGTTTAACACTGGTGCTGTGCTCGGTATAACTCTGCCTTTATAAACCATAGGCTTTAATTAGCATTTAGAAGCCTTGGGGTAACAGCAGAAAAAGAGGACATTCCTCAAGCCTGCCCTGGTCACACGTGTGTGCTGACCAACCAGTTCTCTGTGTGCACATGCGTGTGTCTTTCTCTGTTTTCACAAAACTTGTTCTCCGATTTTTTTTTTAAATCAGCCAACAAGTTGAGAAGCGGGAGTACAACCCAGCAAGGGACAGAAACCTCTTCTCCTTTGGAAACCTGATGTTTCTGGGTAAGCTGGTTTCCAGACTGCCAAGACGGGGATAACGGTGCTTGTTTTCCATTGCAGAGGCTCCAGTGTCTCTACCAGAGGTACCAATCGTCGGTTGTGTGATGGAGCAAGCTGCAAGCCACTATGGCTCCTGCACAAGAGCTGAGGTGAGATGCCTGAAAACCAATTTTTTGTTAATCCTAACTCCATACCCCAGTAATTTTGCGAGGGACGGGGGGCATCTTTTCCCTTCAGCCTTCCATAGGTTGGCAGCTGTAGGAGCATCAAGTGCTGGTATTGCAGAAAGCACAAATGGAGAAAACCATGCGTGACTGAGCTCTCCTGCTGCATGGTGAACCCCACCGCAACCCAGCAGGACTGCCAGCTCCTGGCGTGCACAGCCAAAACCATCTGCCCTCTCCATTTCACGCTGGAGTTTGACCTTAAACACAGGAGAACGAAAGGTGAAGGTGGCCTGTCCAGATGTGGGTTACGCACCATCTGGCCATGGCAGGGATGAGGTCTGGCCAGCGCTGGCTGTATCCATTCCTCTGCTCTCCTGCCGTGAGCCGGGGTGGGTAAGCGATGTGGTAAATCAGCTGTCACTTAGCAACACGGCAGGTTTTGGTGCGGGAGCAGCACCTGCCAGGCAGTGCGGCGGCTCAACCAGCCCAAGATGTGCACCCAGAGCCAAGCGCCCGGGAGAGACTGGGGTGCACGGGGAGATTGCTCACCTCCAACACAGGCTGGGTGTGCGGGAGAGGGTCAGATCCCCCATTTTCCCCTGATGTTTTCCAGCCTAGTCTTGATTTGCTTTTCCTTTTGCTGCTTTCCCTGAATGTGCGGGTGCGACTTTCCCACCACCGCAGCCAGATGCTCCCTGCCAGCCCTTGCTGTGATCGCAGCGCCGGAGCACCCCGAGCCCCCCAGCTGATTTGGGCTTCAAGCCAGCCCCCAGCGGCAAGCAGACATCTGCGTAGCTGGTACAGCAGGACAGACAGAGGGCAGAAGGATGATCAGCTTGGTTTTATCCTCTGAGGAAGGAAATAGCAGGGAGAAATGCACCGACGTGCCCACCTTGATGCAGCTAGTAACAGCCCTGCAAAATCACTGCCGGCGGGACCCAAGAGGTGAGGCTGGACCTGTTAATGTCACTTGAGGTTCACAACCGAAATCTATTGAAAAAAGGGGCCGGGGGTAGCAGGAGTGAGCTGCTCTGCCAGAGCAGGTGAGCAGGGAGCCGAGCTTAAAAGCATCTCCCGAGCAGAGGATGGAGGCCCTGAGGAGGCTCCTTTAGCTGCGGGCTCATCGCAGGCGGCACCAGCCGTATGGAAGTGACCCTGACCTTGGTCACCTTTTCATGGCTCTCCTGTCTCTCTGCTGCTGGACCCAGCAAGTACAAACTGCCTCAAGTTCTTTGGCCATGTTAACCACAGACAAGTGATTGCGAGGTCCAGCTGAGGAGTAAGAGGGGCTTAAACCAGTCATGAACCCATCCTGGCACAATTCAGAGCCTTTGCTGGCTACAGCTAACAGGGGGGGTTCGGTTCTGCTCCCCACATGCTGGCCCTGTAACATTTTTTAATGCAACAACCCCCATCTAGGAAAAAAAAAAGGTACTTTTCTTGAGAATTAAGATTAAGGAGCAAAAGATCTTGAAATAGGGAGGTACTCGCTGTGTCGCTCAGTTGGAATAAAACCCCCAATTCCCACAAAGCAGGTTTTTCGTGTACACCCCAATTTGAGATGCCATCTGAACGTATCTAAACAAAACTCAGGCCTGCAAACCCAGCCCCTAGGAGAGAAGGGATTTGCAAACGTAAGGAAGCCAGACTGGGCTGGCAGATCGGGCCAGGCTGGACCCACCAAGCTCGACCAGCTGGTCATGGAGACACCGCACGGGGTGGTCGGTGGAAGCACACGAGCAAGGCTTGGGGCTAACTGCTGCAACGGCAGCCTGGCTGAGCTGGAGACCACGTCTAAGGCCACATGGGATGGGACAGCCTGGCCCAAAGGAAGAAACCTTCCCGTTCTCATGACCCAAGGAAGGAGAGAGCAGCGCTTTTCAGCTGGTGAAAGAGATGACTTATAATCGGCATCTGGAAATTCCTGAGTAGCCCGGGGAGCGTGGCCAGGGACCATCTGGTGACCATCTCTTCCAGCTCAAAAGCTTTTCTCAGGGTATAGTTCCTCATTCCCTGGAAGAAGCTGCTAAAAGAGGCCAGGGCATAAAGCTCCTGGGGACATGGCGAGTTTGTGGACCTAACATCTCGCTGTGGTGGCCTCTGCAAACCGATCCCAAGCGCTGCGTGACGTTTCTAGGACACCGGGCTGACTTTTCAAGATATCTCCTCGGGAAGGTCAGCTCGGTAGCAGATTGCTCTCTCGCCCGTATTCAGCAGCTGAGCGTTGGCCGCAGATGCAATTGGCTCCACGGGCGTTTTAATGTCTCTAATTCTGTCTGAGGTTACAGCTCAGCCGTGCAGGATGGATCGATCTGCGCAGCCACGGCCTGAGCTGGGCTCTGCGGGATGGGGATGCGAGGAGGAGGCGCTCGGTGCGGCTCCCCAGGAATGGCTGCTTTCTCCTTCCCTTCCGAGATTTGGCTTCTGTTTAGTGTGAAAGGGTGCTGCTTCTCGGGATGTGCAGCACTTAACCTCAAAGAATTAAAAGTAAATCCATTAGATACCTTATGAATTATAAGGATTAAAAGGGATTTCTTTAAGAGGTGCAGCCTGTTCTACAATTTTTTCTTTGTCCTGAATGATATTTGCAAGGGAATGATGAAGACTCGACAAACCTCTACACAGTCAAAATTCCTGAAGTTTTGCGTATAGGCCATATTTGGAGAAATGAGGTCCTAATTAGGGTAAGATGAGGCTTTTGTTACTCACAATTAAAAATCTAAGCAGCATAATCTGGAATGACAACAAATACATTTTAATCACGGTAACATAATTACAGAGAGTGATGAATACAGGGCAAAATCAAGATTGTTTAGGTATCTTCATACTTTATTTCTTCCTTCAAGTTCTTCAATTGCTTTCAAGTGCTAATTTCCCACGTTCACATCATTCAGATTGAAATAATCACCAAACCTGCAGAGAACCTGGCAGAAGGCCAGGGTACACGGCCGTTCACAGGGTCTCTGGTCTTCTGTCCCCATCTGGGCATCAAATCCTTCCCAATGCTCTGCAATTAACAAAATGGTAGGCCACGGTTATTGACTCTTTTATTATAAAAATGAGAATATGTGTTGACCTCTACAAAAAAATCTGCTTCTTTGAAGATAATTTTCATCACAAATCTCTTGGAACAAAACTGCGGGGAGACTGACTTGCAGCTCCCCCTTTAACGTAAGGAAATTAGCCCCTGTGCTGTGTGCACCAAAAGGTTTGGAGTAGAATTTCATAAGAGCAATCAGCAGCGACACTGAGTCTTTGAAAATGCCGTGTGGGAGAAACTGAGGTCAAATCCGGAGGTGCGGGGATGTGGAAGAGGTAAAAGGAGTGTGCAAGGGAGAGAAACTCTCTGCTCCAATGGCGGAGAAACTCAGAGGGAGGCAAAAGACTCCACAATTCAGACAAAAAGCCCTGAAAAACAGAGAAAAACCTGTGCAGGGTCTGACATCCTTTCCTTCTGTGGCTGGGAGATATTAGAGAGGAGTGAGAAAAAGCAAAAGCAGGCTTTGTGGCTGGGCAGGTTGCCCTGACAGGCCAGAGCTTCCCTCACGTCGCTGCCTCGAGGCACGGCACTGCTCAGCAACTTATACCGGTGCTAAACAGGTTAAATAACATCGGCAACAACAACCTCCGTCAGATTCACTTGAAAATGCTTGAGGCTGCATGTTCCCCACTGCTCAAGACTTGGAAACCAGCTCTGCCCCATGCGAACCTCTTGGGCATTTTGGGGTGGCTCTGGAGGTGGCGTGGACTCGGACAAGACCAAACAAGAGCCTTTGAGTCAATGCTGCCCACTGCTTGCTTGAGCGTGATGCCTCGAGGAATCGCTTTCTGCTCTCCTGGATGAGACTTGTGTTCATCAGACAAAGAGATACTGCAGAAAGGCAGAATGTGCCCTGGCCAAAATACCCCAAATCAACCTTTTGCCTTCAAATTTCCCCTCTCCTATTCACACACAAGCGCAAAGGTCAGGGAGATGTAGCCCTAAAAACTCCTGTTTGCACAGATCCAACCTGTGGAGCTCAGAAGTGTCTTCCCAGTTGCACAGGACAACCAGCCTGCGCTCCAGTGACTTCGTCTAAGGTCCTACACAGTACTAAAATGGACTGGAAAATAAATAATCGCCTTTTATTTTAAGCAATAACAGTGCAGGTTAACTAATTTAATTTTAAGCATTTTTTAAGCAATATTGTTGCTGCCACAGGGGACACAAAGCAGAGGATGTGCCAGAGGGCTTTTTGAAGTTTGGTGGCTACCTTATAGTTGGGCTGTACGATATTGTTGTGCCTGGCAGGAAGCCTCTGGCAGGGGATTCTCTCCAGAAAAAAAAAAAAAAAAAAAAAAGGCAGAAAAAGGTAGAAAAGTGAGTTTGTTCAGCCAAGACTAAAGAAGGAAGTCCCTGGAACAGCCTCTAGGAGAAAAGCGATGGAGAAACCAGACATGAAAATCCCAAGTCAGCTCTGTGGGAGGCTCACAGGGAGCCTGCGTTCCTGTCAGGTTTTGGCTTTTGCTGCGTGAGCCAACGTAAGCTGCTCTCATGGCACCACTTTGCCGCTGTGGGACACTGCTAACGTGGGACTGGGGAAGGATCCGGCTGCAAATGGGGAATGGAACTGAGGGGCTGGTGGAAGGGCAAGTGGCAGCAGCTTAAGGTGCTTCTGCTTTCAAAACCTGGCCTATTCAGCTCCTCTGTAAGGAGAAGGAATGGATGGAAAAATATGGGAAGAGTAGAGATAAGCATGAGGTATCTGCACAACAGTATGTGCTGCCTGGTGAGTCTCCTCAGAGATCATAGAATCACAGAATCGTTTTGGTTGGAAGAGACCCTCAAAACAGAGTCCAACCGTTAACACAACCTTGGCACTAAACCAGGTCCCTAGGAACCTCATCTCCGTCTGTCCAGCCCCTCCAGGGATGGTGACTCCAGCACTGCCCTGGGCAGCCTGTTCCAATGCCCCACAGCCCTTTGGGGAAGAAATTGTTCCCCAGATCCAACCTCAACCTCCCCTGGCGCAACTTGGGGCCATTTCCTCTCATCCTATCACTTGTTACTCAGGAGAAGAGACCAACACCCTCGATGCTCCAAGCTCCTTCCAGGCAGGTCAGAGATCAGAAGGTCTCCCCTCAGCTCCTGTTCTCCAGCTGAACCCCCAGCTCCCTCAGCCGCTCCCATCACCCTTGTGCTCCAGCCCCTCACCAGCTCCGTTCCCTGCTCTCAACTCGCTCCAGCAACTCAAGGCCTTTCTTGTCACAAGTGACCCAAAACTGAACATAATATTTGAGCTGCAGGGTGGCCCCAGCATGCTGGGTCAGGAACCAGAAGGTCGAGGCTCCAGACAACGTGAAGCATCCAGGGAGAACCCAGGACAACATGCCCTGAGAGATGCACCTTCTAAGAGCTGCATTTGTGTGTTGATCCAGGAGATACAGAGTCCCTGTGGCAGCTGTGCAAACTCAATCTGTCTGTTTTAGCTGAGGACAGGCTGTGGGCAGGCAGGAGCAGCCCCAGTTTGCCCAGTGCTGAACCAGTTTGCTCCTGCTCTGCAGCCAAGAGCCTGCAGGGATGGAGGCTGAGCCCCGAACCCTGCTATGGTGCCTGCCCGAGGTGCCGTGCAGCGTTCGACGGGAGGTTTGGGAGAATGGCTCCCTGCCCAGCCCTGATTGCACCGAAACCAGGAAACCGATTCCGCAGCCTCAAGAGGCTTCTGTTTAAACATGTGAGGCCCTGAAAATCATTTCCCTAAACATGTTCTCGTTTCAACCTGAAAAAAAAAAAAAAAAAAAAAAAAGTGAGGGTTTTATTTTCGAAACACGATCTTTCGTTTTGTCCTCAGGGTCACTTATGTGCTCAAATAACATGATCTGCATCAGCCAGCCTCTTCAGTGCTCATCTGATCCCCAATTTTCATCTGCCTCATTTCTTCGGCCCGCCATCAAATGGACACTGAACTCAGTGGGATTTTTTCTGCCCATAAAGATGAGTTTGAGCATAAAATGAGTCACTGAGTAGGCACAGGAGGCAGTACCACATGGTGTAGATAGTGTAAATATTTACATGCGATAGGCTGGGGCTGTTTAGCCTGGAGAACAGGAGCTGAGGGGAGACCTTCTGATCTCTGACCTGCCTGAAAGGAGCTTGGAGCCAGGGGGGGTCGGGCTCTGCTCCCCAGGAACAAGCGCCAGGACCAGAGGGAACAGCCTCAAGTTGCCCCAGGGGAGGTTGAGGTTGGATCTGGGGAACAATTTCTTCCCCAAAGGGCTGTGAGGCATTGGAACAGGCTGCCCAGGGCAGTGCTGGAGTCACCATCCCTGGAGGGGTTTAAAAGGCACATAGATGAGGTTCTTAGGGACATGGTTTAGTGCTAGAGTTGGGTTATGGTTGGACTCGATGACTTTGAGGGTCTCTTCCAACCAAAATGATTCTGTGATTCTATGATTCTATGGCTGCCATACCGAGGTGCAAGGTCACCACCCGACGTGCCCGTGTCCCAGCTCCACAGCGGGACGTGCTGCCCGCGGTGCCAGGGCCACGTCCGGGGCGCGGGGCTCACGCCGTGCCCGAGCTCGCTGCGGTGATGGAGGGACTCGGAGACGAGGGCTGTTCGGGACACTTTGGCGTGACCCTTGGGGCCGGACACCTGAGCAGCTGAGCCATGGGGATCCTGGGGTGTGGGCAGGGAACGGGCAGCCTGGTTTATGCGGGAAGCCCAGGCCTCCCAGCGTTGTTCCCGCCAAACCGCTTTCTGCCGGAAAGGTACGAGGCCGCCATCACCACCCTCGCATGGAGGGACGGGGCCTAATCCACAGCTCCCTGTGCCACCGCTTGTCGGCAGGCCGACCGTCCCGCCTCGCCGAGCTCCGCTAAGGGGCAGCGGATAACACGGCGCCGCCGCCAGGGCCCCGGGGCGGCCGAGCCCGCTGGACGCCGCGGCTGCAGGCCCGGGCCCGGCCCCGGCGGGCGGGAAGGCGCCGCGGTTGCCGTGACGACGCCCCGCTGCCCCCTCGGTTGCCATGGCAGCGGGCGAGCCAATCGGCGGGCGCCGCCGCGGGTCGGCGGGGGGGGGGGGGGAAAAGGCGCGGGGGAAGGGTTTGCCGGTGGCGCCGCCGGAAGTGGCGGCGGGGCCGGGCCCGGAAGCGCGGCCGGCCGGCGGGAGGGTCAGGGCGCCTCAGCGGGGCGGCGGGAGGGTCAGGGCGAGGAGCGGCGGCCGCCGCCGGGGCTGCTGGCGTTGCCGGGGCCGGCGCTGCTGGGGTTCCCGGGGCGCGGGCGGTCTCTGCCCGGCCGGAGCGCAGAGCGGGGACACCCCCGCCCCTTCCTTCCTGCCGCCCCTCCCCCGCGGCGGCAGGCCCTGCACGGGAAGATGGCGGCGGCGGCCGGAGGCGGCAGCGGCAGCAGCAGCGGCGGCGGCGCGGGGGCGGCGGGCCGGCCCGGGCTGTGAGACCCGCGGCGGGACGGGGCGGCGAGCGGCGGAGGATGAGCCTGCTGTGTGCGCAGTATCTCCGGTGAGAGCCGGCCGGGAGCGGCGGGGTTGGCGGGGGCGGGTCGCCGGCTGCCCTGAGGCGAGGCCGCGGCCGCCGGGCCTGAGGGCGGCGGGGAGAACGTGGGTCAGGCGTGAGGAGGCGAGGAGCTCGGGGGATGTGAGCCGGGGAGCTGCGGGGGTGACCCGGCCGCCACGTTACCGGGCCCCGCGCCGCGGGCGGGACGGAGCCGCGTTCCCCGCAGGCGGACGGCCCGAGCGGCTGCGGAGCTCAGGGCTCCCCGGCAAGGTCAACCGGTGCCTCGGAGAGGGAAGGGAGAACTCACCGGCTTCCCTTCCCGAAATCCTCCAGCCCCTTTGGAGTAGGTGCCCTGATCACCCGCCGCTGCGGAGCGGCTGCCAAGTGTGACCCCGGCCAAGTGAAACCTGCGCCCGCAGCCCCCGGGGGGCTCAGGGAGAAGGGAAGTAGAGGAGTCGTGTCTCAGCCCGGGCGTGCTGCAAATCCTCTGTGGCGGCTTGAACAGTCCATCGGTTTTGGGGATGGTCAGCAGAGGGTTTGGGGGAGAAGCGAAAGTCAGCCGGGGTTGTGCTTCTTGGAAACTCTTCGCTGAATGGAAGCGCTCCGGAGCCCCTGAAGTGGAGAGGGTGAGGTGCCGCATGTTGGTCTGAGCAGAACTTTGATAGGCCTTTGGGGGAAACTTATCTTTTGGGGGAAACTTATCTTTTGGGGGAAACTTATCTTTTGGGGTATGAAGTGCCTTTTCTTTAGTGATTTTTGGAAAGGAACATTGTGAGATACCAATAGCTTTTCAGTAGCTGTAAAATCCTAAATACCTCGTTGTCCGTGATGTGTTGCCCTGCTCCAGCCCATCCAGAGCACCTCATGGAAAAGGTGTAGCGATGCCAAAAGGGTGCGTGTGCTCTTTCTGAAGAGTTATGGGCTTGGGAAGGACTTCTAAGGGATTAATTTAAGGAGGTCTTTACATTTTGAAAACACTTTCTATCCAGGGTTCTGAAACACTTCTACTGTCTCCTCTTACTGATTCTTTAAATCCTTCTCTTCCTACTCATCTTCTCTTGTATCTCTGTCTGCCTCCTTCTGGTAGTCTAAATCCTGCCTCAAGTTTATCTTTTCAAAACAGAAAAAAAAAAAAAAAGTTATATTTTTTTCTCTAATAGCAAGCTTATGAGCCTTTTTCTCTTCCAGGCTGCTAAACTAGGCTGTCCTAGAACGTTCGTCTTTCTTTCCTGTTACACTATGGAAAAAGCTCTTAAATGCCTTATTATTAGCTCTCCTCTACCAGTAAAAGACTTGCTTTTATATTTTAGTATATGTCTTCATAATGTTTTAACTTCTCGCTCCCATTTCCCTCCCTGTGACTCGAGTCTTTGGCTGCCTTGCGTCATTACAAGAGTTGCACTCGTCGTGCCCCAGTCACCTTTCTGCACCACCGGACTCTTTCTTAGCGTTCTGAATTCTGCCACACCAAGCTGGAGGTCCTCCTTGTTTGCAAGAGCAAGTGGGCAGTAATCACCTGTTTCTCCTAGCTTTGTTCCTCCAACACCGTAGCTCATCCTGGGCCTTCACTTCATCCTGACTGCTTTCTTTGTGTTGGGCGTAATACAACAGGACTGAAACATCTGGGCACTAATGTATTACACGTAAGGACTCCTGTCTTTTGTCATCAAGAACCTTCTCTCCTCCAAAAAAACCAGGACAATCCCCCTCCCAGACTTTTCAAGGACTTTGTAGTCAGTAATCTTCATTTTTTCCCTCTAAAGAAGATTTAGGATTGTTCCTCTGTGTAGAAGGTAAGCTTGGGGATGGTTTCCTTAAAAGCTGTGAAATGCTTCTTGCATCCCCAGAGTGTCTGTTTCAATTGTTTAATTTACATAGGGCAGAAATTGAGCTGCGGATTACTGCAGCCCAAGCTCATAAAGAGAACTGGGAATAAAGCCTGGAACTCTCAGAGCCAGTTCTGTTAGTCCTTTGCATTAAGGAGGAAGGCATCCTCCTTCTTACTGCAGCATTACAAGCTCAATCCAAGTATAATGAGAAAGGAGTAGACAAAAGTATAATGATATGAAAGGGCAGCTTAACAAAACATTGTGCCAAGTGAAGATGTGGAGTGATTAGTCTCTGCTGGTCTTTATCATCTCAAAACTAAGGAGAGACAGGAAAGTTTTTGTGATTAGACAGAAGAGAGCTGAATTTTTAAGGTGACCACATAATGGTCGAATAACTAGTGAAATAATGACTCTGCAAGAATCGAGACGCTGAAAAAAATGAGCAGGGAAGAAAGGACTTTTAGCTGGACTTACCTTAACTCCTCCACTACCAGTCTCTTGCTTTCTGTATAAGTGTATGTAAATCAACTGTTTTAAAATGCCATCCTTAAAGGATAGTACCCTTTCAGTTAAAGTGCAAGAACTGAGAAATACCTGAGACTCCTACAGAAGTCTTCCAGAATGAACAAAGAAGGTCAGATTTCATGTGCTGAGTCTTTTAAGTTGCGGGAGAGGCTGTTTTTAAGTCATCTTCATATGTTGTAACAAAACATTGAGAATTTTGCCTTTCTAGTCCTACTATCCTTTTCAAGGTCACCTTTCAAGCCTACTGGAGTGTATTTCGTCCCATCCAGTTTCTTAGATACTTCTCTTGGGTCATTGTTTGAGTCATTTCTTCTCGGGTCATTGTTTGAGTCATTTCTCCAAGATTTGCATTACATCTGATCAGGTGAGTAGACCTTTCAGAAGATTCTTTCAAAGAGTTCATAGGAAAAAGAGGCACAGTTCGCACCTCTCTGTTCAGGTGATCGCGTTCTTCTCATCTGGCTAAAAATTTGTACCCATACCATTAGTGCTGCTTTGGCAATCTGCAAATACTCCCCATAAACGAATTTTGTGGGGCAGTCATCTTACAGTAAACATTTCCTGTATCCTGCTAGGTATGGAAGAAGTCACTTCTAAGCAAAATATCACTACCTATAGGATTTCTAACATAATACCACAGAAACTTCTGAGTACATCCTTTCTATAAGACAGTATTGAACTTTAGTTCATGTTTGTTCACTTTAAGGAAATTATCTTCGCTGCCAATTTTATATGTTGATGTTTGAAACCTAGTTAACTTGGATTCAAAAGTTTAGCAGTTTGACTGTGATCTGACTGTCTCAATTGCATTTCACAAGGATGTGAACTCTAGTTACTGGTTAAATGTTCCATTACCCTGGTAAATTGTGGCTTTTAGCACTCTGTAAACATAGAATCAAAAGTACTTGAATTACAGGGCTTGAACACTGCTGAGAAATTTCAGTGCTGACAAACCTAGTAGTTTCCTGTAGTCTTATGATGAGGCTATAACCAACTTCATTAAAGGTTTGACTGCTTTAATAATTTAAATTGTGGGTCTCTTTTCAAAGACTCATCAGTAGCTCCATTAACTTCTGCATCTGCCGTGTTTCTTCATGGTTGCTCCTTTGCTGTCTGCCAGCCCATGACGCACCTCTTGCAGTGTTTCTTCACTGTTAATGGAGGAGGGTAGAGCAGAGGTAATTTAGTGCTGCAATCTGTGCATGTGAGTGTGTTCTGGTACCAATTCCTGATCAGGATTATGTAGAATCATAGAATTGTTTAGGTTGGAAAGACCTTTAAGATCATCGAATCCAACCGTTAACCCAAGACTGCCAAGTCCACCTGTAACCCATGTCCCTCAGAACCTCATCTCTGCGTCTGCCATCCAGGGATGGCAACTTCACCAATGCCCTGGCAGCCTGTTCCAATGCCCAACAACCCCTTCCAGGAAGAAATTTTTCCTAATATTCAGTTTAAACCTCCCCGGCGCAACTTGTGGCCGTTTCCTCTCATCCTATCGCTTGTTACATGGGAGAAGAAAGGTAAAGGTGATGTTTGCCAGTGCTGGAAAGACACAAAACGGAATGCTCTTTGAAACCCACAATGAATCTCACCAGGACAGGCAGAGCGAGTTATTTAATTATCTTGAGGGTATATGGAGGAAAAAGTAAATGTAACTACAGTGTTAACAGAGAATCTTGTCACGGGTGCCTGCAGCGCGCTGCCCGGAGGCCATAGGATCACAAGGTAGCTTGGGCTGGAGGAGATGTCAGGTGGTCCCTGTCCAACCTCCTGCTCCAAGCAGGGGCAGCTCTGGGGTCAGACCGGGTTGTTCGGGGCTTGGCAACCTCTGAGGATGGAGACAGCTCAGCCTTTTGGGGCAGCCTGTGCTACTTGACTGTCCTCACAGTGGAAAAGATTTTCCTTACATCCAGTCTGTTCCTCTGATATTTTAACTGATGCCCATTGTCTCTCATCCTCCTGCCCCATGCTGCTGCAGAGAGCCTGGTTCCACCTTCTCAATCCCATCCCTGCAGGCATGTGGGTGCTGTGGGTGCCCTGAATCCTTCCCTACCTCAGGCCAACCATGTCCTGCTCCCCTTCCTCCAGCCCCAGCCACCCTGGGATCCTCTGCTGACCTCACTCCACTTGATCCATGTTTTTCTTGATTTCTCTTGATATCTGAACAAGACCAGTTAGTCTCGGAGAGTATTCCCTCCAGCTTTTTTATGTTCTGAAATGATTAGTGCTACTTTCATACATTGTTTACTCCTGAATTTTAAACAGGAGAGGAGTAGTGGAGAGATCACATACTGTGGTGGCCTTCAGGAAGCACCTCGTAGCACACTGTTTTCTTTGGGGGAACATGAAGGGGAAGTGTTCCATCTTCTTTTCTCTGTGTTTTTTTTTTTTTTTCTCCATGCAAGATGTCCCTGGCATTTGATACCAAATATTGGCAGCAATTCTAGTTATGAGCAACGCTTCTCATCCCTCTTCAAGGGTGAGGGTAATGGTTTAAAAAGGCAAATAAGATTGATGATTACTATTTACTACTGATCAACAAGCTTTTTGTGGTGACCTGTGAAGTAAAAAAAATGACAATTTAGAAAGTGTTAAGCAATTCCTGTCGGAGCTTTCTGCTGAAGGGAATTCATCTTGCTGAGAGCCCCAAGACATGCACTGTACCCCTGGAGTCTCCAGGCAGGTTCCTGCCAGCCCTGGCCACTGGTGGTGGCTGGGACAGCCAGGCAGTGGTAGCCCAGCAGCTATTTTTTCCTTCTGTTGTGGAGATTTGCATTATAGAGCCTGCCACCCTGGGACAGCTGTGTGCTAAAGTCACAGGTTGGTTGGATGTGCTTTCATAGCTCTGACACTTTTTTTTTTTAAAATCAAGCCTAGATTGCAAAGGGAGCAAAGCTGGTGTGAATGTACCGCTTATCACTCATTGCTCCCCTTTCTCAAATGGCTTTGACAAATTTTAAATGTCTTCTACAGAGGTATGGAAGATTCAAAGCTGATTGTTGCCATTGACTTTATGGAAGTTAGAAGAGCAATCCAAATGAGAGGCAGAGCTCAGCTGGTGTAAATCAGCACATGCAGAGCTTCACGTCCACTTTCCTGTGTGTGGTGTTTGAGTTTGCCCCTCTGTATGGAGCTGGAGTGTGGGTTGTCGAAAGAGTGAATAGATTCGCATCCTTAGAAGCGAGGATTTGAATGCATGTGCAGTTCAGCAGGTGGTGGGCTTGTTTTTCCGCTGAAGGGACTGGTGGCATGGTGGTGACTATGTATGAATGTATGCCAGTGGGAAGGGCGCTGCAGTAATCAGAAAACCTGATCCTTCTTGCTTAGTACTTGGCAAAAATTTGGCCATGTAGACCAAGGGTGTGTTTTAAGCTTGAACTCCTGACAGAAGCTTCTCACCCCTTCTCTCACCCTCAGCCCTGATTTGATGGTGTAAGTCTATGGCCAAGTCTTCAGTGAAGTGGACTGGGGAACTGTGCTAGGTTAAAATGCCTCTTTTTTTTTTTAAACCCACGGAGTTTAGCCTGAGTTGGTGTCCTGATGTGCTGACAAAAGGGGTGAGGTTGTGTACAACAGGAATGAGGCGCTAATAGTAAGGGCAGGGTGGGACCACTGCTTCTAGTGATAGCACTGTTATCATTAGAGTGCTCACTGACCCATAACACCAGTAAATAACACCCCATTTCCTAGAACATAGCTGTAGCTATATATAGAACATATATAATGCAATATATATAGAATGTAGCTGGTATCACTGTCACAAATAGTTCTGTTTTCAGTCCAAGCTGAGTCTCCCCCTTTTTTTTTTTTTTTCTTATTTTCTGCTGCAGAACACAGCTTGTTATGGGTGCTGTTACTACGCTTGCTTTGAGGTTACTTGCAAAGCAGTGTTCCAGTGACCTAGAAGTGCAGGTTAGTGTAAGTAAAGTTACAGCTGTATTTATTTGTGATGGCAGGGGTGATTCTTGTAGCCCTTAGCTCTTGTTCTAACCTGTGTATTCCTACATAGTTTGATCTTTTATTGAAAAGGTTTTGTTGTGGCAGTGAAACCAGGTGATGCTTATCTGTAGTTTTGATGAGGCCCTTAACCTGCACTGAAAGCCTTTTGAGAAGGCTGCCACCTTCCCTGAATATAGGGTTTGGAAGGGGTTTTTTGCCCATTTTCTTTTCATTGCATGGTAAGAAGATGCATTTGCTTGGTGAATGCCTAGCTATTTTATTTAAGTGCTCAATATAGAGTATACAGTGATATTAATCTCTTACTTCTGTCCTAAGAGTGCATCTTCCATATAGCAGTTTCATAACAAGTAACCCTAGCCTGTTCCTGTGAGATGATTTTGCCTCCGAATAAACTGATTTGTGTGCTGAATTGTATCACTTAACTTTTACCTCAGACAACTCAGAGCTTTATTTAAATCAATCTATGTGGATTAATTGCAGATCGAGTGCATGGTGGCTGGGGAGGGTGGAGAGGATAGTTGGTAGTCGTGTCTGATTTTGTTGGATGAGGAGCTGTTGGGGTTTGGAGAGTTTTAAGGGTCCTTCATATCTACTGTTGGATCTTCACAAGAGCAGCAGAGGTGCACTAGTAGGAACGTACTCCTTGGGGTAAGGAATGGTGGAAGAGCAGTT
The DNA here is from genome assembly GCF_036013445.1 of Caloenas nicobarica. Taxonomy (NCBI): domain Eukaryota; kingdom Metazoa; phylum Chordata; class Aves; order Columbiformes; family Columbidae; genus Caloenas; species Caloenas nicobarica. The sequence continues at coordinate 3,507,387 of NC_088264.1, forward strand.
AAGGAATGCAGCTGTAATGTAGAAGGAGTATACGTGGGAGGACATTAGGTGTTGATTTTGTTACTTTGAACTTGAGGCTTGTCTTCATCTCACTCGAAAGCTGCGCAGCTGCTGTCAAGCAGGTGGGGAATAAAACCACATATTTACTTCCTTAGAATCATTAGCAGAATTGCATACTTTGGCCCAGCACTTTTTAATACATTACTAGAGAGGTCATAGATTTCAGTGGTGTTTGGTAAAGCCAAAGTTTTCCTGTGCTCAGGAAGAGATATGGCATCTGAACTCTATTTCTCGTAGTGCAGTGAAAAGACCAGAGAACCGTGGAACTGACTCTGGGCCATAGTTTTTCGCTGTTTCGTGCAGGAGGGAGGGGGGGGTGTTGTGTTTTTTGCTTGCTTGTTTGTTTGTACATACCTCTTGAGTACTCATGTTGTTGCACATGGTATCTCGTTGAATGTGGCTTTACAGCTGTACTGGTTCCATCACCAGCTCCTGCTTGTGCAGCTGTGCTCAGCGTCCCGCCTTTAGCTCACATTTCTCGACTTGTCTGGCCACTACTTTTCTTCCCATTTGAATTTAAGAAGAACTTCTGATCGTAAGCTTGGGGACTTCCTAGACAACCAAATGAGGGGGAAATGGCTTAAGCTGTATTTTGATATTGTGTATTTCAGTTCCTCTGAGATAAATCAGTAGCTACCCGTTCAGATCAATGTAATGCTGTGAGTTGGAATGGAATAAGAGCTTTTTTGAATAACATTAGGCCTGCTTTCTCTTCTTTCTGTATTCCAGTAGGATTTTTCTTGGATTATTCACACTGGCTTCTGCACTCAAGGGATTATCATAAGGAACCAGAATGCTGAGGAGTCTCTTGGGATTGTAACACAGCCGTGGGCGACAGACTGAATTTCACTGATGGGACTCAAATCAGAGATACCCTTGAGGTACTTAGGAGTCCTGCTAGAGTTAATCTTTTCTTCCACCTTTAGGGAAAAGAAATGTCATTTTTCTGCAAGTACTTATCATGTCTCTAACACACCAGCAGTCTGTTTCTCATATTTTAATTTAATTGTCTGTGGTGTTGGAAGTACCCTCTAGCGCTCAGCTCTATTGAACAGTTTTCTGCTTCATCTAATATTGGTATGTGTAAGTTGATTTTTATTTTTTTCCTGCCTTCTGAAGCATTGTCTGTTTCGAGTTTGTGGAACCACTTGTCATATGACTGAATTATCTCAGAGAGCTGCTCTCTAGAGGTGAGAAATTAATGCTGCATGTGTTTCCAGTGAAACCTTTATGATTGATACTGCCAAATTAACATGGGGAAAAATTCTTGAATTACTTTAAAGAACCTTAGGCAAAGATTAGACTTTTTGGATGCAGTAAAACAGACATTTTGGACATCGAGAATCTTTATTCAAGACTGACTTTGGTGGTTTTTGTTGCCTTGATTTACTGAGGCCTTGATAGTTGTTCCTGTTTGATCAGGTTACAGCATAGGACAGTTTGGAGCCAGCATGTTCCAGGGTCCCCGGGCTCCCCGATGGTCTGTGCTATGTTATTTATCCCAGTTTGACTTCCCTACAGCTGTTGTCAGGAATAGAAAGAGATTAATTTTTTATAAATCCATTGGGAAGATCATTTTTCCCCCCTTTGTTTTATGATAATCTTGTAAATTCTGCTACTGTACTTACTGTTAGAATGAAAGTCTCCTGATATTTGCTTTGCTGTGTCCTGTCTTGGTCTCGCTGTGATTTGAAGAAAGCACGTGGATATTGCTATGTGTCAAACAGCTGCGACTGTGTGATAATCTTTTCTTAAACCAGGGTTTCCTGTAGCCAGCAAGGAACCTTTGACAGACTCCAGCTTCAGTTCCTTCTGCAGTCGGTGCGGGTTTTGGCCGTGCCTTTGAGCATTCATACCCTTAATTTGAGGTACACTTGAGCCGTTAACAGGGGTCTCCAGGGTAGTCTCTCCAGTCTAGCCTGATAATAACTAAAAATAGAAACGCTAATCTTCTGCACCTATGAAGAGGGGGAGAAGGAAGGATGAGACAAGAGTTTTGGCTGTTGAATAGATGCTGGTTGTTTGTCTTGAAGTGGTGTAAATACTTGTTGAGGACAACACCGTGACAAAACTTCTGAGCGTAATGGCTTGATCTAGCCAGCTATTCCCCCAAAAAGCCGATCTGCTAGTGGGTCTGCTTTTTGTGAATAGCAATAAGAATAGCACCTAAAGGATTTAAGCTACATTTTTAATACTAAAGAAAAACCTAAAACCACCGAGAGTGCATAAAACCATGAAAATTGTAGCAGCTCTTAGAGCTTCAACACCCAGCTGCAGTTGCTAGTAAAATAGAGGAAAAATTATTTCAATATGAAGAAAAAGGTGAGGTTTCTATATATGTTATTGATTATAAATTAAATTATTAAAAGGTGGAGAGTAAACTTGCAATAAAAATCTAGAAAGTGTTTCAGTTTGTCTTAATACTATCAATATGCACAAAGTTGAACACGTGAAATCTTTAACTGGAAAAGAAGTGATAAACTGCCTAATTTGCATTATCAACATTCGTTTGAATTAATACAGGAGGTCTTAATTCAGGAGTATGTCGCATAGATGATGCTAGGACATGAACTTCTGGCAGTTTTTCCACCCAGTTTGAACATACTCGTTCTATTTCATTTTAGAGGTGTTTTGGTTTGAGGTAACTGGAGGACTTATGGGGCTTGGGGCAAAGAGCCTTGTAGGGGATTGTGGCTTGTCAGGTGTGCAGTCCAGCTTCAGCCGAAGTATTCCTCTTCTCCTGGCTTTGCTATCAAAGACCAGAATAACCTCTAAAACTTGAAACTATTCCAGCATATATACTCAGAATTTTAGGTTATCTCTCAAAATCAGGTAAAGTTCTGCACACTTTGCATTAAAGATGGTTATAAAACTTTATTTTGCATCTTGTGTAACTGATTCTGTTAATTGCTGAAGTAATTCTTTGTGGATTACAAAAGTAGAAACTGCTGTGCTGGAGTGTTAAGTGATGTGGCCCAAGAGTGTCTTGTCTTTAGGAATGACGCGTGAGAGAGACATGAAAATATTTGGGCCTCTGAGGACACAGCCGCAGGAAATTTTATTTGTATGGTTGAAAATGCCGTAGAACAGACGGATTTCAGATTTGGGGTTAGGGCAGCGTGGTTCATGTAGTTTCCATGCTTTATTGTCAAATACTGAAATAGAATGCCAAAGTTATTCTATTTTGAAATTTGTTTTGGACTTGCTGCTATCCTATACAAAACTTTTGACGAGATCCAAGCTATTGTGGTGGCAAAGTGAAATGCTGAAGCTGAGTTGGCTTGTGCAACTAGTGTTGAGTTAATAACCGGTAATTGTGTAGTCACGTGCTGAATCTTTTCCCAGCATCGTCCCTCCTCGCTTAATATATGGCAAAGCTTCAGAAAATGTCTTCTCAGTCTAACCAGGTGAGGACAGTCCTTGCCTCTTCACTGCCTTAGGAAGGTCGTGGTGGGTCGAGTGAAGCTGGTGGTGTTTGGAGGATTTGATGAGGAGAAGGAGCCAGAGTGGGTGAACCCAAAGCAAAACATAGTGGCATGTGGAAAAGGTTTAGCAAGGTGGCTGAGATGGGCTGCTTTGGGATATGGAGGTGTCTGGGCTACGTAACCTTTTGAGGTCCCTTCCGGCCTTAAGGTTTGATCTTCAGGCTTGGTGTGTTAGGCCATTGCTTTGGAGCCTGTTCCTCAGCTGTTACAGAAGGTAAAAATGCAATGAACAAGTCTGGTGTGAATGTTGAAAGGGAGACTGCAGTCTGGAAAACTGTTCTTGGGTGTATGTTCTGTAAAGATCTGCTAGACCCCCAGAATTTTCCATACGTGGTTCCTGAGGCAGATACTGATTTGTAGTTGGCTGAACATCACGTGAACTTCTTGAAGACAGAGACCTTTTTAGTTCTGCAGCTAAGGTGTTGAGATTTCAATTAGTTATAAAATGTTTTTTCTAAAAATGTTTAATCCCCAAAAGCAGCATTAACCTTGGAAGTTACAAATTTGCTCGGCCGCTTGCTCTGAACCAATTTATTAGTTTTTAAGACGGGAAAGGCAGGGGCTGTTGTTCTTGTAGCGTGTCCATACCACTTTGCTTCTCAGCTAATAAAATTGGCTAGATCTGAGCTGGTTGGATTGGTCGCAGGTTGCTCCTTCAGCTGAACACAGATGAGAGCAGGTAACTTGTGCATATTCCAGGAGTACATGTGTGTTGGTGGTGGGCTCTTGAGTTTTGTAGGAGACAGCCTGTGCTCCTGTACTTGGGAGAACCAAGAGCTGGGGGTGGGTTTTGTGATGATAAACCTGAAGTTGAATCTGAGGTTCAGTAACAAACTCAAATTCTTCTTCGCATAGTTCCATGCAGCTCAAACTGGTATCCTCGGTACCTTGTGTCGCATGTATGCTTTTATTGAAATATGTAGGAAATACTGCTGGTTGTGTTGTTTGAGGTGCAAATTTAATGATCATGGCTTTTGTTGTGTGTGTATGGGTGGGTTTTTTTAATTAGAAATTAATGTATTTGGTAGACCTGCATTAAACCTGTGGTGGTAGAGGATTCAACCTATTTCTTATTTCCCTACTTTTTGGGGGAGAATAATTATTCAAATATTCTCTAGGTGAAAAGTATGTTTAGAACAGTGTTGCCTGTGTGTTCCTGATAGAGAATGGGAAGCAGCTAATGAGACTCCTGTAAACTATTGGCAATATGATGCACTGAGAACCCATTTAATTATCATAAATGGACAATATAATTCTCCCTGACTGGTATTCAGTCTTCGTGCTGATGCTTCGCTTGAAGAGTGTACCTTGCATTTATTTTCAAGACAGAGAACTGAAAATAATTTCTAAGGTGCAGCTTGCACTTAGGATCATACTCGGATGTGATCTGAGTGTTATTTGTCATAGCTTGTGTAAACCCTACAGTGTCCTTTCACACTGAAAAATCTCTTAATTATGAAAAGCTATTTTAAAACTTCTGGTTATGTTACATTTGTCCATGGGTATGTTTTGTCTGATATTTATGTAGTTGTGAGTTTATAAAATGAATGGGGTTGGACAAAAACCAGCTTGATACAGTTGCTGAGTGACTGCAATTAATAATTTAAGTATCAATAATTTTGTGTTAGGCCGTATGTGTTTTGAAGGCCTTGACTATCTGGGCATAGATCTCAGTACTAGTGCTTGGAGAGCACATGCTCAAAATGCTGAACTCAATTGTATCTATCCTAGTTAACTTACTACAAGCACAGTATGAGGAGTTACTTGTGCTTTATTTTTGCCATCTGTGCTGGTGACATCTAATATATTTGCTCTTTCTCCCTCTGCTGCTTAGCAAGGAAGACAGTATATTGAATTCTCAATAACAGAGTCCTCTGTAATTCCTTCCTCCATCCACACGAGTGGTTTTCAGCTTGACTGAGGGTAAGGATCAGCATTTGCTACTGGGCAAGGAGTAATTTCAGAGGCATCCATAGAAAACACTGAAAATCAGGCAGATATCTTGGCTTTATATCCCGAGCTGTTTTTAGTGGAGGCTGGAGGCTGCGGGGCCCTGCTAAGGCTCGAACTCAGGACTTGGAGGGCTGACAGGTATTGTCACCCTTATAACCAGCTGCAGAGTTCTGCTCTCTGACTCCGTGGGCAGGTGTGAGGCTGTATTTGATCTGCGTGGCACTAAATTGGCTGTGTAATTACCAGCCCTTGAATTGAACACTGTAGACTTGCCTGGGAGATCTCCAGCGGTGGCCGGGGAGGGTTGGCATCAGAGGCCTGATCTCAGCTGGTCTGGCCTCTGCAAGGCTGACTTAACGAGCAGAACTGTCTGAAAGTGATGTGAAGATATCCAATTTGTGCATTTTCCATGCTTCTGGACATGGTTTTCATAATGCAAAAGCTGCTAAAAGAACTTAAATAATGTTCACTTGTCTTGTAATATGTTCTTGTAATAGAACAAACGAGTACTGGTGTTACTATTTATCACAACTGATATTGTGTGCACTCTAATCAGAGTGGATTTGAAAGAGCAAAATAAATTTGTTGTGGTTTTTTTGTTTTTTTTGTTTTGGTGGGGTATGTTTTGTTGTTGTGTGTGTGGTGGTTTTGTTTGGTTTTTGGGGGGTTTCTTTTGTGTGTAAAGTAATTCTGTTGCTTTTCCTTGCTTGGTCTCAAAACCTGTGGGGATTACTGTGGGAAATAAGGTAGTTCAGATGCAAACCTCTCACATCCCACTGAGCACCGTAGTCATAAGAACTAATAACCCTTCTGTGTGCTTACCAGAAGTTCCTCATTGTGGGTAGCAAGCAAGCAGAGCTTTATCATTTTTCTCTCCGCGATCTGTATCTTTTGAAGGGGGTACCTGTCAATGGTTGAGTAGCTTGCAAGGCAATCTTGAAGAAGTTTTGTCTTCACACCTTTAAGATTGCTTTAGTTTTTAAAAACTAGCTTGACCAATGGATAGTGTGAAATTTAAGGAGGTACACAGACAGATTATATATCCTGTTGAACATTTTCCCATTGACTTGTTCTCAGGTCAGCTGCAAAACTGATATGTTGTCAGCCGATGCAGTAAATGTGTTGCTGTATGGATGCTGACAAAGAAATAGACTATTCCATAAGTGAATTTATCGGCCGTTTCCTATTAGAAACTTTCATTTAAAGGTATTGCTTAAAGTATGCAAAGATATGCGTCTCTTGGAGTGCCACAGATATTGAGTATCTGTTCTTTCCCGAGTATGCCTTTATTATAGTTATGAAATAGTTTTTAATCTTTTGGGAATTTGCTCCTGATTTTTCTGTACTGCAGACGCTGTCAGGGTTACGTGTGGAGTGATGCTGTCAGCTCCTGGAAGGTGAACAGCGTCAAGGTGACTGGAGTTTGTGTGCTTTTCTTTCATGGGCAACATCCATTTGGAGGCTGGTTTTCTCCCTTATGGCTCCAGTAAAATTCCAGATAAGGAGCAGATCAAGACAAAGCATGGCATAGTCAGTGTTTAAAAAAATACCTTTACAAACCAGTGACTGTGGAAAATGCAGCTGAGCTCTTCCAAGTTAGTCTTAATGCTGCACATTTATTCCAAGCTATTTTTGTTTGCTTTGAAAAATACAGATTGTATTCGGTATTTAGTTTGCGGGTTACTCTCTACTTAAATTTTCGAACTCTATGGGATAGACACAGCCATATTACTGATGCTGAACGACTGCCTATGGACCGGATCCCATTTCTGAGGCATTTAACTCACGTTTGCAGCACCGCTCTTCTCTCAGGGCTCAGACTCGCTCCTGTGCTTTGCGAGAGCTCTCGGCTGTAAGAAGAGGGAAGCTGGAGATTTTGGTGAGGATAGCTGAATGCTAGAAGCCTGAGCAGGGTAGGAAACTTGTATTTCCCTCCCTGTAGATTAAACTGGAAAATAAGCACATATAAACTTGTCTCCAGGTAACTTTTACCTGTTGGGCACATCTTTTGCAAAACTTGAGTCAAAGGAACTGACTTTGCTGAAACTGGAGGAAAAATTGCGTTTGAGTGAAGCTGACTGTGAGGGTGCATCTACTCTTATCCAGGGAGGAGGCTTGTCAGTTCTGATCAAACTTGGAAAGAGCTGCTTTTGGTGGTTGCATTTTGAGGATGATTATTATGACTTCTAAGAGAGCCCAGGCTAGGAGAAAGGGGGATGATGGGATTAAAATAAATCCTGTCCTGTGTCCCTGTTTCTCACCATCCCTCTCAGCTGAGGTGGGAACAAGAAAGTAATGGAGCAGGATTCCCTGTGGAGAGGGTTTGAGTTTAGGTGCTGATTGCCTTGCTTTAGCAAGGTGCTTTTTACTTGCACAGTTACACTGATGCAGGATTGTTTGTGTGGCTTTGATTTATGGCTATAATCTGATAAACCCACTGGCGAAAGAAACTAGATGTACCCTGGCTTCAGCTGCCTGTAACAGGAATAATAAGCTTTAAACTAGTTAGCACATAAAATTGACAATAAGGTGATACTGCTGAAGGTGGTTTTCGTTGCCATGTCTGTGAGGACTGTCCTTTCAGTGTAAAAGGCACATGGATCATTTAACTTGGTCTCACAGTCTCCTGCTACATCAGTAAGAGCTGACATCACCAAAACCTTCCTTCTCCCAAAACAAGTGATTGCACCGCTTTTTGAAAACTATAGTCATTTAAATTAAGTGACAACACTTGCAAGTTTGGAACATTAAGAACTTGTTCCATAAAGATAAACCTGCTTGAAAAAAGTTGTTAAACAGTACATAGCTGATGTACAAGTGAGTAGGTAAAGTCTATACGCAAATAAAATCTATATCGGACTCCGTATATCGCTGCAAAATCCTGACTCCATCCAGTTACTCTTTCAGGACGATATGTGTCAGGCTGTCAACTGGACCTGCTGTCTGATGCCTGTTGTATTCAGATGATGTTGAATTAATAGATGAAGGAAATATCCAAGATGAAGTTGATGCACAAGTTCCCCGCTGCTGTTATTCAGGTATAAAAGTCTAGGTTTGTGCACAATCCCTAAGATTGCTGTAAAAATAAGTCCCTTTGACAGGTGGTAGTTAGAGATACAGTTGCTATCTACAGAACAGTGCAGGGAAGTCAGAGTTATTTTATTTCTGTATATTTCAAAATCCAACCTTTGGCGAAGTGTGTGAGCTATAAAGGATTAGTGCCCAGCAAGTCTCTCAAAACTGCTAATAAAGCTTTATATTTTAGCAAGTATTAGTGGTTATTCTTAGGAATGAAAGGAAGAATGCTTATCTTCCATAAAACTGTCAGCCACTTAGATCAGACCATAATTTTTGCTCAGCACTGAACTCCAGATGTGAATGTTGTCTTGGGAACAGTGTTTAGGGGCTTCTGGGCAACTCAACTCTCCCCTAAATCTGCTGTGGAATATTCAGTGTTTTCTATAGCTTTCCCCTGCCCTGGATCAGCGTGGGTATACTTAAATCCAAACAAACAAAAAAACATACTGAGATATTAAGCTATTATAAATTTTTCTTGAAGTTAACGACTGTTTTGAGGAAAATCTGCAGTAGTAGTTGCTGGGTGTTGCTTTGGAGTTCTCTCTGGGTGTGAGCCTTGCCAGATATTGGAATGACTAAAAAGTAATAATAATTTAAGTGTTAAATATATTTGACTTTTTTTTAGTGTGCTAGCATAGAAAATTTACCTTCTCTACCCAAAATGAAATATTTCCTACCTTTATTCTGTGTATATGTTCTATATCTTCTTATTCTTTTTCAGAGGAAGGAAAACTTTGTGGCCATGCTCTTCAGATCAGTCACCTCCTGCTAAGGCTTACTTGGCTGTGGGCGCTTTTCACTGTGGTACAATTTCTGCACTTACCTCTGGAGAACAGAAGTGCAGGAATATGAATTCCTCCTTGGAGTGAAACTGCCCGGACCTTTTAGTATGGTTTTCAGTCTGTATTCACAGAACAAGTGACCGGATTCTAATTGCTTTTGTATGCCCAGTTGGATTCATTACCCATTTTGGTACTGAATATCCTCAATTCCTTATCAAGGGGTTTGCGTTACTGTGATTTGATAAGGGAACTGATACAGCTGCCGATGCGTCAGGTCTGCCAGGGGAAAACCGAGCGGAGTTCCCCCTTCAGCCATGGTGGAAAGCAGAGCATTGTGTTCAGTATTTATTTTGTGAAATTGGGGGTTTTCCACTTTTTTTTTTTTGTAGGGCTTGTCATGTCATAGCAGGTCTTGCCTGGCTCATCCTCACTGTGTGAGTGTGGTGTAAGTGCAGCTTGACTTGGACCAGTTGAACTTTCCAAAATAGTGGATGTTAACTGTCTAACACAAGACTGCTGCTTTGAAAAATTTGGCTTAATTTTATTTGCCTTTCTGTGTGCTTGATGATGAAGCTTGTTAGCAAAACCAGGCTTCTGTAGAACTGATATTGCCCTCTTACAGATGCTGTGCGGTGTATGGAGAACTGAAATTTTTTTATTCTGCATGCTTTGAATTATAACGGAACTGAAGAATGTAGGTTGAAACACAGATGAGCTGTTTTGGGGTCAACAGTGAAATAGAACCATTTGTTTAGTGCTATGTGAATGGAGTTCAAAGGCAGGGGGTAATAAGAGGATTAGGATACTTAATTTACAAATGTTAATGTTTTGCTGTACAGGAGAGAACGGACGGTTCAGAATATGGATTTAAGCCGCTGGTTTTCCACGGGGTTGGGAGCAACACGTGGCAATGGGGTGTGCTGTGGGGAGGGCTTGCTTTGCAGCAAAGGGGCCTTGGCGTTTCAGAAAATACTTCTGGACTATCACTGAGCAATAGAATAGTTAACCAGGAAAGTTGTATGATCTTTTTTTTTTTTTTTTTTTTCATTTTAAGAGCAAATTAAGCAAACCTGTCCTAGTGTAAAAGTGTTAAGTGGGACTGCATGATGTACCTTTCAGGCTCTTGATGTGATGGTTTAAACACTTTAAAATGTGTATGGGAGAATCATCCCCATATTTGTAGGGCTTCTGTAGTGTTTATCAGCTGAAGAGGAACAACTGGCTTTCTTTGTCTGCTTGGGGAAAATTCAACTGATTAAGAATGGTAAAAACGTGAAAAACAAAATGCGTCTGTCTTGTCTTCCTCTGCTAAATCCGGTGGTTCATTCCAGGCTGAACGTAGTGTCTGGGTTCCTCTGAGTTACAGTAAGACAGGACTTTATATACTGCCAGGTTTTTAAGAGGAGTAAAGTTTCCTTTGCCATTTGTGGGTACTCAAATGTCAATATGTGTTATACCTTCAGAATGTCAGAAGAAAGTCCTGACTACTGTCTTTTAAAATGCTTAAACGTTTCAAATATTTGAATAAAGTGAAAATTCCTTTAGCTGTCAAGCTATTTTACTGAATTTGATGATAGGCTTTTGTATTTGACTTTCGAGTTGAACTAAAGCATGGGCTGAATTTATATTTGATTAGCAAGTCATAAAGAATAGCTATCACAATATATCAAGATGATGTATCGTCTAACAGATGCTTGAAATATAACTTTTTGAACTATGGTTTGTGCTTATTTGGCTTTGGACCAACAAACTCAGGGAAACTTGCCCGAGCTGCTGAGTCCAACCGGGCAAGGAGGTACCTGAGAATATTCTCAAAATGATAAAATGTGTAAGCAAGTCGTACCAAGTTTGTTGGCAGGCCACGTATTTTTGCACCAGAATGGGTCATTGTAATGCAAAGTCAACATGAGGCAGTGCAAGAAAATATATGGACAATAAGGCATGTTAAAAGCAGCTTGATGATGGAAGGAACCACCTGTACCATCAGAAACTCTCGCCATTATCAGTGAACTCCAATTTGTGCCCAGTAGAAGTCTCTGAGCACCAGCGAAGGCTCCTCAGTGACATTTTTTCAAGGAAAAGGCAATGCATCTTTTCTTCCGAGATGCTAGTATTTTGCTACTCCTGCGGAACACATTTGGTACCCAGGTTGCTCTCCCTTATTCTGGTTTAGCCACGGTAGGTGTGGCTGGTTTAAATAAAAGTTGTTTTTTAAGTGGAAATGAGAAACAGAGCATGCTAATGTCAGGCCTACTTTACTATTTCGTTTGGCCCCTAGGAAGTATTGAAATGACATCTATAAATCTTATTAAAAATCACAGTGATAATCCACTCAGTGTAGCTTGTTGCAAGCTTATGAAGTATAATAGGCAGTTTGCTTTATGGCTAGTGAAGAGATTGGCCCTAAAGGCTCTCGTTCTGTGAGCCCATGAGTATCGCCTTCCAAAAAAGGTGTTCTAAAAAGAAATCTTTTTGGTAACAGTTCTGATCTGGCCATGTTGTTAGGGATATGCATTTACAGAGCATGTCAGCAGTTGCACTGGTGTAGGGGTTGAGGCTCACTTCGTCTAAATTCTCCAGGTAACAGCTGGTCAAAACTTTATGAAAAGAAAACTTCAGAATGGTGCTACTTGTATTTCCCCCTTTAAAGATTCATACTTAACGTAGTGGAAGGTAGTTCTGCACAAGTCATTTTCAGAGGAGCGGTTCTTGGCTCTTACAGGGCAGAGCCTTTTTGCCTGCAGGAGAATTTTGGGCTCGGCTTTGCCGGAGCAGCACTGCGTGTCCCGCTTGGGCCCAGCCTCTCGTTAGGATTCATGACTTTGGCAACACAGATTGTGTTCTCAGCTCAAAGAAAAAGTTGCACAACTGGCAGGTGTTTAAAGTGCGAGCCAAACTGTATTAACTTGGCTGGCCGTTTAAAAAAGGGAGACTTCTGCACCGAAGCGGCTCCGCTCTTCTTTCTGAGCAGCAACGTTTCCAGCTGCCGAGTCAGAGCGTCGCAGAACGGGCTCAGCTTTGCGCTTGATTAGACGTGCAGGTCAGAGTCGCAGAGGCTCCTGAGATGCAGCACGCAGAGACTGCCGTCCTTCCTTGGCTCCTCTTAGCTGTGCAGGGGGAAGAAACCTGCTTTTTCCCATCCTGCTACCTGCCGTGGTGGGGAGGGCATCGCTGAGCTGCCTTTCCTGACCTCTGTGGTGACCAGGCAGAAATGTTTCTTGGGCTTTCAGCTTTCTCGTGACACAATAGCTAAAATTTTCCTTGCTTGGCTGCCAGCAAGAATAGGTTGTCTCTTCTTCCAGTGTACCCTGTTGTTAGTTGAAAAAAATGTATTAATGCGTTCTTGAAAGAAATCAACTAAAAAAAGTTTGAATTTGGAAAGCAGGTGAGGAGTGTACAGATTTACTTCTGGCACCAGTTAAGATATTCTTAATGTCCTTGGAGCATCCCATTGCTGCTTGGATGGTACACTGTGGTGAGTTGCTATAGGTAATTTTTTCATTTGATAAATAGAAATTTTGTGAAGGGACTTACCAACCTGCATCACCCTAGTGAAGCACTGACACTGGCACCATATCTCTTGAATCCTGACGTGGACCTTAAAACGTTCCCTGTAATTTGTGGCCAGTAGGTAGAACCCAGAACAACTTGAAAAACTGTTTTTACAGTCACCACAACTTCGCATTGGCAAGAGAGCGTATATGCTTGTGTCTGAAACCTCTTTAGGGGTGAGGTGGTGCTTTCTCCTGGCTCTCCGTTCTTGCCCAAGCTGTCATCCGACTTTCATTATAGACACGGTGTGATTTTCATCTAGTGGTGGTGGGTTTTTTTGTTTGCTGAGAGAGGCAGATGGAGGTGGGTATTTCACACAGTAGGAAGATGCCTGGTGCGGAGAGCTTGCACTCTGGTTACCATTCTTTTTGTGTGTTCTGTATGTTCTTTTTTCTTGAAAACCTGATCAAAACATGATTTTAGGGAGGCGGTGCAAGGGAAAGGGTTAATTGGGGAAGCCGTTGGTTTTTTATTGGCCCTCCTTAAGGAAATCTAGTGCAGGACGGAGGGGCAGGAGGGCTGTGGTGACGTGCTGACAGGCACCCATGGGAGTTTGCTTCATTCTCAGTTGGCTACTGCATTTCACTTGTGGCAACTTGGAGTTACTATCAAATTCCCAGTTACAGGTAAGCAGGTCTTATTAAAATCAGCAGGACACTGCTGCCAGGTAAAGCTTCAAATATAGTGTAAGGATTTTCTAGTTTATATTTTTTTTATGAAAGAGACTTAGGCTAAGCAGGGAAAAGGCCTGACTTTTTTTCTGATGTGAATTAGGAGAAATCAAACCGTTCAACAACAGTAGCTCAAATGCCTACTGCAGGGGTTAAACTATGGCAGTGGAGGTTGTAGGCAGCCTCTATGGAGCTGGTTCTGCGTCCTCTACTCACTGTTGGATGAATGTGCTTTAGCATAATTCAGTTATTTTGATCAGTCTGTTTCTGATTTATTGTTTTATTGCTTTCCTACAGGCAGGCAGAAGTCCTGAAGGCTGACATGACAGGTAATTGCCTTTATTATACGGTTGATCTAGCTGCTCATACTTGGTTCCTGGTTTTGTTTGCCTTTTCTGTGTTCCTTATGCTTATCATTCCTAAGAATTCTCTGGAAAGTGAGTGGCATTATTTTAAAGGTTGGTCCTCTGTATTTAAATGAATAGCACTTCAACAGCTGCGCCCTTCTTTCCTGTCTCTAGAATACACGTATTTTTGAAGTTGACTTGGGGTGTTTTAAAGCATTTGGAGATGGAGATCACGCTCCTACTCCTCTCTCATTGTGTTCTCCTTTTGGAGATGAGAAAGAGCCTCCTGCCCAGACTACCACAGGCACTGCCGTACTTGGGATTAGCCAAGATCTGGATGGTTTCGAGAGACCTGGGTGATGGAAATGTTGATCCAAATGCTACCACAGGTGTTATGAAAGTGATGCTACGAAATGCTACATTCTGTGTGTTAAGCTGTATGTGTTTATGGAAAAATCGAAATGGTTTATATAAATGTATCAGCCATGCAGTGCAAGCAGCTTGCATAATGAACCTGTGCTTAACTGTGCTCACCGCCTCGGTGTGGAACACGGAGCAGGTGGTGCGGTCCGCACAGGAACATTTTAACTGCCTGGAACCGTCTAACCCAGCGGGAGCAGCTACTCCCTCAGCAGAACAGCTTCCTGGGGGTGAGGCCACCCCCTGTGCTCCCGCAGCCCCAGCTCAGGGGGTTTCACAAGGGAAATTAGATGCGAGATAGTAGGGAACAGCGTTTGCGTTCACCCGCAGTGATGGAAAGCAGATGGCTACCAAAGAGGTAGAAAATGGCAAGCATGCAGCAGCGCTTGCCCACAGTGTTCTTCTAAATGCCAACAGCGTTGGCTCCAGGGACTGTCCTATTTAGCATCCCTTGATGAAATTTTTTTTTCTAATAATTTTTTTCAGGTGACTCTCGACATTTTTCTAAATTCATCCAGTGGCAAGAAGTTCTGCAGCTTAATGTCTTACAGAGAATCACCTCCTCCTATCTGTTTTGGTTTTTTGTGTTTTTTCTTTTTTTTGGTGTTGTGGTTTGTGGGTTTGCGTTTGGATTTTTTTTAATTTTAACTTGCCAGCTGCTGACTTTACTCGTGTCTAGTTATGGCATTGTAGGAGACTGGTCAGTTAATCAGTGATCAGTCCCTCTGTCGTTCTTGCATTTCACTGTTCTGATGAACCTATGATAAAAGCGGGTATTTGACATCTTACACTGTGCTATGTTCTTTCCTTCGGTGAGTGGAAGATCAGTTGGAATAACTCTGAGTATTACAAAAACTGTTGTGTCTTTGTTTTTTCTTTTTGTTGCTCAGATTCAAAGCTGGGTCCAGCAGAAGTCTGGACATCCAGACAGGCTCTGCAGGACTTATATCAGAAAATGCTAGTGACCGATTTGGAATATGCTTTGGATAAAAAAGTGGAACAGGACCTGTAAGTACCTCAATAAATTCGTATGTGTCTATGTAATCTGGGCTGATGCGCAGGAAACCCAGAGACTTACAGAAAGTGATTGTGTCCTATGAAATGGTTGTCTTATTTCCTTTAAAATGAGAGCTGTGCTGTGGGTGAAAGATGAAAACGCACTGCAGAGTCGATGAAGAGCGTTCAGTAGGTCAGTATTTTATCTCTGGCAGTCGGCAGCAGCTGTGGCAGGCAGGAGTGGGGTTTGGTGAGCCAGATGGAAGGGAGAGTTTGGAATTTCCAGAAAGGAGGGTGTTTGCCTTATGTAATCACCTGGAGCGCTGAGCTGGGTCTAACAGGAGTTCAGTAGCTGGTAAAGACCCTGACTTTAAGCCCTCTGAGGTAGGGCTGGGCAGAGGGAGGAATATCAGGAGAGAACTTTGCCAGGGTGCTCACGGCACGTGAAGAATCAGGGGAAGATCCTGCTGGGTTTTCTCCATGCCCTGAGTCTGTTCCCTGTTAGTTAAGATGCAGACGTGGCTTGTCACAGGTTAAGAGAAGGATGTGGTTCTTCCAGCACTGAGGGAAGGAAAATGAGTGGGCTGGCTGAGTTATCCTGTCCATGCCTCCAGATACTGAATGATTTTTAACTCGAATTTCTATACCGCACATCCTGTTTTCAGAAGAGAGAGCAATGCTGCCTAAACGAGAACAATTACAAGCAAATATTGATGCTGTTACATTGTTAGCTATACAGTATCAGGATTGGTTTCTGTAGTTGTGAGAGGTGGGGAAAGGTGGTTCGTCCATATTTAACGTTATTTCTAATCTGAATGTTGTCCAAACTTGAATATACATCATTTTCACATGTGAGGCTATGTAATAAAACAGTTTCTTGTTGCTTTTGTTGTCTGCATAAGGCACTTCCAAAGTAAAAAAAGGAAAACACTTCTTTTGTTTGCAGTTGGAATCATGCCTTTAAAAATCAAATCACAACGCTGCAGGGTCAGGCGAAAAACAGAGCAAATCCAAATCGGAGTGAAGTTCAGGCGAACCTTTCTCTGTTCTTAGAGGCAGCTAGTGGCTTCTACACACAGGTGAGTTGCAAAAAATGTTGTCTGTGGTATATTTGCATATTCTGGAAGAAAATGTGCTTCAGCCTTATGCTGCTTGCAAGTGGGTCCTTTACAAAGCTGTGGCTGTTGGATCTCCTGTGCTGCTCCAGCCACTGCTCGTGAGAAATGAGTTCTGGTATCTTACCAGCATGAAAAACTAGTTTCTTGCTTTCTGAGTATACATTTGTTGCCGCCTTGAGCTCGTTTGTACCTGAATCATCTGGCTATGAGGAGGTCTGGCCTTCACTGACTCACTAGTCCCTCTTGAAACTATTTACTCTGGTCTTTGTAGTAATCTGTGGTGAAGAATTCTGTATTTTAATTGTAATGTCTTAAAAGAAAGAACAACGAAACCCCACCCAAGCCCAACAAACATGTTAAACGATGGTTTCATTGTACTCTTCTTTTTTCACGCTATTTCTCTACAAATTCTCATTCACCTTCTCATTACTATGCCTGAATTCATGGGAGATTGTTTATCCTTCACTATATAGGGGAACTGTTTTTCAAAAGGAGAAGGAATTACAACAAAGATAATCAATTTTGTTCTTGGCTCCAGTCACTTGAGAACAGAAACAGGTGCAGAATTCCAAAATGCGGATGCACTGAGGATTTGTGTGATGGCTTAATGTGTTGTGCTTTGTTGTGTGTCTCTTCCTTGTAACTCCTGGTGCCAACGGTGAGCACAGAGTTAAATTTTCCAAGAACTGTCTATGTACATACTACACACATATCTAAATACAGCTCTTTTTTTCTGAATGATAATGATTTAGTGCCCACTATGGCTGTGTGTTTAAGAAGCGTGGATGTCTCCAAGAATATTGTGTTGCATCTACAAAATATAATGCCTTGCTGTTTTTTTGATCAAGACTCTCGGGCTTTACAAGCACATCTTCAGTCTCAATTCTAAATTTTTGTCAACCATTATTTAGAATTGCAAACTTCATTTATAGGAGCTTTTCTTCCCCTTAACCAAAGCTGGATTGTTGAGTGCTCTTGAGCTAAGTATCTTTTGCAAGGTTTTTCAGTTAATTGCAGAAGGGCTGTGACTCCTCTTCATCTATTTATTCCTTACTGTCAGTTTTTTGCCCATACTGTCTTTCCAATGGTAGATTTCAGCTCGTAGATTATGGAGATTAAGAGTCAGTGTGTGGTAATGACCTTAATAAAGATAACTTGCCTTTCTTTCCTTTTTTCCACCTCATTTGGTGGATGCTTCAGCAACATTATCACTGCTGAATCCTCTGTCTCAGGTATTGGTCTGACCAGACTTTGTGGCTGCTTTGCCCCTGCTTCAGGTTACAACATACACAGCAGGTCATTCTTACCACATCAGTTCCTACCTTGATTCTGAACATCTGCAAGACAACCCCAAGTTGGTTGGTTTGGTTTTTGTTTTGTTTTTTTTTTTTCCCCTTCCAAATCTATGTGATTATCATTATGATTTCCCCTTTGGCATTGTTTTCTGGAAAGCTTCTTATTTGAAGCAGCCAGTTTGACAGGCTGCGGTGGGGTTGCCAAGGGTTTTCTTCCATCTCCAGCATTTGTCTTGCAAAAGCCTTGTTCTACCCTACAGTGTACTGGGGAATTTTGCTCATTTCATGTATAACACCACAGACTGCATTGTCTTTCTCCATTTGATGTGATGTTAATCGTCCCATTTTTAGTTTAAAGATTTTGCTCAGGCAAGATACCTGCTCTCCATCTGCGAGGCCTGTGTAAATGACATCCTTGAAAGAGAGCGTGAATTCTCCTAATTCAGCATGTAGGAAGCTGTCAAGTTTCTCTCTTTTATCCAGCTTTCATCTGTGAGATCCCTCTCATTTGGAGATTTTTATCTACTGTATAAAAGACAGAGCAAAAGGGGAGGGAGGTGTAACACAAACCTTTTCCTGCAGCAAGCAAAAGCACCATGTCGCAGGTTTTGCCATTGACAGAGCGCGCATCTCTGTCACCCCTGGGCTTGCAATGTGCCTTTATCTGCAAGCAGAACCCTCCTGCAGGTCTGTTTTATTTGGAGACCAAGTATGTTCCCAGCGGGGAGAAAGTCTGTCAATTCTTACTTTCATTTTCAACCTTATAACATAGTAGAACAAACACTTTTCATCGCTACGTGGTTACTGTTGCTTTCCAGAGTGTTTGCTGGAGTTTGTTGTGAAAAACTTCAGAAGTGCTAATTAGAATGGAAACGTTCAGATTTTCCTTCAGTCAGCTTTTGAGATATTTGATCAAGTAGCTGATGCCTTGTTCTTTGAAAGAGTCTCACTGTTGGCTTGGCACAAATATTTCCTGACAACTCAGCCACTGAACTGTGAGCCGCTCTTGCCTGGTGTTGCTCACAAACTTGGTGTTCAGGCTTCTCCCTGAAGTTTAAGTCAGAGTAGTGCTGTTTCTTATGCTGGAACAAGGTGCTTTGGAGGATCGGTGGCATTCCTTTCCGTTATTTTCGGAGAATGGTGTCAGTTCGTCAAGGGATTAAAAAGACTGTCTTCCTCTTGAGTGCCCTGTTTACAAACCAAACAAGAAAAAAGACAAAGTCAAACAACAACAGCAAAACACTACAAAAGCAAAAAAACCCGCAAACAAACAAAAAAACAACCAACCAAAGAGAAACAAAAAACCCCAAAACAAACTAAACCAAACACAACAACAACAAAACAAACAGAACCACAAAACCTGACAAGATTTGTAGATCTCCGATAGTCAATCTCCGCTGATGCACGCTTGGTAACTTAAATATCATGGAAATTAAGTTGCTTGCTGGTTTGGGATGCACAACTCTGTTTTACAGGAGTAAAACTTCTCCTCGTGGTTCTGAGCAGAATAATGCAGCACGGAGCTCGATGACTTCTGTACGGAGAATGTAATTTAAAGTTTTGCTTTCAGTAACCGAGGCTTGTTCACTTCAAACATGGTTAACTAATCCACGCCTCCGAGTGATGCTCTGTTAGTTTTGCCTGTTGTTTCGATGCTTTTCTGATTACTGTCTCGAGCTGCTACTAAACTAGACCTGTTTTTCTAGTTATTACAGGAATTGTGCACAGTTTTTAACGTAGACTTGCCGTGTCGTGTAAAGTCTTCCCAGCTGGGGATCATTAGCAATAAACAGACGCACACCAGCGCCATAGTGAAGCCGCAATCTAGCTCCTGCTCTTACATCTGCCAGCACTGCCTTGTCCACCTGGGAGATATCGGTGAGTTTTTGAAGGAAAAAGAGAGAGGACGCTGCGTCTGAGTTCAGCCCTCACGAAGAGGGATCTGCGCGTACCCTGGGCATCTGCGAGACCAAGCGAATTAGCAGCTGGTAGCTGATTGTACATTTGGTGGTTGCTGCAGGGAGAAAGGTGTGGAAAGCGATGCCATTAGACCTTTCTAATGTGCGTTACACATTAACGCGTGGGGACAGTTAATCACAAGTTTTCTAGTGATTTGCTAGAATCTGTCTTCTGGTGTACTAATAATTTTATAGCTGGTAGGCACAGCGAAATGTTGAAACCGGTAACGATTACAAAAGCTTGTTGCAGCAGGTTAGCGTACTTCTCCATTTCAGAACATTACTTTTAAATCTTGTGTACAAAGGCCACAGTTAGAATTCCAGCCTTTCATAAACAACGTTTCTCTTTTACTTTAAGTTCAACAGGGTTATTTCTTTGTTTATGAGAGTAGAACTACGTGTTGTAGAAAGTTCTCTTTTCACAGGAATCTGCAGTTGCTTTTGTAATAACCTAAAGGTAGATCTAGTTGCTGATCGTGCAAAGTAGTATGAACAATATTTCTCGCTGTCTGGAGGTGATACTTTTGGCACAACATCTTTCTAAATAAGACGTGATAATAGGATCTGAGGAAAAAGAACCACCTTAAAATTCAACATTTTGAATTTCATGCTGCTTGGTGTAATTATATGTTCTTCTGATGCCTATTTCTAAAACGATAGTAAAATGCTCTTCAGGTAAACTGGGTTGTATTAAGGTAAGTGCAGGAGAGTTGAATTTTTTGTCTCATCTTGTTTTTATTTTGTTGTTTTCTTAGCTCGCTATAGGAATCAGACCAGCCAGGCAGAGTCTTACTACAGACATGCAGCTCAGCTTGTCCCTTCTAATGGTGAGTCTGGGATACCTTTTATGTTCATAATTCCAAAGGAAGATTTAGGGTATTGATTTTCTTGTATGGCAGTTGGAAACTGGGGATTTTATATAAACCTTTCTCCCCAAATACCCAAAACAATCCTGCAACAAAGCCTGTTGGTAAATCATTAAGACAATAGCTGTTTGCTTGATCTGTCTTGCTTGTCTCCTTTTTGTGAAGATTAAAAAAACCCCAAACAACAAAGAGTTAATGCACAGCTTCACTCTAAGGCTTCATAAATGCTACATTATACTGTGCAACATTCATATGTTATAAAGTACAATGAATGAAAACTTGTCTACGAGCAGAATTTTTTGTTTGTTCACATGCCAGTTTGTAAAGTTCAGTCGCTAAAATTGTACTTTTCGAGTTGCTCGTGCAAGTTAAGAGCTTCTTTAGTTCAGGTATCTAGCTTTTTACACCATATTTATTGTTCAATTTTAAAGCATATGTTTAAAAAAAAAAAAAAAAACACACCACCACCAAACAAGGTAAAATATACTGGAAGTTTGGACACTTTTTCATTTCAGTAGTACTGATGTGAGGCTGGAGTAAAAGAGTCAGCAAATCAATCTGAATCTCGTATGCTGAAGATTTTAGGACTTTGTGCTCCCTTTTAAGGTGGCCACACTTATTCTGAAACCTAGCACACTCCACTCCATGACAACTTGTCTTTTTCTCCATTAGGTCAGCCTTATAATCAGTTGGCTATTCTAGCTTCCTCCAAAGGAGACCACTTGACCACAATTTTCTACTACTGCAGAAGCATTGCTGTGAAGTTTCCTTTCCCAGCTGCCTCCACTAACCTACAAAAAGCACTTTCTAAAGCACTGGAAAGGTAAGACTAAGCATAATGTACTTCTGCTCGGATAAGGTGGTGGAGACTTCTTCCAAATGTACCTGCCTTGCCAGAAGTTATTCGTATTTGGTAGTAAAACCAGAAGTTTCTCGACCCCCTTCCAGTCAGAGCATCCTTACACATGCATGGAACAAAAACCTGTGTTTGTCTGGGATGCTCCCGAGTGTGAATAATGAATGCAGAAAACAAGCGTATTGTGCCACCATGAAATAGTAGCTTTGCATGGACATTCCTCTTTTCTTGAACTCCATAGGAAAACTTTGTAATGTTATATGCAGCTGTGTTTAACTCCAAAGACTGAAGTCGAGTGTTTCTGTTCTGAATGTAGTCGTGATGAGGTGAAGACTCGATGGAGCGTGTCTGACTTCATCAAGGCATTTATTAAATTCCATGGCCATGTGTACCTGAGTAAGAGCTTGGAGAAGCTGAGCCCTCTTCGAGAAAAGCTGGAAGAACAGTTCAAGGTTAGTTCTAGCAACACATTAATGAGTGTATTGAGGAGACTATTTTTAGCAGCTGAGTTCTGATAATAACTTTTTCACATATTAAAATACAGGAAGCTCAAGTAGCCAGTTATGGAAGGTTTGTACCGCAGCCGACACTGGATAGTTCTGTTGACTTCTGCAAACTGTAGGATTTTTTTCCCATGTGGCTTGTGCTGCATTATTAGTGAAAATACAGGAGAAATCAATTACTACAGTTGATTTTTCTGCTCTTTAACCTGCTGTAGTGAGTTCAGAGAAGGGAACGGAGCTGGGGAAGGGGCTGGAGCACAAGTGTGATGGGAGTGGCTGAGGGAGCTGGGGGTTCAGCTGGAGAACAGGAGCTGAGGGGAGACCTTCTGATCTCTGACCTGCCTGAAAGGAGCTTGGAGCCAGCGGGGTCGGGCTCTGCTCCCCAGGAACAAGCGCCAGGACCAGAGGAAACGGCCTCAAGTTGCCCCAGGGGAGGTTGAGGTTGGATCTGGGGACCAATTTCTTCCCCAAAGGGCTGTGGGGCATTGGAACAGGCTGCCCAGGGCAGTGCTGGAGTCACCATCCCTGGAGGGGCTGGACAGACGGACATGAGGTTCTCAGGGACATGGGGTAGAGCTGGACTTGGCAGCGTGAAGTTGACAGTTGGACTCGATCTTAAAGGTGTTTTCCAACCAAATGATTCTGTGATTCTTGGATACCTGTGAAAAGCACTTGATTCATCTGGGAAGTCTTGGTGCAGTTGCCTAAGGAGTTTTGAGAGCTTCATTTTTGGATGGCGTTCATCCACTCCCACTGGTTGTTAAGACTTCTTTTAACCTTCCTCAGACAACTTGTCTCTCCTGACCGCGGTTTGCATTTGAAAACTATGTCCAGTACAACCTTAATTTGTGTGCGGACTAGAACTATTCAGAGCACGTTTCCTCTGGAAAATACAGGAGTACCCATTAATTATATAGCCAGTTGATTAAGTTGAACAATACAGCAAAGACTGAAACAAAGAATTTTGTAAGGAATTTATAAAAGGTAGTACAACTTCAAAGTGGGCGTGTTATTACCTCTTGTGTGCCTTTTGGGAACTGCTCTGCTTTAGCGTCTTCATTTGTGGAAAATGAGCAGGTAGTATGGGTACGTTCAACAGAGCAAATGTAGTAGGTGCTTTTCAAAATTAAGAAAGGGGGAAATGGTCTTAGCAAATAAAGAATGGCAAATGTTCTTTACAGTGCCTGTTCGCATTTTTGCGTTGAATTGGGCTGCTAGAGCGACGTCCAAACATTCCTTAAAATAAAAAAACCAAAACCCACCACTTGTGAATTGCAGGAGCTTTGAATGTGAGCTGCTTGAACACTGGGAGTTGAAGCAATGTTGTTTTAATTTTAAATAATTCTTTCTCTTTTGTTTGTGGTGTTGGCTGTTGAATGAGTGCTGCTTTTTCCACAATGCTTATAATCAATAATTATGAGCATTGCTCAGGCATATGGAAAAGTCTTATAAGGGAGCTAATTGAGCCCTGCTTTGTTGCTTAGATTACTTTTTTGTTTATATTATGCAACATAAGGCTTAATTTACTAGGAGAGCAGTGGTGGAGTTAGGAGTGTTCAGCCAGGCCCATGGTTCTGCTGCTGACAAGCTCTGCTGGTTTGAGTTGTCGGCTTCATGCCCTTCACTAAAAATCAAGGTTGAGCATGGAACTCAAACCTCTTCCTGATGCTTATGCTGGTTAATCCACTTGTCTCCTTGGCTATTGTGTCTGAAGATAAGTTTATTGTGGTTTAGGATCGCTCCTTTTTTTTTTTTTTTCCTCCACAATGTTCAAAAAAAAAAAAAAAAGGAATTCAAGTTTCCTTTCCTGTTCTGAGAAAGGTGCCTTTTACAGAATAGTTACTGAAATGCATTTGTGAATAGCCCGTGCTGTTTTAGTCCACCGGGGCATTCCATGATCCGTGAAGTCAGATGTGGAATTAGTCTTTAATGCATAACCACACAGTAGTTAAATTTTCCTGGGGTGGTTTTTTCTTTTTTTTTTTTTTTTTTAATGTCACCTTCTTTGTGCTGTTTCTTCGAAAGACTGAAAAATACATTGGATATACATGCCTCCGCAGTTCTTGCGTTGCAAGGCTGTCATTGCAACATTAAAGTCACACTTGGTCTGAAAGAGAACCGTATCCAAGGGGGTGTTGGTTTGTCGTGCGTATGAGTCGGTGTACGAGCAAAAACCTTCGGCTTAACAGTGCGTGTCTGCCTGTGTCCCCTTGGGAAGCCCAGTGCTTCACTAACATGGATAACCTGAAAATAAAATCTAGAACTAATGTCGCCTTCAGGGCGGAAACATTAGTCAAGCAGTGAAGTAGCAACTACTAATCCTTTCAAGCGTGTGCTTTGCCAAATAAAAATACGTATTTTGTACGTGTGTCTTTGTTGCAGAGGTTGTTGTTCCAAAAGGCCTTCAACTCTCAGCAGTTAGTCCATATTACTGTTATCAATCTGTTCCAACTCCATCACCTGCGAGACTTCAGCAATGAAACGGAGCAGCACAGCTACAGCCAGGATGAGCAGCTCTGCTGGACGCAGTTGCTGGCTCTCTTCAGTGAGTAGGAAAATGAATTCTTTTTTTTGTATTTCTCTTTACTAATGGATTCCGTGGGAAAACCAATTTGCTGTCAGCATTGAGCTTAATGGCTGTGTGAGGTGAGTGATGAGAATAGACATTACAGGAGACAGTTAGGAGATAGTTGCACAGAATCATTTATGTCTAGGAGTGCTGACTGCCGCTGGATTTCTGTGCCCTGCACTTAGTCCGTTTGAAACCTCACTGAACTCTGCACCTTTTTCCTGATTCTGAAAGAGCATTTTAACCTGGGTGCCCAGGTGGATCTGATTTAACAGAGGGTAGTCCCTTGCTTGGGGGCTGCTTTGCAGTCAGCTGCAGTGTGGGGTTTGAGTTGCTTTGAATGGAGCTGATTCTGATTCAACAGGACTGAACTAGGACCTCGAGTGCTTCTGTGCTCTCGGTAGTATCAAGTAGGAGATAAGAGGGACTCTAGGCACATAATGCCGATTTGCTTAACCTGATCCAACAGTTTGGCCTTGTTCATAAACACCTAAATCTCTGAATAATTAAATTTCTCCAGGTTCTAACCTGGAGTTGATTCTGAAAACACCATGGTCATGCTGTGGCTACTGTTTTTCAGCTTGTGTGCCCTAATAGGTCTGAGCTGGCTGCCTGCAAAGCCAGCTCCTCTGGATTTGTGTGCCTGCTGACCTGGGAAAGCAGATAAAACGCAGATAGATAGTTGAGTTGATCATTTCTAGTAAATAAATAAATGAATGAATATTTTTGTAAAGGACTTGTCTCAGCAGATTTTGTTAACTTACCCAAATAATTTGCCATGACACTTAAAAAGGAGAAGTGGGGGAAACAACCACTGAGATTCTGCTTCATGGTAGAAAATTCTTTATCGGAGAAAAAAAAAATTGTTCTTATCTGCTGGTGGATTGTTTAAAAAAAAAAGTAATTGGGCAAGTTTGTTCTAAAGAACTAGCTCTAGGGTTTTATGGGTGGGATGTGTTTGATTAGGTTATTTAGTCAACTTTCAAGTGTCATTCCCTCATCTCTCTTTATTTTTTCTTTTTCCCCTGCTCTGTTTTCTAGTGTCCTTTCTTGGAATTCTGTGCAAGTGTCCTTTACAAAACGACTACCAGGAGGACTCTGGGGCTGCATATCCTCTTCCAGCTGTGAAGGTTTCGATGGACTGGCTGAAACTTAGGCCCAGTGTTTTCCAGGAGGCCGTGGTTGATGAAAGACGGTAGTGAGTGTTACTCTTTCTTTTGATACATTTAATTGCACAAAGTAATAATAACTGATGCTATGCAAATTAGTAATGGGAAAAGTGATCGTATAAAACATTATTACAGACATCAAAATGATATAGAATGTGTGTGCTAAAAAGTTAATAAAACACAAAATGAGACTTGTGGGCTACGTGAGCAAATTCACTGTTTTAATTGGCTTTAGGTTTGTATGTAACTTTTTTTTTTTAAGATCAGAGGGATCTACTTTTAAATGTCTGGCTTGAGCATAACTACTGAGTGTACCCTTAGTCTAATCTATTGTAATGATTTCTCAGCTTTATTGAGGTAGGTGGTGGGAGAACATTTGCCTTAATTTCATGCACTAAGCCATCTCTTGGGCAGTACTGGAATCCAGTTTTCCTGGCTCATCATCTAGGAATTAAATTTAATTGAGCAGAGGAGGAGTCTTTAAGTGTCAGCACAGGCATGACTATTCTGGACTGTTGCTCTGATTTTTTTCCTTTTTTTTTTTTCATTTCTGCCTCTAATCTCATAATTTTATGCTTAAATAGTTCAAAACTCGCCAAATTTTTTCATAGCCTGTTAACTTCTCATAAATTATAGCAATTCAATAAAGTGTTTCTGACTAGTAAGATATTACTGCAGATCAGAGTGACTGTTACTGACACAGTTGGATGAGTATTTTTTCTAGGATGGCCGCTTTAGGTAAAACAGTGTGAAAACAGCTTGCTTAGCTGATCTTGTGTGATGTGCCACAGTGCTTTCAGGTCTTCTGGCGGTGTGTGATGTAAGATGCCATTCTTGCCAAGGCTCATTTTCTGTACATTGATGTATAGGAAACAGGGGTTCCTAAAACCTCCATTTGCTAAATGAGTAATAAGATTCGCTCATATGTGCAAAACCTAAAGCCCTGGAGCTCTGGGAACTTCAATTCCAGAGTTCCTGAAGGCAAGATTAAGGAAGAGTTCACAAACTGTTTTGAGATGGTAATAGGTATTACTGGATGTGTATTCTGAAGGAGGACTTTATACTGGTATTTAAATAGGGAAGATTACTACTTAATATAAGGTAGACCTTTCGGAGAGGAGATGCGGGCAGTGCTTCATGGAGTGTCAAAATAAGTCTTCAGGTGAGAATGTATTATATTTTGAGGTAGCCCGAGTAGGTCCTTCTCCCCATAAAACTATCAGGCTCTCTTTAAAGAGTGTGCCTGGCTTTTAAATCTGTAGGGTGATCCTGTGATGTTCTCGGGTGCTCATTGTACAAGGGAGTTGTGAAGTGGGCAGCAAACAGCTGTAAAACGCACAGCCAAACTTGAAAAGAAAGTTAAATACTGCTAAGATTTGTCAAAATGGGCGTTAATTAGTAGCCATTAAATTTGTTGGCTCTATAAAGTTGAGATGACTGTCTGTCTTCCCCATTATTTGTAAGGATGAGAGTTTTCTTTTTATTTCTACTGGAAGATCCTAATAAAAGTCATTCTTTGCAGAGTATACAAAAACACACACACACCCCTTTATGGGCTGCTCTTTAAAACCGGGTGTCCGTTTTATATTGAAAAATCTTCCTTACTCTGAATTCATTCTTAATTGTGCTCTTGGTTCTATAAATAATCCTTGTTCCTTTTTAAACTTGCAGTTGTCCTCACTTTGTGCTTATCATTTTCCTGGAGATAATTAATCCTACCCCAAACTGAACGAGCATGTGAAATAGGAAGGAAATGTGTTTACTTGGAAAAGTAAATGAATCTGAAGGCAAGAAATGAGGACAGAAATTACTATTATCTATATTAGTGTGTGCTGTTTGGAAATGGGTTTTCCGAGCTTGCTCTGTGCAACTGTGGGAGCTACTTTAGGTCTAGTTTTTTACATGTTTCACTACATCACTCTTCTTAAGAGATCTCTTCTTATGAAATCTCACTATTTCAAGTGTTGTGCAGGAAGCTGGCAGTTCACTGTAGGTTGCAACAGACCTGCACTCTCCCTTTTTTCCTCCTTCTGTTCCTTGTCAGTCATGGGAAGGAGCTATTGCGTAGTTTAGTGCAGAGAATAATCACAAACATCATGTTTTGGGTGCACGTTGCATTCTCCAGTCCAGGTGCTGGATGATGAGCAAGAGCCTTGCTGACGGAGGATGGATTCATTTCACTAAAACTCAGCGCAACGGGCACCTTCCTCAAATAGTTTCCTGTTGCCTCTGTGGACTTGGTGCCCATTGCTAAGCCAGAAGGGAGATGCTTAGATTTTTGGCTTGGAGCTTTTAAAAAACAGGAGAAAACAGCTTGTTGGTCACAGTTAAATGTTAACCATCTATGGAGCGATCGTTGTGATTTTTAAATTATTTGCTCCAGGGCCTTTGGAAAGAATTTCCAGTCGCTGGTTGCACTGGTATTGCCAGTGCAGGGTAGGGAAACTGCCAGTTAACCTCTAGTTTAATGGTCTTACCCTTAGTGGGACCTTTTTACCTTTCTGGTAACTGTTTCAGTGCTATGGTACGGTGTTAATGTTCACAGAACAGAAGTACTTCTGCACAGCTGTATCCTGATAAATTGTTTTGCTTCCCAACTGACGAATTTACTGGTTTTGGGAGCAGTCAGCTTTGGACTGGAAAACGGGAATTGCAAACAGGTGCTCTGAATGTTTGCTCTTGCAATAGGTTTGTCTAATTAAATTCATAACTGGCTTTCTGACTTGCTGGATAACAAAACGTTGTGCTGCGAGAGTCTGGCTTCCTTGGTAACTTTAGGTTGACTTCTTAAAAGTTTTACGTTCTTTGAGAAAGCAATCTGTTCCCTGACACTTGGAAATCAAAGGATTAATGGAAGCTGTGACTCTGAGCTCAGTGTTTCCTTAGCGAGGGGGTAGATTCCATATTTTGTAATTTTCACTTATAGTTTGTCTCTTTTCTGGTTTGTAGCATATGGCCCTGGCTCATCTCTCTTCTAAACAGCTTCCAGCCTCATGAAGAAGATCTATCCAATAATAATGGTAAGGATGCTTCTAGGCTGTGCTGTAAAGAACTGGGAACTTTGCACATTTTTCCTGATGTTGTGGGGAATTGCAGTTGAAGAACAAATAAGGGAGCAAGTTAACTTCTAGTACTGGTGCATGTGAATGCGTTGCAAATGCTTTCTCATGTCGAGCAGACTTTGCTCTGCTTTATCATTTCTGAGGTCCTCGGATTGCAGGGTGGACCAGTACATATGAGTATGTTAATAAAATTATTTGCTATCTATGGTGACTTTCCTGTGTTATCTGCTTATGATACTGTACTCAATGCATCTGTGCTTTCCTTATGCTGTTTACTGTCTATTCACCAGCAACCCCCCTTCCAGAAGAGTTTGAGTTGCAAGGATTCTTGGCTCTGAGGCCCTCGTTCAGGTGAGTGACAGCTGAAGGAAACCCTCCTCTTGCTGATGTCACTACTTTTAATAAACATTGACCTGTTCCTTACAATATCTTATTTATGAGTACTTATTAATATATGGATTGATGTAGGTATCTTTGCAAAACGACTGTAGTAGATAATGCAGTAAAACTCTAGGGAAAGTCATGAACTTATAACATTGCTCATGACTTTTTGCTTTCCTTCTGTAGTTTTCAGACTAGTAAACTGAAATGCAAAAGTATAAGAAGTGAGGAAGGGAACAGTTTGACATGAAAACTGCTTGATGTGTTTCTACTTTACTGATCTTTTTGCGCTATTTTTAACTGTGTCCTTGTACCTAATATCATGCACAAATGCTGACTAAATATTAGATGTATTCACTCAACTATTAATTTTGTGATTTTGATTATCACACAGATGAGCTTTCAGCCTTTTGTTTTTTAAAAAAGCCCACCAAACCTCTTAATGTAGATGCATCTTACCAGAAGAGAATTGCATCTGTAAATCAGACATCTGTAACACTCATGTTTTGAATAATATCTGGTAAAATTTCTCAGCTTCTAATAGAGTAATGCTGACCAGTTATATTTCTAAAGAAATGTGATGCTGCAAAGGGTAACTGTATAATTAATATTATTCCCTCTCCTATGTCAAAACTAGGAATTTGGATTTTTCCAAAGGCCACCAGGCAATTTCAGGAGATAAGGAAGGGCAGCAATGTCGGATACGGCAGCAGCGTCTGATCTTCACAGGCAAATGGATTGCTGATAACCAGCCGAGGTAATCGCGAGTAGCTTTTCTGTGTTTCATTTGCTGCTGTAAGCTTAGGTAAGGCAGGTGCCAGAGTCGGATGGTGTTTTTTCTCACTCTTCAACACAGCGATTAGATATAATGCGAATACAAGATGCTGACAGTGCCAGTAACGTGATCTGTGGGTCAGCATGCCGTTGCTGTGTAGACTGATTGTGATAAGGAGTGTATTTGAAGTAATGTGCTTGCTTTTCAATTCCTTTCTGTCGTCTTCAGGTTGATTCAGTGTGAAAATGAGGTAGGAAAGCTGCTGTTTTTGACAGAAATCCCGGAACTCTTACTAGAGGACCCTAGTGAAGCCAAAGAGAGTCTCGCCTTGCAGGAAACATCTATTACAGAGCAGTTGTCTACAGATGGGAGCCCTGGACTTAAATCAGTTCTGTCCTCTGGCAGAAGCCTCAACAACAACTGCGATGCAGGAGAAAAACCAATGGTCACGTTCAAAGAGAACATCAAGCCCCGGGAAATGAACAGAGAGCAAGGGCGAATCTATCCCCCTAAAGACGTAGGTAGGGAAAGACGGGACTATAGCAAAGGAATAGTAGCCAATAAGAATGATGGGAAGAAGGATAACAATAAAAGAAAGAACGAGACCAAGAAGTGCGGCTTGGATAAGATGCAGGAAGCAGGGAAGCAGAACGTGGCAGTTCAGGTAAGCCTTTGGATCAAAGGGATTCTGCGTCTTAGGCAGTAAAAAAAAAAAAAAAAATAGAAAACTGTATCTCAGAGATCGGGTTTTGGTGATCTTTGTCTCTCTGTCCTTTTCGGTGATGCTGTCTCAATTTATTGGGGAGGAAACGGTAGGGAGCAATGACAGGTGATTTTTCTGTGTTAACTGTCTTGTAAAACAGACTTCTACCTGTTGTTCTGCAAATAATTCAGGCTACTGAGGCACTTCACGTGGCCAGGTCTGTGACATGCTCTTACCCATGCTAAGGAAGTGGGTAGTTTGCATTTTTGGTTCAGTTGACTTGTGCATATTGAATAAATTGGACACATGGCAAAAGCACCCGGTTGTTGGTGTGGAGTGAGATCCTCCGTACTGTGTGTGCAGTCGGTTCCTCTCTGTGCGAGTCAGGAAAGCCACACTGCCCTTAAACCATCATCGTGTGCTCAGGCGCTCACTCAAAATTGCTGGTTTTCACAACAGCTGCTCTTTTATCAGGTGTGTTTTTTTCAGAGGCGTGCTTTTTTTCCTCTATTTCCTTGAGCATTGCATACAAAAAGACTCACCTCGTAAGCAGGTAGCGAATTTGCCGCTCTGGCTTCTGTCAAGTTGTAGTAAATAAGGGGTGGAGACTTTCAGGGCTGATCTGATCTGCATAGTTTGGCTGCATCTCAATCATTCCCTGATGACGTCTGGAGGCATTTAATGATAGTGATGGAGACTCTATTTCCCTAGTAAAAGCGTGTCAATTCTTCCCTGCTCTTGCAAGTGGAAATTATTTCCTAGTGCACTTTTCATCTCCCTTGCCTCTGTGTGAGCCTGTTGCTGCTTCCCAAGACAGGTCTGCAGAATAATTTAAATGTTCCTCTTTGCAGCTGCTCTGAAGGCCTGTGTAATCGAGGTCTTTATTTTTCCTAGGTGAGACAAAGCAGCTCTTTTAGTCTTTCCAGCTTGTGCTGTTAGGACCCTTGGGTCGTTCTTGTTCTTCTCCTGATTATTTGCTGTTAATCATCATTACGAAATGGAAGGTCTGAACTGGCAGGATTTATGCAGTTGGTTTTGCAGAGGGTCCTACCAAGACAGGCGTAAAGGGGAGCAGCCCACAGAAACCATGTGGCAATTGTTCGTGAGTCTGGTGTCTGAAAACCCACTTGGGTAGGTGAGTTAGAATAGCAGGTTTCTGATCTATTTGTTGAACGCCTCTGGAATGTGGTTGCAGGCCTGAGCACAACTCCGCGTTTTAGCATTCATGCCCTTGTCTTACAAAATAAGGACTTGAGGCTGATCAGACCCATTGGATCTTCTGAGGAGTATGTGTAGTTTTTTGAACAGGGAAGAAATTTTAATTTTAACCTAGCTGATTTATCAGAAGTTTTCTTGTCTTAATACTAAGAGAGAACAAACCCAAGAAAAACTCATTTCAAAACTCAGCTGTAGCAGAATCTGTTCTGATGTGGTTGATCACTCTTATTTTCTTGTTGAACAGAAATTAATTTTGACTTTTTAGTTCCATTGGCTGTATTTGTCATGGAAACTGTTCCATTGAAATGCCTTTTGGTTTATATATTTTAGTTTGGTGGACTTATTTATCCAGAGCTACTCCAGAATATGCGGAGGGTCTGCTTTCTCCCGCAGTGAGGAGAAACCAGGGTAGGTTTTGTACAGATTGGTTGCCTCTCAGTGCTTTGCTTTGGCCTTCCTGGAAATGTCAGGCTTTATCTCCTCCACAGATCATTGCCTTTGGAAGTCTAAATGCTATTATACAAATGTTGCAGCTCCTACTTAGCAAAAATGTTGAGAATGTTATACAGAAGTAATTAGTCCTGTTTCACAGATCAGTGAAAAACTTGAGCACTCAGGATCATGAAAGTGTCACATAGGTTGAATCTCTGTTCTCCAGGGAAAATAATGTTAGGTGCCGAGGGAGGTTTACGCAGATTTACTCAAGGCGTAACATAGTCTGTAGAGGTCACTGTGGTGAACGGATGCTTCTCCCGAGCACTGTGTAGGAACCTTCAGGGCAGGGTAAACGTGGTAGTATTGACACTTGGGGTGAGGTCAAGTAGGAGCAGGGAAGCAACTGAAATTTGTCTGTCTTGATTGATCAATTATAGTTTTAAAAAGCTAAATAGCTAAAAATTACGTGGAAGAGTCTTTTGGAAGCCACTTCTGGAAATGTGTTGTAGCAGCTTTGAGTTTATGATGGCCCGGAGCTCATGTTTTGAAATCCGACGGCAGGAAGAGTGTCTTTGAATTCTCCAACTTTGCTATGAAAGGATGCGTAGATCTCAGTATGGGTGACAAAAACATTTGGCTCATTGTGGAGCAAAAAGGGACAGCACGATATAAGTTAAAGATGCAGAATGTGATGAAGGGTGAAGGTGAAGCAGTGAGTAGATGCAGTGTGAGCAGGGGCTGCATCATTCCTGCTGCTTAGCATCAACCAGAACCTTGAGGTGGAGTTCCCTCCTGACTTGTTCTAGTGGGAGATCTAAAATATACCCAAACCGCCCAGTCTTATAACCTACTTTTTAAATTAAATGAAAAAAAAAAACAAACTGCACTCCCATAATTTTTAAATGGGGAAATTCAGAATTATTTGAAAAAGCACTTAAAGCATTTGAATGCATCTACCGCTTTACCACTGTATTTTGGCAGAAAAGACCTGCCCTCTAACTCCTTTCAACTCAGCCGCACTAAATGTTGAAATAAACCCCACACAGTTTTGGTTTGTTTAGTTTGGATTTTGTTTTTTAATGTGGTCCCTGATAAAACCCCTCTCTTTCAACCACCCTTGAGGCTTGGTGTCAGGTCTGCTCCGGGGCCCTTTCTGTATTGCCCGGGTTCCTTGCTTGCTGTCTTTTTCCTGCCTGCTCCATCTTGCATTCCAGGCAGTTCTGCCGAGCTGAACAAAAAGGGCAAGTAGTCTTCCCCTCTGTCTTCCTCTCCAGGAAGACCCAGACCGCAGCAGACTCAGAATCAGGTAAACATTCCATTCCATTCTTCTCTCTGCCTTTAACCGGTGCAGCTCTTTTAACAGAACATACAGCAGTTGCGCAGTAAACTGAAAGAGGTTAAGCCCTCCTGCTATTTGTCTCGTATGTTCTCTGTCAGGAGGATTTTGTAGAATGCAGGGGTTTGTGTGTACGCTGCACCATATGGATTAGGCTGAAGGAGCTCCCTAGGAAGAACGTGGTAGTGTTTGTTTTTTAAGGTCCTGCAGGTAAGTCTCATGAGTTAGTTCGAAGCAGTGCCCAGGGAGAAGCGTAGTAGCACCTGCACTTTTTGTTGTTTTTAAGGCACTACGGGTGAGCAGTGTGGTAAGTTCTTTGTATGGTCTGAGGATATTATAATTATTACGTCCGCTTCCCACTCTCTTGCTAGAGAAAGATTCTGTTGCAGTTTTCTGGGTAGGTACCCTCAGTATGCTTTTGTGAGGCAAGGAGTGCCTGAGGACAGGCAGGGTAACCTGCCTGAGGTCAGCAAGGAGGGAACTGAGTTCCTGTGTTCCAAACCTTTCCCAGTGACTTAGGGAAAAGAAAATAATCTCTCAGACAGTCTGGGAGTTCATTTTTTTTGGCTTGAGATGTGAGGTGGGTAATTACAGGAAAAGTTACCTAATTTCTTCTTACTTTCTTTTGTGTTAGGTGAAATCGCAGACGGAGATGAGGAAGACTCCGGTGCCTGAAGCCAGGAAAACACCTGTAACTCAGACACCAAGTCAGGCCAGCAGTTCTCAGTTCATCCCCATTCATCACCCAGGAGCCTTCCCTCCCCTTCCTAGTCGACCAGGTAATTTGTGTCATTCTTTTGAAGCATGATTTACTGTTGACTGCGAAGAAAATCCTGTAATAGTGGTTGTTAGAGCTTTTGAAGGTAGGAGCTGTTTTAACACACATGCATTCTCATGTTGAGAGCCTTATGAAGTAGTAAAGAAGGGGCATAGCAGAACTGAAATGAGATAAATAAGATTCCTTATGCTTTGAAGTCATGTCTGTTGTGAAATCTGCCATCTGCCGTCTTGGTTAGTGGGTGTGAGATCAAGGACCTTCACCGTAGGCTGTTTCTGTACTTAGTCAAAACATGACAGAGTCTTCTGCTAGCTCAGGAGGAAGCATTCTCTGTGCACAGGACTCCATTACAATAGAACAATCATGCTGCTTTCTTCTTTAAAGCTCAGCTTCTTTTGTAGTGGTGCTCATGTTTCAAGCTGTAATTTGTGTGGTCTGATTTGCCGTAGTTGCCACATTGCGTGTTCCTGTTTTGTTGTGGAGTGTTCCTGTCATGCTTTGCTGTCTGTATTTGCTCACAAAGTAGCTGGAAGCTCCATCTTCCCTGCAGCGATTATGTGTAGTCACTCAATATATGATGGAGGGATGTCTTCCCTGTCCCAAAGTCAGCATAAAATCTGGACCGAGACACAAAGAATTAAAGCTTGCCTTCTAAACCTGGCTTTTCAGTGTCAACTACAGGAAAAGAATTGATCTTGCTTACCGTCTGTCTCTGTATCTCAATTAATCCAGAGACTGGTGATCCTTTGGGAGAGGAGGCAGTAGACTTATTGATTGCTTCTGTCTGTTGCTCCAGAAGTTTAGTCCTTGAAAATGTGTGTTTGAAGGGGTGGGAACTTATCAAACACACCCCCCCTTCCCATTCGGGGGATTGGACTAGATGATCTTTCGAGGTCCCTTCCAATCCCTAACGTTCTGTGATTCTGTAATGGTGAAGGAGAAAAGCAGCGTGGGGGGGCGGGGGGAAAGGAGGAGATTGGGAGGGGGGATAACCTGTGACTGTTCCAGATACTCTGCCAAATTGCGATTAAAGTTGCGTTTTTATCTTCTGCAGGGTTTCCACCTCCAACCTATGTTGTTCCCCCTCCCGTGGCTTTCTCCATGAGCACGGGGTACACCTTCCCAGGTGGTGTTTCTGTCCCAGGAACCTTCCTCCAGCCCACAGCTCACTCGCCTGCGGGAAACCAGGTGCAAGGTGGGAAACAGTCCCACATTCCTTACAGCCAGCAGCGGCCCTCCGGACCAGGGCCCATGACCCAGGGACCTCAGCAAACGCCACCTCCTTCCCAGCAACCCCTCTCATCTTTACCAGCTCAGGCAACAGCGCAGGCCCCAAGCCAGTTACAGGTCCAAGCTCTGGCCCAGCAACAGCAGCAACAGTCCCCTACAAAAGCTGTGCAGGGGCTGGGGAAGAGCCCGCCACACCACTCCGGATTCCAGCAGGTAAACTTGACTAACGCAATGTGCTAAGCTTCGTTTAAAAATAAATGGCAACATTCAAGACTTAACGTTCCTGGATTACCTTTTCAAAACTGTCGTTCAAGACCTTAGTGTGGAATTTTGATCTGTGAACTGGGCAAATTTGAAAAAGGATGGAATTTAGTGGGTGCGAATGTAAGATTCTGTAAGTGAGGGGAAGGTGGTCATCTCTTTTCTGTGTTTATAGACAAGGTATGAAGGTGATACTTCTGTCTTAGTCCTTTCTAGTTTTCATGTGTGAGTAGAGAGGCCTGAGTCTGAACCTTCACCTGCCCTCTCCCTTTGGCTAACTGCGTTGCAGTGTCCGTTCTTAGTTTTATGCTCATGTCATGCTGGAGAAAATCTCCCTTCTGGCACGTTTGGGCTCGATGGCGAGACCCTCCCGGTGTTCTGGGCAGCAAAATGCTGGCTCAGTACCTTAGTAAAGGAGTTTCTAAAGTACAGGATTAGAGTAAGGATTATACTTGGCTGTTGGCTTAAAGCCTGACTAGGGGGTGTTAGATGTCTATCGAGACTGTGCGTTTTGATGAATAACAGAGCAAATCAGGATGTTTGTGGAATGTCTATGACAAGTGAACCAGACTGACAGTTTGGGTGGAGTTAGGCATTCGGTTAACATTAATTGTTCCTACCTGCTGGTGAGATTGTGCGTCTCTGCCCCAGTATCCGCAGACGGACTCGTCAAAGCAGCTCTGGAACCCACCTCAAGTCCAAGGCTCACTGGGGAAGATGATGCCTGTAAAACAGTCCTATTACCTGCAGGCCCAGGACCCTCTAAAATTATTTGAACAGTCATTACAGCCTCCTGTGATGCAACAGCAACCTCTGGAGAAAAAAATGAAGCCTTTCCCAATGGAGCCATATAACCAGAACCCCTCAGAAGTCAAGGTGCCGGACTATTACTGGGACTCTTCCTATGGCCTGGCCGACAATCGGGTGATGGCGCAGCAGCCCAACATGGACCGCAGGGGAAAACGGCAAGGAGTCTTCCGCCCAGAGCAGGACGCTGTCTCCAGGATGACCTTTGAGGTAAAAGATCCAAGCTATAAGTGGGAAAAACCAACGAGGCTCTGATATTCCTGACAACTCTAGGAGTTTCCCTGTTTCAGGGGTGCCCTGTAGCCCCAAGTAGGTCAATGTGAGCTTATTTAGTAGGAAGCTGGGTATCAATAAATGGCATTCCAGCAAACAGTGATGAATTCTCCATTTTAGTTGGCTGTGTGTGGGGTCCAGCTCTTGGGGGTTTGGTTTCAAGTAGGTGTAAGTCTTGCTCAGTGCAGATGCGACATCGATCTTTGCACTGTGTCTGTCAGGTCGAGAAACATGGCAGCTGATAGTTTTGGGGGAAATTTCTTGTCTGGCAACTGATGGCAACCATAAAAGCCATCCAAATAATTGCAGTTTAATTATTACCCTCTAGATGAACTCTTAACTCCCGTGTAGTATGAGTGTGTTGAATGGCTGAGGCTGCAATAGTCAGATTGAGGCTGGAAATTGAGGGTGGCAGGAGCAGTCTTGTCTTGGATTATTTTTGTTGTTTTTCCTGCAAATCCCACTATGCAGTGAGAGCTGAGCAACTTCCTTCGCTCCCGGTTCCACTAATGGAATACTTCTGTTCATGCAGCTGTGCCTCACGTTGCTGTTTATAAAACCTGCAATCTTTGTTATTTATTAACAGTCCTGGAGTTGCATGTAAGTGCTTTTGGTGATGTTTATAAGGGAACTTAAACAGAGGCCTCTTTAAACCTTTGGTCAGATGTGTCTCTGTAAATGCACTGGGGATTTTCAGAAGCTCAGCTGAGATCGCTTGGCTTATCCCTCGGAGAGAAAAGCCAGACAATATACATGAGGCTGCCACTACTCTGGTGTCAGGTTGTGGTTTATAGATGGAGATGGGGTTAAAGCCTTGTTCTCATCCCTAAAAGGGAAACCAGCGCATTACGGACAGAAGCTGCTGCTATGATACTTGTGTTTTCAGCATCCTGCACGAAATTTGAGATGTCAAGTTTCACCAGCACTTTGCAGGGTTTTTTGGTCAGCCATACGTTGCCGTAGCAGCTGTTAGCAGTGGAAATAAGTCTCCTGGGATTTAAACTCCACAAATAGAGGAGGGAGAAGAAAATGCAAATGTAGCTTTACTTGAAGCCTAAATTACTCCGAGGTTAGCTGTAGGAGAATAATTTTAAAATTCTGTGTTCCTTGTCCTTGAAGGTGCAAACAGATTCAGTATTTGGCATGGACTGCAATGGGAAGCACACGCTCCACTAATTAAAACGAGCTGCCCATCATTTTGATGATGCAGTGCTACTCCCGGTGTATGTCAGACCACAAGGCTAGCTGTTTTCTGCTCAGCGTTTTCTCTGTGCACCGCTTTCTCACCTCTGCATGCCGCCTGCTGCCTTCCTCTTGCTCTTTGCTCTCCTCCCACTGTGCTTTTTTAGCCTCTCCCGGCCACCTCTTGCTGTTTCCCTCTCTGCTTTCTGTTGTCTCACTGTGCTCATTTCTGTCACTAGGACCCCAAGAGCTCCCCTCTGCTTCCTCCGGACCTGTTAAAGAGTCTGGCTGCCTTGGAGGAGGAGGAAGAGCTGATTTTCTCTAATCCTCCTGATCTTTACCCAGCTCTGCTGGGGCCTCTCGCCTCTCTTCCTGGACGAAGCCTCTTTGTATGTATTTGACGTTAATACTGCTGCTTCTCACTCTTAACTGGCATCTCTTTCTTCTGTGAAATCGTAAGAAATGTGCGGTTCCTTTCTCTCCCCCATCCACTTCCTTGCCTCACCCTTGAGCTACTCTTCATGCCAGAGCTCAGACCAGCCCAGGGTGTAGCTCCCAGGCCTCCAAATTTGTTCAGAAATCTGAAAACCCGTCTTTTCTAAGTACAGTCCACAGGAGAGACGTTGATGCGTCATTTAACGCACTCACTCTTCTGTAGTTGTACGGGCTTAGAAAAAAGGGCACGGGGGAGCACAGATTCAGCTGCAGAAAGTCATCTGAATAAGTGTGGCTTATTAAAACCTGTGTATAAAAATTCCATAAACACAGGGGAACCTGCCCAACTAAATGCAGAAGAGATTGTAAAAGAGCAAGATGATGGTTTTAGAAGAAAATTGCAAGCAACTGCCTAAATAAACAGAAACTCCTGTAGAAATACAACCATTTTTGACAGACTGAGAGATTTTTTTTTTAAAAAATTTTTTTTCTTTTAACATTTATATATTAAAACCTTCCTAGCTGGAGGATCTGAGCTGCTGAATTTATAAATTGCCTCTGAAAACGCAGTATGCTTTTCTAGTATGCCTACAAGCATGTTCATTAAATACTAGTATTTCAGATTAGTAGCAGTAACAAGGAAGAGTTCTACTCAAAATCTCTGATTAAAGTCTATTTCTCAATTATTTTACATGCCATCCTGAGGAGCCGCTAGCAAAATAGACACTCGTTTCTGTCTCATTAGATACCTTTGCTGAGAAACTAATAGCTGCTTCTTCAGCAGCTCCCTTTGAAGCTCTTACAGTTGCTGTCTGCTGACAAATGGAAGGAAATTCTTCTCTATGCAAGCTGTGTGGATATGCAGAGTGTGAATTTTGTCTGCCTTTTAAAATGTGCTTTCAAAGTATCGAGTTGTCGCTTTGGAAATCTAACAAGCTAGGAGCTGCTTGCCAAGAAAATCAGGCTGTTTGTCTTAGATTTACAGGATAAAAGCAAAGATGTTCCAGATACTGAGACCATGTTAGAGAGAGGGACGCTAATTCAGTTTTTTTGATGTTTGAACAATAGATTTAAAAACATCTGGCGTGAGTGTAAGAGAACTTTTATTTGGAACAAGACTACAGCTTTTGTTTTGGATCACAGAGTTTAACTTGTGGCTTCACTAGTTCTATGACTTGGTGATCCTGACGCTAAATTGGGTGGTGTTTGTTTGTCTACCAGCCAAATTTTATAATTTTGCTTCAATTTCTGTATCAGTGATAACTGATCCTATTTCTTCCCTAAATACGCTTGTTCCAGAGACACTATTTTTCCTTGCTTAATCATAATAAGAACCCAAGACAAAGCTGAGAAATATTATGCTGGAAATAACAGCTGTATGAGAGGGGGCGTAGATGAAGGAAAAGGTCACGGTCCATCATATCTTAACATGGAAACTCAGGGGAGTTTTGGAACCTCTGCTGTAAACACTGGGGTTTTTTCTTCCTCGCCACAGTCACTTGTAATGAAGATGAGAGAAACTTGGACTGTTTAGCCCAATTAAAAAAAAATTGCAGCGCTTGGCTGCTCTTACTCTCTAGGAATGCCCGTACAGCAGGGATGCTTTCAAAACTGAAAAATATTCCGTCAATAGCAACGTACAAGTGTCTAATTATATTTGAAGGCGTCCCCTCATCACTGGGAAGGATCTTGTCTCGTTTGTACAAGTTTTTACATAACCATAGTGTTGGTTTTTTGGCAGGAATCTCTCCTCTAGATGTATCAGGGTATTCCACTTAAAATTTGAAAAGCTGTTGTGGTGGTGGGGTTTGCCTGAGACTCACAGCTGTCATGCTTGTTGGTTTTTTTTTTTTTTTAGGTATTAATTAGTTAGTAAGGGAAAATAGTGATTTTATTTTTTTTTTTTTAGTTTGCTTCCGCTGCCCTCCACGGTGCTGGAGCTAAAATACCAGGAATGTTTTAAATGTGACCAAAAAACCCTTGGTGGTTTCTGCGAGTGTACTTTCCTCCTGCTCACTACACTGGACACTAACTGCTATTTTCCCCTTTTTGGTTTCTGAAGAAGTCCCTGCTGGAAAAACCATCGGAATTGATGTCTCAGTCGTCATCTTTCCTGTCCCTCAGTGGATTTTCTCTTAATCAGGTAAGTCAGGACTAGAGTCTGCAGCCCTTTGCTATTTGAGCTTGCCATTTAGCTATTAAAATAAAAAATAATGTGGCTAATAAATAATAATAAATAAATATTAATGTGGCAGAAATATGGTAATATCCTTTAATTCAGGCTAATGGAAAAACTGAAAGAAATCCATGCGGGTGCTTAATTTCAGTCCATATCAGCAAGATTATCTTTGCCTTGATCACTTGTCTTCCCAAATTCATCCTCGCTATGGTTCTGCAGACGTACCGGTGAATCTTGGAGCTCGTGCGCCCCTTGCTCTTGGTAGAATCCAGGAGCTGACTGAAAAGATGCATCTCAAAGTGTTCTGGTGCGGAGGGTTTTATTCCGAAGCAATGGGTTACCCCTTCTCTTCCAAAGAACCGAGCAGGATCTTGATCTGTTTTGCATGAGTATTGGGAATTTAAAGATTCTGTGAAAGCTTTGCAGTCCAGCCAGGAGAAATCTGTCCCGATCCAGAATGTGATGAACTTTATGTTAAATAAAATGAGCAAAGAAAATGGGGCTAGGGAGTGAAAAAGGAGTTAGGAAAATACTTTGACCTGTAATTGTTTCCTTTGTACAGTGTCAGTGTTTAAAATAAATCCAGCACCTAAACTTTTACATTCTTTTTTTTTTTCCTCCAGGAAAGGTATCCTAATAACAGCATGTTCAATGAGGTATATGGGAAAAACATGAATACCAGCACAAAAACAGAAGTCACCCCTTCAGTTGCCCATCAGGAGACTTCACTATATTCTCTCTTTGAAGGGACTCCGTGGTCTCCATCCCTTCCAGCCAGCTCAGGTAATTCTGCTATGGTTTTACTTGTGTATAGTGATTTAAAAGGATTTGAGTTAATTCTGAACCTACTGTAAGTTAAGTGTAACTGGAAATTAAAAAAAAATAAAGCTGCTTAACTATGTCTGAAGATTTCTGTTTTTCTTTATATATCCTCA
Source organism: Caloenas nicobarica (assembly GCF_036013445.1). Classification (NCBI taxonomy): domain Eukaryota; kingdom Metazoa; phylum Chordata; class Aves; order Columbiformes; family Columbidae; genus Caloenas; species Caloenas nicobarica. Next base: position 3,549,055 of record NC_088264.1, read on the forward strand.
GAAACATGAGGGGATTCTGTAATTAGTCTAGCCTAAGAACCTGGATTTTAATAGAAGTAGTTGAGTAGGATAAGTTGTAGGATGTATTAAATCCTGAAATCTCCTTAACTTAGATTCCTGAGAAGCATTTGGGAATAAGGCTTTAGTAACTCAAAAATCCGTATGCTTTCAGTGTTGCTTCATTGGAAAAAACAGGAAGAACCGCATTTCATAATGTAGATATTTGAAAGAGAAACTGTATGATTGAAGAATATAGAGGAATATATGACAGTTCTGTGTTTGTTTGTTTGCTTGTTTGTTTTTTACTGTAAAGCAGCCTACACAGCAAACCAGCTTTTTCCTTAGTAATTTTCTTAAAGGCATAAAAACCATTATAGTTACATCATGATTTTACTCTAAAAATCCAGAAGAGTGTGAAGGAAGGAATTAGTTGAATCTAAGAAACAAGTGGATTTTAAATAACATCTGCACTGGATGAGGTTTTTTTATTTTTTGGTCACACTAAGACTTTTGAAACCACCCAGGAATAACCGTTATGGGTGAAATGGAAGGAGTTGCAAAGTGCTTTTATTCGAGCAGGACTTACGGCTCACATGGGTTCAGCTTTCTCTCCCTTCACCTCGTTCAAGACGGCAGAGTATCCTCTGGTGTCTTCAGGCATCGTTTTCTTCCTGCCCACAGTCAAGTTTTTCTGCACTTGCTGTCCTCTTTTGCTCAGGGTTACGTTCTGGTCTGAATTGCTTTAAGATCCACAGAGGTATAAAACATTCCCAGCCTGGAGAGTTGAAGCCGTAAACTTGCAAACTCCTCAAGGTCTGACTTTTTTTAGCAGCTTGTCAAGCCTGGAAGCAGATATTTATTATTCTTTTTTTAGTTTGAGAAAAGTTATTCAAGAAACATAGGGAAAACCCACTTTGAGTAGCCAGCCCTCTTGAGGTTTCCTGGATTTTGGTTTTCTGGTAAGCATGTGGATGCATTAAACATAGTCATTCTGTTCTTGTGTATGCACAAAAATTTTCACTCGCAACTTAGGAATTTGCATTATGCTTGTGTAATGGAGGGAACAAAGCACTGGAGAAAACTGGGGAATGGCAGAATTTGCAGCAGCACTAAGAAACTCAAACTCGGGAGGCTCCTGCGGTTTCTGTTGACCTTTCTCCTCTTGCCTTGTCATCACTAGATCATTCGACACCAGCCAGCCAGTCTCCTCACTCCTCCAACCCCAGCAGCTTGCCGAGCTCCCCTCCAACCCATAACCACAATTCTGTTCCCTTCTCCAACTTCGGACCCATCGGGACTCCGGACAACAGAGACAGGAGAGTTGCAGACCGCTGGAAAGCCGAGAAGCCAGGCAAGTGCTGGGCTCCCGACTCTCGGCGTTTATTTTGCAATGGTTTTGCTACATTCCTTTGAACTTGTCTCCCTCCTGTTTTTAGCAATGGGAGGGTTCGGTCTGGACTATCTCCCAGCAACATCGTCGTCTTCGGAGAGCAGCTGGCACCAGTCCGGTGCTCCCAGTGGCACCTGGGCAGCCCAAGGTCCCCCCACCATGGAGGACTCCTCAACTGTGCTTATGGAGAGCCTGAAGGTACGTTTGGCCAAAACTCAGCTCAGGGGGACAGGTCCTTGTCTGTGGGGCTGGAAGATCCGGCGATGGGCTTTAGCCTAACATGCGTCAGAGTTCAGCGTCAGAAATGAAAGTTTTTTCCTGCAGATTCACTTACACAGGCAGCGTGGGAGGTGTTGACCGCTGCTGGAAGGTGTCACAGTTTTCCAGTTCTTGCTGTTCTAGAATATTTTGCGGAACAAGGCCAGGCTGGCAGAACTGGAAGAAATGATAGCATTTGTTTTGACTAGTCTAAAATTAGTAATCGTTAATGTGGGATGAATTTTTATGGTGATGAGGATTCTGGAGGAGGATCGGCTTCTTCTAGGGGAGCCTCTCTTCAGAAAGCCTTCTTTGAAGTCTGGCTAACTTTCACGATAAGCCAGGTAGGAATGATAAAGAGGGAGAAAATAGAAAACTGTCTCCGCTTTCTCATCTGTAAGAGGAGGGCTGTGTAAGGCGAGGAGGTACTAGTGTTGGCTGTTTGTTTTTAGTCCATCTGGTCCAGTTCCATGATGCACCCTGGCCCCTCAGCCCTGGAGCAGCTGTTAATGCAGCAGAAGCAGAAGCAGCAACGCGGACAAGGCACCATGAACCCGCCGCACTGAGGAAGGAGGTGGCGACCCTCGCAAACGAAGGCTCCATAAACCATGGCATGTTGGGTTTGCAGGCCTGGCCTGTGCGGGTGGCAGCCCTCTCTTCTGTTCCTTGCTGTCAGGAGGGCGTAAGTGCTCCACCGACCCGCTGAGTGTGCACAAAACGTCTGCAGCGCAAGAAAACCGACACCAGGAACTCTCCCATCCCTGGGGCCACTGGAGGGAGAGAGGAACTGCTGTTTGTCTCACTCAGTGACCCGATATCACCGCCTCTCACCTTCTCCATCGTGCATGTCCCCGGCCACATGGGAAGCAAAAGCTGAGAACGAAGAGCAGATGGGAGAAGCCAACGAGAACTTCTCAATCCTTTTCCTCTCTTTTGGGGAGATAAAAATAGGAATCCATTAATGATTGCTTTGCTGACTGAGAATGTAGTTGAAAAATTACTCCTAAACATCTTTATTACTATCTCAGTAGTAAGATCACACTGAATTCTTCCGTACACGGACGTGCTTTGTAGTCAGTGTGTAGCAATGAAAGCCCTGGTCGCTGCTCCGGTCGGAGGTGGTTGGTGACGAGGTGGGGCTCTGTCTCTTGCGCTAGCAAAGGAGTTCCGTGAAGGAGAGTCTGGCACTTGACACCACTTCACCTGTTGCCCAAAGGCTTTGACCAGCCCGTGGGTTGGGTTAGAGACTCCAGCATGAAATGCCCTCCTCTCAGGAGGTGTTTGAGCTGTCAGCGGTGACGCGGGGCATTGCAGAACTCTGCTGGACGAGCAAGTTAACTGCTACGGGGTTTTAAATTAATGTTTGATTCCTGTACATTTTACTGTAGCATAGTGGCTAGCCCCACAACGGGCAGGCTAGTCTGTGCACTCACAGCCCGACTCATTTTAATAGGTAGGTAGAAAGCTTTCGATGGTTTTTGGTTTGGTTTGGGTTGTGGTTTTTTTTTTTTTTCCTTTCTCTCTCCATCCTCCCATCTTCGCTGGACGCTAGTAGTTTCATTACCGACATGCAAATCTCGCAGAAAATAATCAGGGGTCCAGCAGGGCTGGGTAAAGCCGATACCAGTCGGCCCGGACAGTGCGGAGTGTATGCACCCCTCATCAGCTCTGCAGAAACCCGTCCCCCCCGCACCCCAAACCCCCAGCTGCAGCCCCAAACTTTCCGTTCCAGAATGAAATTCAAGGCACCCGTGGACCCACGTGTGTGAGCCACACGCGGAAGAAAGCGTAGTGCTGTTCATAGGTGAAAAGGTGCAGAAGGGAAAAGGAAAACGTTTTATTTGCTATTTATTAGGGGGAAGGAAGACTGGAAGCTTCGTTAAAGAAAAGGACAGCGTTTTTGTTAGGTTTCCCAGGGAAGTTCCGGAAACAATCTCCATGTCCGTGTGCTGTGTTTAGCAGGAGGGGTTTTGTGATGATTCAGGATCTCTGGGCTGGAAATCAGCTGCAGGGCAAAGCACATGCAGGAGCTGAAGTGACGCCCGGGCAGCCCCAGAGAACACAAAAAGGGAAGAGGGAGGAGGCACGATGCCCCCCTGGGGGTACGAGCAGCTCCCCCACCATCTCCACCTTAGCAACATCCCCGTTCTTTGGTGCATTTTGAAGCTGTATTTCCTTTAAAAAGTCCAAAAAGTGAAGTTCCCACCCAGCGGTAAGATGAACCGAACCCCTCCGTACTTCTCTCCGCCCCCCGCCCCGGTTTGTGTATCCAGCTGTGCACCCAAGGCAGCTGCCACATTCCCGTCTTCGAGCCGTCACCGACTCTTGCACCCCAGACACGCTAACCAGGTTCAGCGGCTCGCTCCCGGCAGCACCGGGGTCCCGGCCGCGCAGTTCCATTTGTGCATGAGCGTCCGACCCTCGGCTGGGAACCCCCTCCGGTGCCCGGGGGAGGAAGGGAAGGAGCCCCCAACAGAAACTGGTTTGTGTCGTAAGCTTTTTTTGTGTTTCTTGTCTGTCTGTGCAAGAACTGCAGCTGCTGAAATCAGCTTTGCCTTTAATTAAACCATGTTCTCTCCAGGCCCCTGTGTCGTGTTTTATTTCCTGTGTAACTTGGCTGCGAGCTTTTAAAAACGCATTATTTTCCTGGAGAAGTCAGAAGAAGGTTTGAAGTTGATTTTTTTTTTTTAAATTTATTTTTATTTGAAAGAAAACTAAATAAATGGCAGAGATTCTGACTTAGGCTCAGCGCAGATAATTGGATCGTGAGTTTGTGTGGCCTGTATGCGGTGCATTTTACCAGAAATTGGGGACGGGAGTAGCTTGCAGAGCTCTCTGGTTGCAGGCTGGAGTAGTTGAACCTGGTGGAACGCAGTGGCAGCTGCAGGAGACGGATCCTTCTGCCATTGACCTGTACATCGGGATGTTGGCTGTTTGCAGCCAGTTTCTAAATGGTAAAATGTGGCAAAGAAAACGATGGAGGTGCTCTGGTTTTTTAAAAATGATGGGTGTTTATTGTATCCAGGCAGCTTTTCAGGATAAGCTCCCTTAAAAATAAAGGTGAGATTTAGGTTTTGTCCAGAATGTGCGGTAGGATCCAAAATGGGGAAACTGCTGCCCTTGGCCTCTCGGAAGCGAAGTGCTGTACCTGCAGCTTGCACGTTTTGAGGATGGGGCAAGTCTCTCGGTAAGCACAGGGGTTTTTTTAGAGAACAATGCAAAAGGTAAAAATAACAAAGCTTTTAGTACGAGTAGCAATAATAATGTAAGTCCGTTTTCAGATGCAGTGATTAATATGGGAACTTCTCAGTTGCAACGGTTGAATTATTTTTTTTTTTTTTCCCCACAACTCCTTTTAACTCTTCTGAAATCACATCTCCGGGTCTTCAGCATTAGGCTTTTGAACAAAAGCGGAGGGGAAGATGCCAATCTTCCCATTGCATTGCCCTTCTAACCAGTCTTCATTCACTGGAAGGAAAAATTAACACCATTTTTGTCACCCCAGGGCTGTACAGCAGCACAGTAACCTCCACATGCTACGGACAGGCCTGAGATCTCCATTTTAAGGTTTTTTTGCTGATAAACCTTTTAGCCCAGCCGAAAGTTTGGTAGAGAGAGGAACGTGGTGGAAAGGGGCTGAGGAGGAGGGAGAGCAAAGCTGTAAGGTAAGAAAGAACGCGCTGCCAAGCACAGGTGGGAAAAATAGATCAAAATAGGGGTTTAGAAACTGCCTCGAATACAAGGAAACCGAGTGTGGAGAGCAAGGAAATGGTCTGGGACGGGTTCCGCTCTTCAAGGTGTCAACTGAAGTGGATTTGAACCTGCTCTTCCACAAAAAACGCCTGTGCTACCCTGGGTTAAGTAAAGCTTAGGAGCTCTGAAAACTTGCTGTGAGGAGCCAAATGAGGTGAGGGCCAACTTTTTAATGGGAAATATTTAGCTCAGCAGTGACGGAGTAGGATTTTGTGCTGGGGGGAGTCATTGGTGTTGCATGGTGCAAAAACTCAGCCGTGCAGCGGTGGAGGGGACCGAGATGGCGCCAGCCAGCATGAATTAGCGACAGCTACACAGAGCAAAGTGTCATCGTTTGTCATCCCGTCTGTGCGCTCTGCACAGACGTGAAAGGTTCCAGCTCCAAAATGTGTGCTAGATCTTGCTGAGGCTTGGTCAGTATTTAAGCCTTGGTTCTCATAGACGCACTAAAGACTGATATTAAAAAGACTGAGGCCAATGGTAGGTGGTACACTTAAAGAAAAGCAGCCAGAAAAAGGTGCCAGGTGAGGGGAGCGGGAGTAAGATTGTTCTCCCATTGTGGGGGTGGCAGTCAAAATGAGGCATCTCCTTTAAAAAATTATCTGTGATCAGTAAAGTTAAACACGGCTCGAGTGAAACTCTCCTGTCTTGGAACTGTTTGGGGCAGGGAGAGGCAGAAGCAGGGCTGTGATGAAAATGTAACTGAGATGTGGGTGGGAAGCCTCTGGTAGGGCTGGAGGAGCAGCTTTGGTGGAAGATTCTTGAAGAAAGCAGTCTTGAAGATCATAGAATCACAGAACAGTTTGGGTTGAAGGGCCCTTCCCAGCTCCCCCAGTGCCCCCCTGCCCTGAGCAGGGACATCTGCACCAGCTCCGGTTGCTCAGAGCCCCGTCCAGCCTGGCCTGGGATGTCTCCAGGGATGGTTCATCCACCACCTCTCTGGCCAACCTGAGCCAGGCTCTCACCACCCTCAGGGCCAACAATTTCTTCTTCATGTCCAATCTAAACCTGCCCTCTTTCAGTTTAAAACCATCACCCCTTGTGCTATCACAACAGGCCCTGCTAAAAAGTCTGTCCCCAAAGCTGTTGGGTCCTGCTTGTCTTGTGGCTCCAGAGAACGGTCTTGACAAGCCAAAAGCCCTGTGGTTAGTCAGGACCGTGCAAAGCAGAGCCTGGAAACACTTCAGTAGGTTGGAGCGCCCTCTTCTCTATCAAAGGTAGTGAACGGCAGCTTGCAGGAGAGGTTTGCTTTCAGTGAAGCTGCCTGAGCCAGGCTGCTGCTCGGCAGGTTCCCAGCGTGAAGCAGGACAGGAGGACTCGGGGGAAGAGATCATAGAATCACAGAATCATTTTGGTTGGCAGAGACTCTCAAGATCATCGAGTCCAACCGTTCCCCCACCCCCGGCACTGCCCCACGTCCCTGAGAACCTCATCTCCATGTCCAACCCCTCCAGGGATGGTGACTCCAGCACTGCCCTGGGCAGCCTGTTCCAATGCCCCACAGCCCTTTGGGGAAGAAATTGTTCCAAGATCAAGATCCCTAGTGATGCTTTTAAGCTCCACTGAAGAACCTGTGTCCCATGTCTGACCAAATTCCTGAGACTTTTTGGCCTGACCAGCAGACTCTGGGAACCCACAACTTGCACTGAACGGAGCAGGAGCTGCTGCCGTTGCCCGGCATCTCAGGCGCAGGCCCGAGTTCTCACCAGAGCCGGGAGGTCCCTCCCTCCCCGTGCAGCGGAAGGACCAGATTACCTTTGGATAAAACGAGTATCACATCTCCTGCCTGAAACTCCAGGTCTTCAGGTTGGGTGGCTTCGTAATTGTACTGCGCTACAACCTGGGTTAGTCGTGTCTCCTCCAGCATTGCCTCTTGTGGTGACTCCTCTGGTTTGCTGTCAGGTAAAAATCCCTCTCCCTGGGGTGGGAAAGAAGCTGGTAAGGACACCTTTGTCTTCACCTTTTTCTTTGTACCAGGGTAAGAGAGACAAGCTCTACTTCTCCTCTCCTCCCCGCTTTGCTCCTCTGCCTTTCCAGATGTCACCGGCTCGCTTTGAAAGCCCCGAGCCTGCGCTCACAGCAAGGAAAGCAGAGGCAACGTGCTGAGGTTCCCTGCTGGGAGCGGGCAGAAGAGGAGGCTGCCGCCGCGAGCCGTCGCTGACCTCCGTGATGTCGCACCAGACCGTCAGACAGTTGTCCTTGCTCTGGCTCCAAGCCTGCCCGAGGTTCTCCGTGCTCAGAGTCACCAGCGCTTGGCTCTCCGCAGGCTTGTACCTGGGCGGACATGGGGTAAGTAAAGGAGAGAGCTCTGAAAACACGGCTCACCTCTGAAAGCAGGACCTCACCTCAGCTCTGTGTGCTCGGGCTGGAGCTCCAGCTTCTTGCAAACCAGGTCCAGGAGCTCCCGGTAGGAGAGGTCTGGCTCAACTTGCAGGGCGACCGTGTATTTGTGATGCACCTTGAGGACGTGGGGGCTGGGGACAGCTGCTTCGGGCTCCTGTGGGTGGGAGACGGGGTGTGACGGCGCTGGGATGTGGAAACTGTGGTCTCCTGAGCCAGAACGGAGCTGCAGGACATCAGGAGGGTCAGGAGCCATCTCGGCCAGCGTGTGCAGCCTCGGGCATGTCCCCCGGGGCAGGTTGTGCCACCAAAGCTGTGGCTGGACGCATGGCTGGTTGGCAGCCCTGGGCTTGTCCCAGGAGACAGCACAGTAACGCGTTGGGCACTTATCAACCAAATTGTTGCTTTTGGGTGGCCACATTCATTGTGTGTCCATCCCCCAAGCCCCTTGTTTTTTTTTTCAGTTGGGATTGTCAGTTTTCCCATCTGCACAGCGTGACCTGCTGATGTGCTGACCCTGCCCAGGAGCACACGCGTTACAGCCAAGCTCTCTCCTGTTTCTCCTTCTCAAGTGCCACGTGAGTTGAACAAGCGTTTTGCCAAGAGCCATGGGGGGAGCAGACCTGCAGGAGACCTCCCAAAAAGCAGCTCTAGTCACCCCGTTGGGTCCTGGTGACCTGCTGGTCCCTAGGCTTGTCATTACACTTTGGAACGGTGAAAACCTGGAACACTTTCGGGCAGGACAGCACCTTTTAGTGCATAATAAATATGGGTTTGTAGTGCAGACCTCGGGATTCACGTTCAGGGATGTTACCTTGGCTGCTTCTCTCGGCTGCGCCGCAGTCGCAGGAGCGTGGTCTGTGGAGGAAGAAAGAGATGGGATGGGAGAAATGTTGCTGCTCTGTGCCTAAATATGCGTTCAGATCTCCTGCAGCCCTTCTCCTTGACACCCGTCATTGTCTGCAGCACCAGCAACCAGCCCTGGAGCCACCAGCAGTGGTCCCTTGAGTGGACGCAGCATCGACTGCAATGGGATTCATTGGTAAGATTTAGATAGGACCACCCAGCAGAGGTCTGGGCTCTGTGCCTTCCTTCCTATAGGGACAGGAGCTTTACGGGTGGGATGTCTTTTTGGGTGGATTTAAAAAAAAAAAAAAAATTCTACATAAGCTGCTGGTTTTAGTGTCTTTGCTCTTCTGATCTCCCCAGGTCAACACTGAAAACCGGAGACAATCCTTGTCCTTCACTGTGGTTGTAAAGCTAAATGTGGACCTGCAGGCAGGGCGATTCGATGCAGGTTTGGTGAAATCCTTTCACAAGGAGCTGCTGTACGTTTTGTCAAGGCTTTGACACGACCGTGCTCGTTGTGAGAAGAAACAGAGCTTTGCTCTTGAATGCGGTCCCGCTGCTACATCTGTGATGGCTTTTGGTGCCATAAAGATGCTCTTTGAGGTTGTTGGGTCCTTGTGATGTTTGCCCTTAACTCCCATGAGCCGCAACTATCTTCTCTGTCACTTGGATCACCTGGGTCACTTGCCCCATTCCTATCCCCAGGCTCTTTTCCCAATTAGTCACTGTGCTAATTAAGAGCACGGAGGGACTTATTTTCCTCAAGGACTCACATGTTCTATTTTACTCCATCCTCAGCGCTGCAGTTGCTGTCTCTGCCTCGTGCTTCAATGTCTCTCCACCCTTGACTGCAAATGAGCCCCAGAACGAGATGGAGATGAACCCCAGCTCTGGTCTCAATGTGCGAGGACACTGAGGAGATGGTGTCAAACCTGCTGCCAGGGTTTTGTCCCTAAAGCACCCCTGTCCTGTCACCTCCCTGCGCTGACCTGGTGCTGGCCGCCGCGGCTTCTCCGGAGCACTGGAGCTGGGTGGCTCTGGGATCTCGGCTTCTGGAGAGTTTTCTTCCTGTGGCGGGTGGGAACAAGGTAGAGCTGCCAATCCCACCCTTCCCAAGGGAGCTGGGGCACTGCCGCCTCGTGGAGCTTCCCCTCCAACCCAGTTTCGCAAGGTTTGTTCAGGGTCTTGAACCGAGGAGGGCTGACCTCGCTACCCCTTCATCTCCTCGGCATTGCCAACCACTGCCCATCAGCACAGCGTCTGCCCAGATTTCACAGGTTTCTGAGCTCACGTTAAGACACTGTGATCCAGAAGAACCAATTCCAGCATTACAAGGGGGAGGGAGTTGCAGTTATGGGTCCTGCTGCAAGGCCCAGAAATAGGTGGCGGTGGGTGAATATGTGGACATCTGCCCTCCCCAGGACACCATCTCCTCCTGGGTCTCCTCACCTGGATGTGCAGCTTGTTCTGGAGCTCCATGGGCTCAAGGAAATTGCAGGGGACAATTCCTTTCTGCAGAGGAAAGAGAGATGAGTGGGGATTCCTTGGCAAGGAGGCAGCACACTGCTGGAGGATGCAGCTGAGCTTGTCCCTGCCCTGACTCCAGGGGAGTCCCTGAGGTGCGAAGGTTTGTTGCTGCACGTTGGATGGGTTTCACTGAACCCTGTGGCCTCATCCAGGTGGACAGAAGGGACTTAACAATGAGGGTGGTGAGAGCCTGGCCCAGGTTGGCCAGAGGTGGTGGCTGAACCATCCCTGGAGACATCCCAGGCCAGGCTGGACGGGGCTCTGAGCAACCGGAGCTGGTGCAGATGTCCCTGCTCATGGCAGGGGGGGCACTGGGGGAGCTGGGAAGGGCCCTCCAACCCAAACGGTTCTGATTCTGTGACTTGAGTCAGAAACTCGGTTGTTGACAGCAAGGCTTTGTTCTCCAGGTCCTCTGCAGAACCTCGCAGCATCCACCCCATCATCCTCCCCACCACCAAGTACCCCCCCGGTACCTTCCCGTTGAACATCACTGTAGCCCAGTTGTCCTTCTCTTTCTTCAGGACGAAGACGATGTTTCCCGGCAGGACCTGCAGCTCCTCGCTGGTCTCGGGGATGAACTCGTACAGTACGCGGTGCGGCTGCCCTTCGAGAGCCCTGCGTGCGGGAGCAGCGACCGGGTCAGGCAGGTGGGTGACATCGCTGGCTTATTTTGCAGGGGAACCCAGACCTCTGGCTCCTTGTTCCTATGGTCCTTTCCCCGTCCCCCCCCGAGCTTTGGGTGCTGCTGGGTGCTCAGGTGTGATGGTGCAGGACGGGGTGGGGCCTGGCTGCACAGGTCAGCAGCGTTGCCCGTCCTTCATCCAACTTACCTGAGGATTTCTGGGGTCTTGGGCCTGGGCGGAGGACCAGTGGCCTGCCAACAAGAAGACAAAAAGAAAATTATCAGTAATCTGGAAGATTTCAGTTGCTTTGCAGAAATGTCCTGCAGCCTTCTACCGTCACCCCGACATGGTTCTTTTTTCCCTGAGCTGGTGTTGGGGCAGACGATTTGAACCCAAAGTGATTTTTTTGCTGCTCTGCAGCTGGCTGCAGTATGTTTTTGGCAACTGCCTTTTGTGGCTCTGCTCCTTCAAATGAGCACTTTCCAAATTCCTCCACCTGCGGCTGGTTTTCAGAGGCACAGTCCTGGTGTCAGTTGTGACTTTGGTTTCAGCTCACAGAGGGCTGAGATTGCGGATTTGAGATCCGCTGGTTTAAGCAGTGTTGTGCTTCCCTGTACCTTCCCTTTATTGTGCTTGTAAAATCCCCAGCTACCGTTGTCCTGCTTTATGGTCTCTCCTGCCTAAGTATTTTGAGGTCTCTGGTGGATTTTATCAACCTCCTGAAGAAGCTACTTGAAATAGTCCTGACTCCTGCAGCGACGTGTCAACACTTGGCTGCGTGGAGATGATGTATTTTCTCTTGCGTAACGGTGCTGTGGGCTGCAGCAGCTGCACTTCCCCGTATCCTCTCGAAATGCTCCTGTAAAAACTCCCGGGCACCTTTAGGTATGGAAAGATGCTGCTGCTTCATCAGGAAAATGGCAATGAAAATGCAAAGGGCTTTGGGAACCAGGAGGAGGATGGAGCTCTTGCTTCTCTGATGGCTTGAGCTGAGATAGATGAACCCGATTAATCTTACAGGGAGGGTCTGAGACCGCTCCCTGCCAAAGCTGTTGCCCGGTGGGGGCAGAAGATGTGCTGCCCAGCCGCTGCTTCCTTGTTTGGGGAACCGGCTTGGCCTCGGCCACAAATGTAGGTGGGTTTGATGATGAGGAGATCAGCTGAGATGCAGGGGCAGCATCTGCCCCCTCTCCGTGCAGTAGCAGAAAGTTCAGGGTGATGATGCTGCTGTTTGCTCCCTGCCGTGAGACAGAGCTGGGGGGTGACGCCCATCCCTGTGTTCTCCTGAACCTTCACCAAGGTCGCTGTTCATCACTGGTGACTTACCTGTGGTTGGAGCGGAGCAAATCCTGAAAAATCGTCTTTATCCACCACGGATGCCACCACCTAGAGCCAAAGACAGACAGACAGTGACTTGATGACCTCTGACGCCCACCCTCCTCCTTTGCTGTTGGCCAAGTCAAGCTCCTCGGGATGCTTCAGGTTCAAGATTTTAGGCAAAGTATCTTTGACTACAGGCTGAATGCTTTTGGTACCAAAACTCTCCTCTCAGCTGTGGCAAGGTCTCAGCTCAGCCTCATCTTTACTGCAGTTAGAGTCACTGTAACCTCAAAGTTTCCCTTTATATTTTGATTACAAATGTTGAAGCAAGTCAGAGTTCAAATCAAGCCCCTACCTCCTGTAGGCAACTTTAAACATTGTTTGGAAAGTTCATAAATGTTGGTGTTCTTCAGGGAGAGAACTGGAGATCACTTGTGGGTGTCAGATGTTAAATATCTTCTTTTCCCCTCCCCAAGGCACAGCCCAGCAGATAGCAGCTCGGAGGGGTGGTGAGAGGGTGGTCAGCACCTCACTTCAACCTCCAGGCTTGGCCTGAATGGAGAAGATCCTTCTTTCTTACCATAGCTTTTCCCAGGTAGTCCTTCTTCTCCAGCTGAGCCACCTGCTTTTCGTTTGGTCTAAACAGCTTCCCCGCAGGAATGGCCACCAGCTCGCACACCTTCTGCTTCTATAGCACAGAGATGTCATAGAATCACAGAATCATTTTGGTTGGAAGAGACCCTCAAGATCATCGAGTCCAACTGTTAACCCACCCCTGGCACTGCCCCATGTCCCTGAGAATCTCATCTCCGTCTGTCCAACCCCTCCAGGGACGGTGACTCCAGCACTGCCCTGGGCAGCCTGTTCCAATGCCCCACAGCCCTTTGGGGAAGAAATTGTTCCCCAGATCCAACCTCAACCTCCCCTGGTGCAACTTCAGGTTGTTTTCTCTCATCCTGTTGCTTGTTACTTGGGATAACAGACCAACACCCTCCATGTGCTCTTCAGAGGTGAGAGCAGTGACTGTCCCCTTCCTCCTGCCCCTGGGGCTAAGATCTTGCTCCATAAAGTCAAAACTCCACCGTGACAGCCCTGATATGGTCCGTTTAACCTGGTCTTCCCATCCCTGCCACCCCAGGGACCCAAAGCTCTTCCCACCGACTCACGTCTCAGTACAACACCCACATTTTGCTCAGCCGGCTGCATTTTTCTCCTGCTTTGCTAAAGCTGTAGCTAAAAGTTGGTTTCTCTGTCACTGGGATTTTTCTCCCTCCTCCCCGTGAGCAAACGTGGTGGCTGTGGGACCCGCTCCTCCTTACCAGGATGGCTTCCATCGCCCTGTCGATCTTGTTGTGCTGGGGCTCGCTCTTCATGCTCATGGCCAGCGTCAGGTGCTCCTCAGCTTTCTTCCAGTCCTCCAGCGTGGCGAACACCAGCGCGATGTTATAGAGTATCTGCCGGAGGGACGGGAGCAAGGAAATGAGCTCTTGGAGCAGCCAGACCCTTGCCAGGTGAAGGGCAGGACAGCAGGGTGGTGGCACAGAGCTCTGCACCAGCTTGCTCGCTTTATTTTGCAAGGCACAAAGAGAGGTTGGCTGTCTTCTCCCGAGATTTCTTAAGATGGTAAAAAACCCTTTGGGGCCAAGCCTTTCTCACCTCGCAAGCGAAGAGCCTGTACCGCAACCCCAGGATCTTGTAGTCGATGAGCTGGTTGCCTCGCAGCTGCGCCAGCGCCTCTTTGAAATCCTCAATGGCCTTTTCATGGCTGCGGAGCAAAGGACAAGGGTGTCACCACCTCATGGTGGCACTCTGGCTGCCTGGTACCCCTCACAAGTGTCTCCAAGTCTTTGCTGAAACTTGTTTGGGTTTAGTTGGGTCTCTCCTATCCCCTCGTAGTGTTTTTGGACACGCCAGGAGGAGGAGAGATGCTCTGAAGCTGGTGTTAATCCCAGCTGCGCTGCTGAGGAACGGGAGCCTGTTTTACCTCAAGGGGTTGCAGTTTGGCCCCCGGGGTACCACCCCAGCTGGGGCTGTCCCCAGCCAGAGGTTGGCATCTCCGCAAGCCGCAAAACCGAGACGCTAAGTCCTTCCACTCACTTCTGCCTGCGGTAAAACACGGTCCCCCGCTGGAAATAAGCCACTGCCAGGTGCTTGTCGCAGCCGATGCTCCGGGTGAACGCCTGCACGGAGGTAGGAACGGGGCAAAAAGATGGGGAGAAGAGCAAACCTTTAAAAATCCGAGGGTTTTAGAGCGGTTATACCTGTCCTCCCTTAGCCAAGGGGCCTAAGCTGGGCTCTGTGGGCGATGTCTCCCTGCAGCGTTGGGCACTGGGTGGTAGAGCCTGTCCCAGGCTCCTAATTTTTTTTGAGCTGGAAGCATCTGCCACTGCTCGCTCGGCAGCTCAGTGCCCCGCGGTCACTTCTGGGAGGGAGAAAACACCGGCGGCAAACTGTGCTGCACCTCTGCTGCCGCTTTGCCTCTGACTCACCAAGAAAACAGGTTCAGCAGGAAGAGCCCGGGGCTGTCATGCTTTAAAAAGTCCCGAATCCTTCCCTTAGACCGCGGCCCTTAGTTCCTCCCTTTCCCAGTGCGTCCATCTGTCTGGCAGGTCTCCGTGCAAACTCGCCGCTGCCTGCGGGCGCTGTCCCTTACCTCCTCCGCCTCGGCCAGCTGCCCCAGGACGAGGTGGATGCAGCCGATGTTAAAGCAGATTTTGGCAGGGGGGTGCTGGACGGCCGTGAAGGCGTCCAGGGCTGCTTGCCACTCCTTCCCATCCGCCGCGCACACCCCTTCTTGCCACAGACGGATCGTCTCCACCAGGGACATGGCCACTGGCAGCGGGATGCAGGGTCCCCGGCCGTGTCTTGGGTCTTGTCCCTCTCCTCGCGGCGCTGCTCAGCCTCTCTCTGTCTCCTTTCTGCCTCTGCTTCTGCCTCTGTGTCGCAAAACTGCCAGGAAGTGGCTTCACTGGCGTCACCCCAGGCGGCCCCGCCATGGGGAAGTGGGGCAGAGGCTGCTCTGCCGCAGTGGGTTTCCACGCCGAGCTGCCGTGGGTTGTGCGACAGGTCCTCTTTGGGCTTTGCTTCTCTGGGTTTTCTCATGAAAAGCTGTAGATTTTGTCAGCTGGGTGGTTGAGCAGGTCAAATTTAGGGTTGCAAAGCCGCAGCAGCTGAGCCTCTTGTTCCCTCCAAAGCGTGGTCCTTGATGGAGGTGGTTGCCTGGAGAAGAGGAGGCTCCGGGGAGACCTTGTTGTGGCATTTCTGTACTTAAAAGGAGGCAATAAGAAAGATAGGGACAGACCTTTTAGCAGGGCCTGTTGCGATAGGACAAGGGGTAATGGTTTTAAACTAAAAATGGGGAGATTCAGGCCGGACATGGGGAAGAAATTTTTTATACTGAGGGTGGTGAGAGCCTGGCCCAGGTTGGCCAGAGAGGTGGTGGCTGAACCATCCCTGGAGACATCCCAGGCCAGGCTGGACGGGGCTCTGAGCAACCGGAGCTGGTGCAGATATCCCTGCTCAGGGCAGGGGGGGCACTGGGGGAGCTTTGAAGGTCCTTTCAACCCAAACTGTTCTGTGATTCTAGATGGTTCCTGCAAGCAGCTCCTGGCAGGCAGGGCTGCTGGAGGGGACAGGTGGCACTGAGCATGTGGCAGCAGTGGCAGCAGTGACCGCAGGGGTCTGAGCTGCTGACTCAGGTTTGGAGCTGGGTGCTCCACACGTGGTTTCTAAGTTATTTTGGAAGTACTTTGCCCCTGCTGCGTCTACCAGTGACGTGACGTGCATGTTGTAAGAGCCTAAAATATGTCAGCAAGACTTGGCCCTTGTGCATTTGCTCAGATTTCCCCAAAAATCTACAAAATGGCAATGAGAGGAGGGAGGTGGTGAAGGAGACTGTTAGTCACCTTCTGCTCAGGATGAAACCCAAGCTGCTGAAGAGCAAGGATGTTTTTTAATCAAAAGTAGGACTGAGCTTATCCCTGAAGCCTGGATCTCTCTTTGGTTCTCCAGCTGCAAGCATGTCCTTGGCATCCCTCTGCGCCCAGCTGGCTCCATGGGCTTCTGACGGGAGCGCAGAGGAGACTCTGAGAGCTCCAGGAAAAAAACGCAGAGGGAAATGTAACCAGCTGAAGCGATGCTGAAGGAGAGGGGTGGGAGTAATGACACGGCGAGCGTGAAAACACCCCTCCGAGACGCCTTTTCCCATTCCTTCGGGAATGGAAAACCCAATCTTGCAGGAAATGGTTCACCTTACTGCAGGGATGATTTTCTGCTTATTTAATTGTCTGAATTGACACACTGGTAGGGAGGGTCAGGTTGAGCCCAAAACTGGTACAAGGGGAGCTGGAGGAGGGTGGAAGATCACCTGTGGCAAGTGTGTTTTGTTTTGTTTTTTCTTGTGTTTCACAGAAAGGTGGGATCTGAAAGATGCAAACGCTCAGAGCAGCTATCCTGCTGCTCGGTTATTTTTAGTGTAACATTCAAGCAATTTCGAAGCTGTGACAAACACACCCCTTCTAGTGAGTCTCTTCGTTCCCCTTTCTCTTACCAAGTTGATTTAGCGGGCAAACTTCTTTCTTCTACAGCAATGTCCGAGAGGAAGTGAGTAACAGAGCTGGTGACACCTCCCGTGGGAGATTCTTGGAATCCGGCACAAATGCAGATCACCAAGATGTGGGTAAGAAATACACAGAAATGCTCAAAATCCAGCCAGCGCACAGCAGTTGGTTTTGAGTTTGCATAACAACAACGCGCTCAAGTTTATCATCATTTTTGGAGACTCAAAAAGAGATTGATCCAGGCAGTAGAAAACATTACGTATTGAGGAAAGACCAAGGGGATTGACCTTGTTTGGGAGACGGATCTATAATGCAGGAGGAGATGGAGCGTGTCCAGCTCCTCCCCTGGATGGCAGGTCTGAGCTCTCCCCACGCAGGACCCAAGTTTTTTGGGTTGGCTCCCTAAGCGGTGTCAGGGAGTGAGGCAGGAGCCTGCGGGGATGCTTTGGCCAAGCGATGGATGACTCGGAGCCCAGGGCTTGGCGGGGGCTGCGGGCAGTGGGGGGACAGCCGTTTCTCTCGGCCGTTACACAAGCAGGATGTGACCGATAAGGTGCTGTTGCCACACGCTCCGGCCAAAGGCAGCGGTGGGAGGTTTGCCAGCGAGGCTCAGAAGCACTGAGCCTTCCTGGCAAACGCTGTCCCCCCGCGAGCAGGTCCGATCTGCGCGTATTTTTCATCGAAGGCTTCCTTATCTTAGGGAGGGAAATGCGTTTTGCAAAACTGAATTGTTTAGGGATTTTTCTTCTCAACTGCTGCCAGGCGGCTGCAGGCTGGAGGCGACTCCTACAGGGAGCACATCCCTGAACACAGAGGCAGATTTATTAATATACGTTGTGTAAATGTTTCTAAATGCATCACAGCCCAACCCGAGGGAATCTGAAGAACCTTACATGGCTCTTCTTGTTGCCTTCGTTTATCTGATGCCACCTAGAGGCAGCTGACCTGCTTTGACATTGTTTTAAAAAATATTTTTATCTGCAATTATTTTTTTTTTCTTTTAAATTAGGATCAATTGGTGTCTTAACCAAACTCGGACGAATGGAAGGAAACAGAGAAGCCAAACACAGTCCTGCAAATGCAGCTGCAAGGACAGAGCCATCGTTGCAGGAGCCTTCTGTACATATGCATGAATGTATGTACGGTTAAATTATTAAAACCAACAATTAAATGTTTGTTTAATCTCCTGGAGCTGGGGCAGGCAGAGAGACGAACAAAAGGCCAGCTGTGAAATTAGGAGTGTCCACAGAACTGCCATGTTGGGCCATTACCCTTTTCCTTCTTTTGTTCCTGAGAAAGCATCTAACATCAATGGTTGTAAGGATCTCGCCCTCTATTAATAATACAATACAATAATACAATTAAAACAATTTCAGCGTAAGCAGAGATAGTTCTGGTTTGGAACATGCCTTCTTGTTTAAATATCTCACTGAAATAATCACAGATTTTCCAGCTGGATGAAGCTACACATGTGTCGTCATTATAAATAATGGCTAGAAAGCAAACCTATCCAGAAAAATACTGGAGGGAGGAAGTTTTGGGACTTGCTTTTTTACTCTTGTTCATCCTTGAACAGCAGCCTGCTGCAAATAGTTAGTCCAACAGTTAACTTCAAGGCATTTCAGACACTGGCTAAGTATTCAGTGACGATTTATTGTCTGGTCTTTATTATTATTACAAAAAAAAAGGCTGATATCTAAAAACAGCAAAGATTTCACAAGTTCCCCAACAGTTTTACACAACTGAACTGCAGTAAAATGGTGAATGTAAAACACGCGTATTTAGGTCTTGGCCCTAAACATTCAATGTGATCCGTAGTCTGGGATGCCCTGGGCTTTCCTCATTTTTTTAATGTACTCTTCTTTATTCTGGAGCCTGATTTGCCCACTAGCTAACACGCTGTGGCACAATGCAACTGAAATGTGAACTGTCTGGTATCCTTTAAGGCCCTATGCATCTAGAAAACAACCTATGAGAGCTTTGCAAGGGTGGTGTGGATACCAGTACACGTTTCTCAGATCACCCCAGGCAGCCACGTTGTTGTGCTTGACAAAAATCAAATCCCTTTCAAGTTGCTGAAAGGTGATTTGCTGTGTGAAAGCTGCTTTTTCTTCTTTTCTCCAGGATCTTTGCTCCCTAAATTAGAGTTTGCTGGGCTGGGCTCCAGCATAAATGGACCATCAGCCTTTTAAATTCTACCATCCAAACTACGTGATGGACAACTTGATCCCATTGTGATTTTCCAGCTGCGGACCCAAGCGTTTGACCGATCACGAGGAACCTGAACCGGCCGTGAGATGCGAGGTGAAGGCAAATACTCAGCTCTCTGGAATGATACTTGGGGTGGGAAGGGAGCCTTTGCTTTCTGTCCTGTTCAGAGGTGGACCAAAGGAACCGTGGTCCAGTTACTGATAGTAATAGCTGCCCCACTTCTCCAATACAGATTTTGCATCAAAACACCGCTTGGCTAGTGAAAAGAATTAAGACATTGCCCTACGTCCCTCAGCATTTGCTTGGAAAGTCAGGTCCAAATCTGCCATAATTACACACAAACGCAAATCATCCTAAACATGAAGTTTGCACATGTCACTATACGTGTCACTGAAATGTTCGTGAGTACCAAATATTCCTGTTAGAAATAGAATTGCACCTTCATAATTTTCCAGAAGAAAGGAAAAAAAAAAAAAAAAGAGATCACGATATGCATTATTTGTCAGGTATGAAAGAAGCAGCGAGAAGGCAAGCTGAGAGACAGGCGCTGCCCACCGGGCAGCAATGGCATTCGGTGCTTTGGGTTTTGTACCCGCATTTTGCACGCCGTGGACGGCTGGCAACCGCTTGCTGCTGGATTTAAACGGTTTTCCTGGCAGTCAAAACGCGGACGATGGACCCCACTCCTCCAGCAGCCAGGGCCTGAGAAGAGAAACATGGCAATTAACACCAGGGCGAGGTAGTTACGGACTGAAACAGCTGCTGAGCAGAAAGGCTGTATTTCAAATGAGCATCTCCCTACTCTTTATGTTAAAAATGAACCCCTCACGCTCAGGGTGCCTGGGAAGGATCATTGCGTGTGCTTTGAAGACAGTTATTTAACAGGCTTTTATTTCCCTGCATAACCGAGTTGCAAATTTTGCTTCCCTCTAGGAAGGAAATTTGACTTCCATCTGCTTGAGTCACTGGATGGAACCATTTTGTTTGCCTCGGTCTGACATAAAATCAAATTTTAACTGCAGAATCTTTACCCAGAGGATCGGAAGAAGTCAGCATGCAAGCTCGCAGGACCTCCCGGTGTGAAAGACGACACGTCCGATTTACCAAAGCGAAAGGCGGCTCTTACCAGTCCCTACCCACGCACCTTCTCGTGCCACTGCAGCAGCACCGCGCTGCTGTTGTCCGAGGGGCTCTCGAAGCCTTTGTAGATGTACTTCATCAGCAGGTCGACGCCGTTCTTGTCCAGCGACTGCACCGCCTTCTCAATATCGTTGGCTTTGAAAGAGATGAGAACCTTCAGAACGATACTTTCGGCGCGATCCTGCCAACAAATGAGGAAGGCAGAGATATGTTCACTCTCCTATAAGGTGCGTTCAAATACTACTCAGCTCTCCAACAAACAAAACTAGCTTAATTTCTTTGAAAAGCAATTCTAAAATCTGTCTGAATAGGACAGTTTTTGAGATAATGATGTATAACAGATATGTCCTCTCGATGATGAACAGCATAAAAGAGTTTAACACATTTGTGCTGCTCTGCGTTTTTTGCTTCTCTGCTTGTGTCTGCGATTTCCACCTATTAAATGAGGATACAGCTAAACACTAAATTTTCATATAAAACTCAAGGTCTGGCAGGTTCCAAAAGAATTATAAGAATTAAGTACTTGATTGGCCTTTTCCATGCGTTTGTGTTGTTTAGTGAGATACAACTATTTCATGGAAATGCCCTTGGCCAGCCTGGAAGAGGTGACTGCTGGAAGCCAGAAGTTTTCAAACCAGTTAACTCCTGTCCCAGGCACACAGGCTGCAAACTGGCAGCGTTAATATTTTGCATTAATAACCATTTGCTTGCTGATCCGGGTGTAGTTTCAGGCCCAGGAATGCGTGTGGCATGATCACAGTGGCAGATTAGCCTTGTAATCAGCAAAAAGCAGCTCTTCCCGTTCACCTGTCACTGACTGAGGGAGGATGAAAGGAAAAGGTCTTGGGTTTGCTGGACTTTTGAATAATTCCATTATACAAATACTTCAAGTGGCTTCCTTCTTCAGAAATGATGGATGTTAGTTTCCTCATTTGATTTAATAACCCACAGCTGCTTGGCTTAGCAAGACCTCGCCTGAAGAACTTTAAGTAAAAAACATAAGAAGTTCCATGAGAGCAACTAAAAATGAAGCCAAACATTAAAATTTAGTCACTCTGCCCTCTTCAATCCCACTGCTTTCCAAGTTTATTCTTAAACACATCAATATGGACCTAATGGAAACAAGTCACGAATGTGAGGACAAAGCTGATCAGTCTCTTATGCAGCACAGATCTCAATACCCTGCGAAAACCCTCAGGAAAGGGCTGGGTGAAAAAAATCTCCACCAGAAAAAAATCTCCACCAGGGGCCTGGTGAGCAGCAGGGAAACGTGCCTGTGGGACTCTGCTCACGTAAGGAGAACAGAGCTCTGCAGGCGCTCGCCATCTGGGCAGTGCCACATCTTATCTGCCTGCTCCTCACCGCCGCAATCATGAGCCATTCAAGGTTTATTTTGGGGAGATTCAGAAATACATGCAGGCAGCAATCTGTCACAGGGGGAGTGCTCTGAGGTTTTAACGGCTTAATTTTGATTGGACGCGCTAATCATCAGTTCTTCTTTTTTTGCAGGCGCTCGGTCTGGCTGTGCCAGCAGGGTTTCCTCAGTCAGTGGAGGTTCCTTGATCGTTCAGTGCCGGCTACGTCTATTTGCTGCCAGCTCTGGATCAGGCACGGGCACCTGGAGATGTGCGGAGTTATCCAGGGCACACGACACACAGCCAAGGCACACGGGAGAACACACAAAACCTGACCTAGCAACAAGTTAAAGGTATGTGGATTAAAAGAAAAGAGGTCCCGAATGTTTTGATATAGAGGAATATCCTACAAACCAGCCCTCTTGCCTTCCTCAGAGCACATCTGGCTGGCATTTTTAAGGAAAGGGTTTTTAAGGAGTAGCCCACAAGTGAGTTAGTTCCCATTTCACCTTCACTGCCTGGTTCTTTGTGTTGATAGGAGGGTTCTTCAGAGCCGCTTGCAGCGCAGCCATCATGTTCCCTGTGCCAGGGGGTTAAGGACCAGACAACAGCTCTTTGCAAAGCAACAGAACCAGCTCCAGGATGGGGATTCACAGAATCACAGAATGTTAGGAATTGGAAGGGACCTCAAAAGATCATCCAGTCCAATCCCCCTGCCAGAGCAGGAACACCCAGGTGAGGTTACACAGGAAGGCGTCCAGGTGGGTTTGAATGTCTCCAGAGAAGAAGACTCCACAACCTCCTGGGCAGCCTGTTCCAGTGTTCCGTCACCCTCACTGAGAAGAAGTTTCTTCTCAAATTTAAGTGGAACCTCTTGTGTTCCAGCTTGAACCCATTACCCCTTGTCTTACTGTTGGTTGTCACCGAGAAGAGCCTGGCTCCATCCTTGTGACACTCACCCTTTATATATTTATAAACATTGATGAGGACACCCCTCAGTCTCCTCCAAGCTCAAGAGCCCCAGCTCCTCAGCCTTTCCTCACACGGGAGATGCTCCACTCCCTTCAGCATCTCCGTGGCTGTGCTGGACTCTCTCCAGCAGTTCCCTGTCCTTCTGGAGCTGAGGGGCCCAGAACTGGACACAATATTCCAGATGAGGTCTCACCAGGGCAGAGCAGAGGGGGAGGAGAACCTCTCTGACCTACTGACCACCCCCTTCTAGTCCCCCCCAGGTCCCATTGCCCTTCCTGGCCACAAAGGGCCCAGTGCTGGCTCATGGTCACCCTGCTGTCCAGCAGGACCCCCAGCTCCCTTTCCCCTACACTGCTCTCTAATAGGTCCTTCCCCAACCTGTACTGGCACCTGGGGCTGTTCCTGCCCATTACTGGGAGCTGGCTTGTCCACGCCTTAAGGTTCAGTGGATGTGATGATTCCCCCAACAGCCAGCACGGGTTGCAACGTAGGGCAGCAATTACCATCAGCACACAGGAAACCGCAACCTGCCTCCAGCCTTCTCACCGTGAGACACCTCCCACACACCGCAACCCCGAGACGCCTCTGCCGCCTTCCCCCGTCCCCCCGTTTTCCCCGGTCGCCCCTCTCCGGCCCCCGCACGTTTGTTCCACCCAGGGCAGCCCCGGTGCCGCCGAACGCCGCTCCGCGCCCCCCCCGCCCCGGGCCGCTCCTGACAGGACCCGTTCCCGCCCGGCGGCGGAAGGATATTGCCGCAGACACGAATCCACCTCGCCCTCATCGGGCCCCGCTTGCCCGTCGCCTCCATCCTCCTCGTCCACGAACTTGTTCTCGTCGTACTCGTCCACGTCCACCCGGCGGAAACGCGCCGAGGACACTGTGTGTTTCGCCATGGCCGCCCCGCTCCCTGCCGGCACCGCCCCGCCCGCCGCCCGGCGCATGCGCTGCGCGCCGGCGCACTGAGGGGAAAGGGCCGTGGGCAGCGCGGCGGGAGGGAGGGGAGGCGCGGGAAGCCTTTTCCTCACAGAGAGGTTGAGTGTTGGCAGCATTTCCTCACAGGAAGGGTTGTAAAGCGCTGGAACAGGCTGCCCAGGGCAGTGGTGGAGTCACCATCCCTGGAGGGGCTGGACCGATGGAGATGAGGTTCTCAGGGACAGGGGGCAGTGACAGGGGTGGGTTATGGTTGGACTTGATCTCTTCCAACCAAGGTGGTTTTTCTGGTGTACGCGGTTTGGCTCTGAACTTGGTGAAGCCCAAGCTCAAACACACGTTTGTTACTACAAGAGCTAAAAACCAGCACGGGCTTTATGTTTCATGGCAAAAGAAAATAATCACCCCTGATACTACAGCACGATGGGCTTCTTGTGATTGTGTCAGTCAACATTTTAGCAGAAAGTGCAGACCGAGCATGGTCTAATTCAAGAAAGCTTTTCTAAGAAAGCGCCTAGGCGCTGTACACGTGAGGGATCTGGTGGATTTCTGCACGTTTCTGCCTCTCTTAGGTCACCAGAGACGCAGAAACACGTTTGAGCTTCGAACAAGTTTGAACATTTGCACAAGTGGGGTCATGTCTGCTGAAGTGAAGGGTTTTAAGGTCACACTGGGAAGGAGCCTCATCTTTTCACTCAGATACATAATTGCTCTGACCATAGACAGAAGGGGAAAAAAAAAAGAGCAGAAACACTGACTTCCACAAAATAAGCCAGTGTGTTTAACCACAGTTAATGTTTCTGGGGAAGGAACCCCCCTTTGCCTGTGAACAATGTTCTTGATTTCAGTTGCCTAGTCTTTAAAACCTTTAGTAGAATAATGAATATATTGAATCCCAAAGTGAAAACATTGCTCTAAATGACAAGAACTTCATTTTTCCTTTCCCAGTTATGCTTGGACTGCGTAGTTTTGCGTTATCTATATTATCCTGTTTGATATTTGTTACTAATCAGAATGTTACACAGCTTTGTGAGGTTCCTTTTCATGGAAGGCAGCAGCCCCATTTAAAAAAAAAAAAAATATATATATATATATACACACACATATATATGTGTGTCTAAATCTCTCTGTTGTTAAGGAAGCAGCTGGTGTGAAAACCTTATTCATGTCCCATGTTCCCTGCAGAAGAACCTTCTTGCTCGAGAGGGAATGTGGGATCTGTCCTGTGTTCCACCAAAGCTGCCTCAGCTGAGAAGCCACAATCCGGCCGGAGTTGTGCTTGCAGCCTCTGGACTGTTTACATGTGTCTGGTGGAAATTGGCTTGAGAACAACATATGAATTAATCACCAGAGGTATTCATAAGATAGTGAAGTTTTGGGTTATGTTTGAAAGGTACAGGAGTAAAACAAAAGCGTGTCATCTTCATAATCGATTATTTGAGACCCACAGTTATTTTATGGTTAACTTTTGTAGGAGGTGACTTTTTTTTTTCCTGTGATGTCAGTTTTACATCCTGAAAGCAGTTCGATTTGTGTCATCTTCAGAGTAGGTGTCTGCTGCTTGGAAACCCTTCAGATTGATGAGGTTCATTGAATGATTCCTTTGGCATTTTTAAATGCCTTACGATATGTTTAGGTCTGGGGTATAGATGTTCCCTCCGAAAGGGCAGAAACATGCCCGGGAAAAGCACCGAGCATCTTTGGAACATGGGAGGTGGCAGAGTGCCCGGCATTGCCTGGAAAGGAGAAGAAAAGGGTTTTAAGTTGTGCTGCGCAGCAGGATTTTCCGGCATTGCCTGTGGAAAGGCTTTCCTAAAATACTGTTTCATTTCCATTAAGCTGTTAATTTGACGTGCATTTTGCCCACCTGCTGAGGTTCTCAGTGGTGAAGCTGGGTGACAAAGGCTTGTCCCTGGGATGCTGTAGACAAAATTGCAGAGGAGGTGATGCCTTGTTCCCCCAGGCAGCCTCTGCAGCGTCACCCGAGGCCACAGGCCGCAGAGGTTCCGCAAAGCTTCGCGGTTCCACGCGGCCGTGGGGGAACCGGCCTCGGCGTGATGAAGCTGAGAGAAATAGATGCAGAGTGTGATTTCTGGATGCTTCAGCAAGAAGTTGTAGATCTTAGTGACGCAGCAGTGGTAGGCCTCGTTACAAGGAGAGAAGTTGGAAAAGAGGGTGGTGCTTCTGATGTTGGCACAGGCGCCTGTAACCGCACCCAGATAACCGCCCGCCTCGAACAGCAGAGATTCGGGATGCTTGTCTTGGTCAGTGCCGTTTGTAGCGTGGCCTTTCTGGACAAGTCTGCCTGAGAAACTCCTCAGTTCGTAGAAGTGAAGGTGTTTGTTTTGCGGAGTTGCTGTTGATCTGTATGGGAAGCCAAAGACCCTGTGAAATTCTGTGTAAGGGACTCTCGCTTCTTCACCGGTCTGTATGTGGTAGGGACATGCAGCACAGGTGTGACACTGTCTCTGCCAGCAGTAGGGCTTTACCACCGTCCCCTGGTTTGTCAAGTATTCTTGGAAAACAGTCTTCTCTTCTGGATTCATCTTCTGTTGAAAAATCTCCCTGTTTATGTGCTATGTAGCAGACAGACCTGAGTAAAAAAAGGAAACTAACATTTTCAGTTAACCCTCCAGTTCGTTTTGCACTTAAACTGCAAAAATAATGGGGGACAATTTCTCAAAAAAATGTGCTGAAGCTTGTAGCAGGACATAAAAACTTGGTTGATGACACAGAGAACAAAGCTCTCTGACAGCCTGGGAGCATTTTTAATTTTCACAAACTGGCCTTTTTGCTAAAAACACAAGTCAAAAATATTTATTTGGCTTCTACTCTCTTACCCTAAACAGGAGAAACTGTACAATAAAAACAGCCATGCTTTTCAGGAACCGATTAGCAGATGAGCTTTATGCAATCTAGCCAAAAAAACCAAGTAAATATCAGCAACAACAACAACAAGAAGGTATAATTACCATCTCCGCAGCTCCAGCTCAGGATAATAGTGACCATTTATCTGGTTTCCTTCACTGGCTTTTTAGGATTGGTTCAGAGTTCCCACTTGGTGAATATTTCAGGCTTTCTTTTCAAAATGAGGTGGCGAAGCAAGAAGTTCCTATTTCTTCCCTGTTTGGGTAGAAGGCTCTGTCCCCAGTGCAGCAGCTTTGCTGTGGCTGTGATGGTGATGGCAGGCAGCTCCTCGACGTGTTTACGGGTGCCCAGTGCTGGGAGACCAGAATATAAACAGGATTTTCTTTTGTCCAGCCAGTCACCTGTGGGAGTTAAGCTGCTGTTCTTTGCCTGTCAATATTTGTTTCCTATCTTATTAAGTTTCCTTTGTTTCTGTAGTGCTGTTTTGATACAGTGTTTTTATAGCTGAAAAATGGATTTTGTTCAAAGGAACAGGTGACTAAATTTGTTTCCAGGTGATTGTGATTTCTGCGTGTATCTGTGGGTTGTGCCAGCTGGGCAGAAGGCTCCTGTTGTGCTGCTCTTGTCCGCAGGCAACACATTTGTCCCTTCCAGAAGTTTGTGTGTGTAATTCAAGTGAGCGGTGGCCGTTCCGTCAGGAAGCTGAGCCGTGCCTGCTTTGTTGGGCAGGGTTCCAGATGAGGGCAAACACAAGGTTTGTGTAGATGAACAACTTTTGGCTCAAGTGCTGCAGCAGATAATTATTTTTCTTCACTGCTGCTGTAATTGAGCCACTTGTCATCCCTGGATCTGGTTTAGTTCTGTTACTGCTTTTCTGACTGTGTGCAATTTTTCCATCTGCACGTTTTATTACAGCTTGCTTCCGCATTCCACGTTGTTTCACCCTCTGACTGTATTTCATTTTCTTCTTAAATTACTAATTTGATTCATTTGCTTTGTTTTCCGCTACTGACTCTATGCCAACTTCCCTGTATTTTCCTGTGTTGAGGCTCTTTCCTGATCCAAGCCATTGTGCTGTTCTCATTCAGATTACTTGTAAAGATTGGCTTCCTGGCATCAAAAATGCCCCATTTGTCATTTTTGATGTTTCTATACATTTTTGATATTCAGTTGTACTGCGTACTGTGCATTGCAAGATGGTTGTGGCAGTGGCGTTTCTTAGAAAATGAAAAATGCGTTTACTACCTGTCACAAAAAAGAGCAGGTCTGAAAACCGGAGTGGTTTTATTTGCAGAGGAATGTTACAAGAGAGTTATCGCCACCTCGCCAGTTCTCCTGTAGGCTGCCAATATTATTAAAGACGATTTTAAAAGCTGTAAATATGGGGCAAGGTTCCAATTCTTTCTGTCCCTAGGGGTGTTTTTGCACAGCCGGGATGGCCACACGATGGCAATGCTGCACACCAGGGATGTGTCCCATTTTGTGCCAGAGAGACCCGAAGTTTTATATTTCTCTCTAAAACTTGTCTCTTTTTGCTTTGTTTGTTGTGTGGTTTGGCCTGAACAAAACCCAGCAAATATTCAGTCTTCTCAATTAGTGGCACATCCTCGTTTACCACGTATGGCAGTCCCGTAACTGATTGTTTTGGGGGTGCAAAGAGGAAGGATGTTCACCAAAAGTGCAAGTCGAGCCCAATGGAAGAAAGCTGAGCACTCGTCATGTTCTTGGAATGGACCCGTTTCTGGTTTGTGAGAAAGCAGAAAGTTGGTTTTCTTCTTCCCCCCCGCTTTTTTTAATGCTTTTTCTAAAGTAGGAAAAAAAAAAAGGTGCAAATGTCTTATACAAGATGTCTTAAACTGGTGTCTATATGCACGTACTTTTGGAAGTGTGTGTGTACATGTGTGTGGATTAAGCAGCTAATTGGAGCACTCATCATCCAGCTCTCCTGCAGAAAAAGTTCTTTTCCCATGCACAATTTTATTTGATAATACTGAACAGCTCGGTCGCATCTGTCATCTTCAAAGTAGTTTACAAATCTGACCAAGTGGTTAAAATATAGTCTGGTCTAAATGGCTGTTTTCCTGGTATTTCTGCTGCTTAGTGTCACTTAGATCCTGTGCAGGGGAAATTCTTAAAGTGGCTTCTGGCTTCCAGGGTGCCTAATTTGTCACAGTGATCCCGATGCCTCTGCAGAGCTAGGAAATGCCGCAGACTTTAGCTGAAGTTCATAGCTTCTGTGAGTTGGAAATTTGGAATTCAGATGGTTTCAGGCTGGGAGATAAAAAATGAAGGTACTCAAAAGATGGTTTTCCTACTGCTCGTCTCCAGTACCCCCTTTTTGGCACTAATCAGTTGTAAAGTGCTTTGAGAGCTTCCAAATCCGTGGTGGACTGCAGTGTTGTATGGTGATGTATAGCTCATTCTGCTAATTTTCTTTATCCTTTAAACACAACACACCAATCAAAATAGTCAATGCCCTGATATAAAAGCGAGATGTCCAAACTGTTCTTTTGCGTTGCTTGGTTGTCCCATGTTTTTGAGCAGAAAGATTGCCCATATCTTCCCTGATAGTCGTCTTTTTCAACACCCAGCCCTTCCTGAGCCCATAGGCTGTTCCACATCCTCAGAAGAAATGCTTGATTTTAAATATGCTGTATGGACCTAAGGGCAGGTCTTTTAACACTTCCAGTTGTTAGGAAAAATACCATCTTTATTTATCAATTTAATTGCATGAAAACATCATCCTAATATAGAAGAGCATGTCTAATGGGTATGATTAGGAACAGATCCATGTCCCTTCCTCAAATATCTTTAAAATTATATCCCTGTTGGACAAGGATATAATTATAATTTTAAAAAACTGTTTCGCTCATTACTCAAATGCAGCCATCTTTGGGGCAGAGGGCAGTAGCTGTTAAATAGTTTTCCACAACAAGGTATAAATGTTCACAGGAGGAGCTGGAGAGGAATGCTTTATCCAGTTAAAACCACAGGGGAAAACTTCTGTGGTCAGTATGTAATTACTCAAGTTGGAAGTTAGCCAGGATACAAGCCATATGTTCTGCTCCTAGGAGAAAAAAAGCGTAATGATCAGGTCTGTGCATTTTTTTAAATCCAAATATTGGCTACAACCTGGTATCTTTTCAGGCTAAAAAAACATACAGAAATTGTGATCTGTCCCAACATGACCAGTTTGGACCCGATACTTGGTTTACTGATTAGAACTTGGGATACTGAGATTTTATGCGTGCAGATGTCTTTTGGAAGCAAAGTTGCATGCGTTGATTAGGCAAAAGCTGTTTTTTCTGGCGTGTGGTTATGTGGAAGTATGATGATGTTTTTATTCCCCGAACTAAATAATGATCTACTTCCATAGTCTGATACCAGTATAGTCCGGTTTCATGAAGGGATCTGGTGCTTCCCCCCAAAGAGCTGCACTCAGTATAAGAATGGTTCCTTTTTTTTTTTTCTGCTGAAATGTGAGTGTTGAAATTCTGTTGCGTTTCTTGGTATGGCTTGGTTCAAAATAATCTCTGTTGGAAAGCATTTTACACATGACTTCATTCAGTAAGAAGTTTATCTGAGTTCAAAGTACAGAGGAGTCACATGGTCCTTAAAGAGCCAGAGACTTGATGTTCTTGTGCAGTCCTAAGATTTTAAAAATGAGAAGCAAAGGAAGTGAAGGAAGAAGCAGAATGCTCTCCAAAGCTGCCAAAAAACATGTCCACTCAGACAATTTAAACCTGAGCTCTTAGGGCATAACTTGCCTCCACATTCAACAATCTCAAGTTCATTTAACATGTGAATTTGGGATATCTAGTCCTGCAGGAACACTGGCTCACAGCTCCGGAGCGCAGCCCTGCTATTCTGCATTCTGCTACCGGGCTGTAAAGATTAGTGAGGATTTAAGTCCTGAGTTTGGAGCGTTTGCTGCTTGAGCTCATGTGAAAGTCAGACCTCCACAAAACTGTTCCAACAAACATTCCTCACCTGGCTTGTCCAGCCTCAAAGTGATTTAAATTATCACCTCGCTTCCAGAGATTTTTCCAGGGCTCCACTACTTTGTTTTGTTCATTTCTCTTTATGTCTAAACATAAGTATTTTTCCCTTGTCTGTCTACTCAGAGTGGAATCGAAAGCCACGAAGTTCAGTTTTAAATCTTACATCCACTGATAAATTTATGTTTCTTCTGATAATGAACAGCATAATGAACAGCAGCTTGCCTTCTACTTCTGTTACATTGCCACGTAGATCTGCTGATGGTGATCATGAAAATGCAGAACATTTCGTTGTACCCAAACTATCTGTAATCTTGGAGAACTCGATATGAAACCACGTTTGGCCTCCTGAAGTCTGTAAGGTACTACAAGGTTCTGTGTCTTACGCGTGTCTTGTTTATCCTCACCTCTTTGCCTGAAATAATATAATAAATAATATAATAATCTTACCCTTCCTTTCTGCAGCAGTCTCTCCGCTCCCTGGTAGCCGGGCAGGGAAAGGCACTGGCTGACATCAGTTTCAAACCATGTGGGTTCAGATCCGCTGATGCCAGGTAGTGGAGCAGGTACCAGATGAGTTATACTGACAAATTTTCCTTAGTGGGGGCACTTTCTTCTGTCTCTCTTTGTCTGCTGATTATGCAGAGGTTATAGTAGGAGCCCTGCATGTTGGTGAGCTCTGTTCATTTCTCAGCTGGGTTTGATGAGTTCAAGTGAGACAATTAGTTCAGAAATCAGCCAGGATGGAGCAGGAAAGACAGCAGGATTGCATATAGTTTGTTTCTTTAGGATTTTAGGCTAATAACCCTACAGAAGCAAGAAAAAAAAAAAAGAGGGAGATGTCTGTCTATTTTAGATGAGTTGAGTCAGAAGGTCTCAGCGTGAATTGCCTGAAGTGCTTAAGAAAGCTGAAAATAAAAAAAAAATAGAAACTTTTCTTATTCTTGTTGAAGATGTTGGGTACTATAGCACTACACAGACAAAGAACAACTCTGTAGTGAGTTTATACCTGAAATTCACCTACTATGTTTGTGAACTGTTTGTTTGTTTGTTTTCCTCCAGTTGTTATGTAAAGATGAATTACTGAAAGTTTGGTTAGTGGTTTGCCAATTTTTTTATATAGTCTGTGTGTTACAGCAGGTTACTCCTGTGCTTGCATATGGGAAAAATCTTGCCGTCTTGATTATATTCACATGCTTAAAAAAGCGTAACTAACTAGATCATAAAAATGAAAAAAACCCCATATTTCATTGTTAACGGATCGAAAACCCCATCCATCAGATTGTTTCCAATCAATATTGAAGAGAATGCAAGAATGTTATTTGAAAAAAAAATATTGCAATTGTTTGGATTGAGCAGAAGTAAAACCAGAGAAAATGAAAGACAAATGCTTGCTGGCTTCGGAATATTGTCCATCTTGAATAAAGCAGGAAAGTGTTGAGTCAGGAACAAGCCATAGGTGCCACACAGCGTGGAGAGCCAGCAGCTTTCCTTCGTATTTCATGGTCTTTGCGTAACCTTGAGATAGAAACCGTCACATACATTCGGGTAAATTAGTGAAACACCTTCATCTTACTGCTGACACTTGGCTCTTCATTTCAGCAGTTTTCCTATGCTCTTCCTAGTCCTTCCAGAAATGGGAGATCTCTCCTCCTGATGGCTCTTAGACTGGGTATTGCCATTAAAATTGGGCAGCCTCCTCGTTAGTCATAATTGAGGTATGAGAGAGATGCTGCAATCTCTTGTGGTGAAATGCAGGTTTGTCCCGTAGCAGAAAGCAATCTGTAAGGTGAATGACAAGTAAGGAATACTGAAATGCCATAGGTGGGGTGACCAGTTTAAGTGTTAGGACAGCAAAAAATAGAAGGAAAGATTATACATAAAGTAACCTGAGATTTTTCTTGCTTTTTGATTGCTGAAAAAAAAAAAATCCTATTTTTGTTGAATGTGGTCTCAGTACAGATTCTAGGTTGAGAAATTCTTCCATGTGACTTTATAAAGTGTTATTATATTAGGATGCTTTGTTTGTCAAACAATTGGACAGGTTCCTCTTGACCTATGAAAAAGCCAGTGAACTTGCCAAGAGCCTGTGTTCGTAGGTAGAAAATATGAAAGACCAAAAGGTGAGTTTAGAGATGGAAAGAGAAGGGACCTTGGTGGGTTTATTTGTTTTTTAAGGTAGAATGATAATGCTGAGTTTGGTTCTGTTTAACTCTCAGTTTTTACAGGAGTGAATAATGAAGCAGGTCTACAAAGTTGTCTGCAGTTCGCATGAGACACACGAAGCAAGTAGAAAGAAGAAACCAAAAAATGACTGAAAACAGCTACTGAATGGCTGCTAGTATTATGCTGCTTCATCTTCTTTCCATTTAAAGTGAAGATGGTTCCTGGGCCTCAAAGAGCCATATTTCATTCTTTAAAAAAATATCAGTTCAGAAAATAATTTGAGGTTTAGGGTCAAATGATTAATGTGTATACAGATTTGCTTCAGTGAAAATCAGTAGAGCTAGGCTGGTTTCCAGAAGTGTAGAGCCAGAGAAGGTTTTACCAACTACTTGCCTAAGTGTTGTTAGACAGGCAGAAATCTTCATTTTAATTTTTGTAAGAACTGCGAGCTGTGTACGTGTAGAATATTGCACTAATACTCGGTCCAATTCTGATCTCACTTCCACTTGTCTAATTTAGGGCCTTTCTTTTGAAATAAATGCAGTTGCACTGGCATAAAACCTGTTTGAGTTCTAACTCCACTCTAGTAATTGTATAAACCAGGCAAATCAAAATTAGCTAGTGTAATCAGGGATGATGACACCTATCAGCTCCTCCTTCCAAACCAGCTGCCTGGTGATTCAGATCAAACCAATTGACAAATGCTGACTTTATGTCAACAAGAAGAAATAGGAGAACAGAATTTGATGTTCTCTGGGAATTCCCAGAGATGCTTGGGGATGTTTTAACTGGGGGCTTTGAGCCTGGGCATTCCAAACAGCCCCTTGTGATTTTTGGGGTTTATATACAAGAACAGTCACCAGAGAACCAATAAACAGGGCTATGTGGCGCACATTTCTAAATGGTTTGGTGGGGCTCTAAGTGTTGTTTTGGGCCAGTTCCATCTCTAATCTAGTCATTAGAACAGTAGAAGAGTGGAGAAAAGGTCACTAATATTTCTCTGTTTAGATGACATATTCTTTCACTATGCAGAGATGAGTGTTAGCTAAGTAACATGATTTAAGATCTGCTGGTCTCTAATAGAATAAGACTTTTTATAGTTCGGGAAAATCTGCTTTCAATTCTATTGTTAAGCATTATTTTAGTCAATGAAAACAAAGTGTGCTTGGGAAGCTGCCTAGAAGACATGTGATTTCAGGGTATTGCTATTTTCCTTTTAATGAGAAGAGAGCCAGCTTTTTTCTTTTATGTCATGGTTGGACAAAATGATGTATTCAGTATGGATGATGGGAATTCACTTGGACTCCTTTGATATGTCTAGGGCAACTCTATGTGCTTGCCGATGGAAGAGGGGAAACTATTTCTGTGTACAGCAGTGAAGTGTCTTATTTGGTCTGGTTAAAACTCACGTAAGCTACCTAAATTTTGTTCATCATCTCAAGATCCAATATGAAAGAACATATTGTCTCTATATGTATGCATTGTGCAATTTAAGCTGTTTTGTGTCAGAATCCTTTAGGAGAGAATGAGGCATTTCCTGGTATAATTGATGGGATTAAGACTGGGAAGTTTGAGCTTTGTATTATTTTGTGTTAGTTGCGCTGTTGATAAGCTTGTGAGGAGGGGGAAAAGTAGAACAGGAAAATGGATGAAAACAAATGGAAAAAGGTGAGAATATCACTGGCTGTGGAGCACCTTACATTTACAGGGTAGCGGGCTTCCTCTCTCCTCCTCCTCTGCTCCCTTCTCCCTTTTGCCGATGTTGCACTGCAGGAATTGCATGAGCTCATGTTGTTGCCTACGTGATTTCTTGACTAAATGGGTTGAGGTTTCCTGTGCTCTCGGCTTGGTGTTGTGTTTAGTGGTGGTGGGCCAGCCTCAAAAGGTTCAGATT
Organism: Caloenas nicobarica; assembly: GCF_036013445.1. Taxonomy (NCBI): domain Eukaryota; kingdom Metazoa; phylum Chordata; class Aves; order Columbiformes; family Columbidae; genus Caloenas; species Caloenas nicobarica. The sequence continues at coordinate 3,583,208 of NC_088264.1, forward strand.
GCAGATGTAGGTCAGATAAGCAGTGAAGTTACCTATTCAAATTGAATATCATGGGGCTGCAGTCTGGTCCTTCCTGCTTCTGATTATGCTGAAAATACCTCAAAACCCCTGTTTTGATATTTCTGTCCAGATATTTCAGATGCTCTAGGAGGTTTAATGCTTGCTAATCTTTTTTTTTTTTTTAATATGGATAAACTTACAGGTGAGGAATGTCTTGTTAATTTTTCTTTATTCTGAATGTGACTAAATATTATTTTCAAAGTATTGATGCCCTGTTGTGCTATATGACCCTTGTTCCAGGACTTCTAAAACATTTTTATAAATACCAATGTATTTGACTGAACATTTCTCTGAGCTAGCCGAATCTATGAAGCCACTGTACCAACAGTATTTAGTGTAACTGAATCAAAACCCTTTATGTTTAGTGTATAGAGCAAGAAACAGAGGCACAGGTGACTTACTGACTGAGCCAGGAAAAGAATCCAGATTTTTCTAGCTTTGTGTCAGCAGCAAGACTAACTTTCCCCAGAACAGTAGTTTCTTCTAATGCCCCGATGCTTCTTGTGTGTGCCAGCTGTTCCCATTACAAGCCAGATGTGCTGTAGCATAAGCCAGACGTAAACATTATTGGTAGCCTCCTCACATCCCCCTAGAGTTGGCCCTTATAGAAACAGATCAAAGAACTCTGTGTAGATCAGCATCACATCTGAAAAAAAAAAAGCCCAGTTTCAGACACTTGGAGAATTACAGACCTGCCTGTAACTCACTGAATTACACAGCACCGGCCCAGAAGCTCAGGCTCCAGCAGCCCATTTGGTTGTTGTTCTAACTGCAGATGTGATTCTTCTTCCTGTTGATGTTGAATTTGTGTGTGATGCTTACAGGTCCTGCTTCTTGCAGCTTTGCCTTTGAATGGATTCAGGCTGTATAGGTGAAAGCAAGATACATTTTTTCCCATATATATATATATATATATATGTACACACACACTTGTGTTTGCTTTTAATGAGCATGTTTCTTTACACACTTTATTGTATTTGGATGTTTTGGCTTTTTCATTTTGCTGCTTATGTACAAAAGAACAGACTAATTCTTTCCAGGTGTTGCTGTGCTGACTCCGGAGAGCACATTTGTAGTGCCCTGGGAGATGACACAGAGGACTTGCTCTGTCCTATACAAGCCAGTAAAGATGGGCTGCTGATTTCCTGGGCCACTCAACACAGTCCCAAAGGACCTTTGGGAGTGTACCTCAAGGATTCTGTTTCCTTGCACGCAGTTATTTTCTGGAAACAGTAGCCAAGGGGAGGAGCTGCATGCTTTTTCCTTTCTAAGTGACAGCAAAGTGCTCTCCTGATTATACCCAGTTCTGCTTTCAGCATTCATGGTTTGCAGAAGCTCTTGAGAAAAGGAGGCTCCGATCTTTGCTGCCTACCTCTCTTTGTCTGGCTGATACATTAGTAAGGTGGATAAAAACTCGCAGGGTGGAAGACTCTGGCCTCAGGAGGCATGGATTCACCTCCCAGGTTAGCATTTGGGCTTAGACCTCCATCTGACACTGCACTGCATAACATACATGGAACAGTAGCCAGAAAAATAAAATTTTAAATTAAGTTTTCTTCAACTGTTAGCTCCTAATTGCTGTTCAGGTAGCACTATGAAGATCTTACAGGGTGAGGAGTCCTGACTGAAGCTACTGGCTACAGCAAAGAGCTGCGAGTCAACATTTCTAGGATTTATTCCTGGCTCTTGCATGCAGACAGTCCCTCCTGGTGTTTTGACTGCCAGTGGTTCAGTTCCTGCTCTGTAATATTCATTCTCGTGACATTTCATCCTTGCTTCTTAGAGAACTATCGGATGTTCAGTTTCATAAAAATCTGTGAAATGTGAGGAGACCTGATAAAGGATGTAACAAAAGTGTTAAACATTACAAAAAACCCACAAGTTGTAATGTCCCAAACTGTGCTGGAGTTAACAGTGTGTCCTTTGTGCTCATATGGTTTGTCTACAAAGTCAGATCATAATTGAAGGTAATTCATTGTTCTGTACAACCCTTTGATGCACTTAGTATGAAGGCTGTAATGTAAAACCATATCCTTCTAAAAGAGAAATTGAAACAGATTTGATTGAGAAAAAATTGTACATCTGGTATAGTCATGCCTTTCGCAAAGAGTTCAGGCTTTTATGTCCCAGAGCAGGAGAAAAATCTTACTGTGATATAGGAAATGCTTAAAGAACTGCAATTTTCTTTTTCTTTAGGTTTTCAAATGCTTTAGCAGGGCAGTGTCTGGATTTCTCATCAGATCTTAAGAATAGCTTAGGTAATTGTTAATAGCACTCGCAAAGACAATGCAGAATGGCTTGTGTGTGTTTGTTGGGTGTTGATGCTTTGATCCGTGGTGTTTACACATTTTTATGCATGGATTTTTTTATATATAGGTTAAGGGTTAAAGTTTGACAGCTGTGGCTGCTACCTAATTGACCTCTTCCATCTCTTCATATAAGTCAATCAAGGAATATGTAATGCTGAGTTTGTGCTAGAACTTAAGTTAAAAGTAAAAATTTCTATTTATGATGGCAAGTAAATTTATGTGGGAAGCCAGATGCAGCTGCTGCCCTTAGCTGCCTTGTCTGTTCTTCTGCTGAAACTGTTGCCTCTGTAAGTAAAAATGACCAGACAGGATATGTATCTACTTCTGAGTTACCAGAACTTTTATAGTTCACTATAGTAACATAAATGGCAATCGCCAGTGGACAGTGGGGTTTTGCGGGGCCATAAACTGCTGTCAGCCACCCAGTCTCAGAGTCTGCAGCTCTTTTCTTCTGGGGGAGCCTGGATTCTGGTTCCGTAAAAGCTTGTGAAAGTCTGTTTTGACTTCCCCTCCGCCATAATCAACTGTATCATATATTGTCTTAATCCTTTTTAGTCAATATTGTATAAAATCCCTTTCATGCCTGAGACACTTTTTTTTTTGGCTACAATTGTAGAATCAAGCCTTCTCTACTTGAAGGTTTCCTAATTTTACTTTGCTCCTAAACTTTGTCTTATTTTGCAATGATATTTTCAAATTGTCTCTAATATCAAAGCAATTGTATTTATTGGCCTAAGCAAGCGAGCTGTTATGTATGCCTTCTTTTAGCCTGTAGCCCAACTGAATCTTGAATCACTTTGCTAAGCTCAGTTTAGCAAAGCAGTAGAGTATTCCCAGGTAGTAATGCAAGTGTCATAAAAAACAGCACTTGAGTAGAGAATAGAACTCCTTTCATGACCCCACCATGAAAAAGGCTTCCGACTAGAGCTTCAAAAGTTTTCTCCTCTACGTTCTTCTAGCAGGGTGGTTGGCATGGACATGCTGGTTGGGCAGGCAGTGGCAGTGGGGGCCAGCTACAAGACAAATTGGTTTTTGCCTGGGCTACATAGGAAGGAGGGTAGGATTAGGGTGTTTCTAAGGGAGTTGGGGTACATGGAGGAAGGATGAAGTGATCTAGGTCACAGATCAATCAGAAATAGGCTTCATTCAGTCTTCTGCACACAAAACTGATTGCTTTTAGGGCTGCATTATGGTGTTTCAAGATAATCCAAGTCTCAGAGTTTCCAAAACTCCACATAGGAGGTTTCCTGAGATCTGGTGAATATGCCCTACCATGTACTTTCAGGCACTCTCAGTCACAGAGGCCAGAACTAGTGAAGCCTGGTTTACATCTAGTTTGTGTTTTGTGATTGATTCTGGATTCTAAGTTGTTTGCTCAGGATGCAATGTTTCCCAAGATTGAGTCCATTTTTATCGGTTAGATGCTAGAAGGCCCTTTCCTCCTTTTCAACTGTAGCTTTCCAACAACCATACAGCAGTTTAAACTTCTGTGCAACCTGGCTCGGATCCACTGGTTTAAAGGGGAGGGTGGTAGGCTGTGTGATTGCAGGAACACAAGGGAAATCAAGCTAAAAAAGAAATAGTCTACTGATCTAATTCCTTCAGTGTTGTTTTGCAGAGTTAGCCAGCTGAGCCCTCAGAGTAAGGCTGATCCTTCCCCACATCTCACCAGGTTCTGACTGCTGGGCTTAGGAGTTTTATGACTTGCTACTGACTTAGAAACCTCTGGACTTAGAGTTTGTTCTTCAACACATACATAATGCCTTTCTAGCTTCATGTCTGATGAAGAATCGGTTTGCAGTTGTCACATCCTCTCAATTCCGTGATCAATAAATTTCAGGTATTGGGGTAGATTATATGTGGCAAATACACTGATTGCTGCACCTCAGGGAAGGCCCAAACAGGTCATTCGTTGCTTATCTTGGGGGCCCTCTTGAGCTACTGTTGTGTAGGTGCTCTCTTGGTTTTAATGGCATCTTTCTTTGCAGCGGAAACATGATAAACTGGAAAAATTCCCCTATGGTCTTGGCTAAACATTGCTTAAGATACCATTTACCTCGCGCTACGCTGTATTGTTGCTGGCCTGAATACCTAGATCAAAGGAGGCTGTAAAACAATTCCTCAAATAATTGAGCAGGAAAAAGTAAAACAGTGACCTAGATAAGAAACATTTTCACAAGCACAATAAGCATAATAAAGTCCCGAAGAGGGACTCCATGGTCCCTTGGTGTGTGTCTCCCATAGAGACTCATTACGTTTTGCTGTAGATTCTCTTTTTTAGCATACCTGTTTAATATCTGCATTTGCTCTGGGTGTTGTACTCTGTTCTTGTATAAGCACAGGAGACCAACAAAGATTCTGGAGAACAGGTTAGCACAGGTGAAAGATTTGTTGCCGTATGACTGTTAGGGAGATGGCCAGTGTTGTATTCTGATCTTGAAGCTAGTCATAACTTGAATGCGATACGCATCGTGACTTTTTTTCTTAAGTCTTTCGATTAAGCATGTAGGAACAAGCAAGTTATATGCCCTGTATGTGACATCCAAGGAACTTTGCTTTAATGTAGATTTATGTTAATCGACATTTGTATAATTAGTTGACTATTACTTGGGAATATTTATTTCCATTCTCCTAAGTACTGTTGCAGGAACTGCTTTCCTCGTTCCTCAACTGCAGACTGAACCAGAGGAATTTGCAGGAATTTGTCATTTGTCCACTGAGTAGCCTGAGAGCTGGCAACAAGGTTACAGTGAAGGAAATCCATGGTAATTTCAGAAAAGGAAGTGGGGCGAGAAGGAAGTGGACCCATCCTGTCATTTCGATTCAAGTGGTGTGAGCGTTGTGATGACACAGCCTCAGGAGAAGGACAGACCTTTGAATTATAAAGTCTCTGCTCTCTCCTCTCTACCTTCCCCCCTCACTAAACCATTAGTAGCCAGACTATTGCAAAGGGTTAGTTAGTATTATCTAGATGTGATTAGTGATGAGAAGTTTAAACAGATTACCTTTCCTTAAAAGGAAGAAAGGAGCAAAGCTGAAAAAAAGGGAAAATGCAAGGCTGGAGTGTTATCCAGTATCAGAGTAGTAAAAACCATATATATAGACTTGTCTGAACCCAATTATCAGCCATGCCTGACTTCCCTGGAGATTTAACTGTTGGTTCTTTTCCAGAGCTCAGCTGTGATCTCACATGCTTTGCATTTTGAGATTGAAATGTAAGGAAGTTAGCAAGTAATCTATGGATTGTCAAATTAAAGCCCAAGGAGAAGTTTGATTTAGAACAGCAAGACTCTTTGGATTAAATGTTGCCTTTCTCTATACCTGTGTATATATACATTGTGTAGCGCAGAACAAAACCTCGAAGCCTGGGAGATGTGGTAGCTGCATAGTCAGTATTGCTTTTCTACAGAGTGGAAAGGGATTTAAAGTAAATCTCTTGGTGTTCAGATTAAACTAGATGATATCCTTATGTGTCCGAATGACAGCTGTTAGGATTACAGCCACATAATTATCGAGCCCATCTGGCAGGCTCCTCCCTCCGCAATATGAGTATGACATAACCACAAGGCTAAAAAAGTAATAATGTTTGCTTTATCTTCATTTTTTAGGTGTTAAAGGAGTTATTGGGGAGCCATATTGAGATGTTGGAATACAGAAAATAATTTGTGTGTAAATGAAAGGCACGTCTTTTCAGGGACTAAACAGGAGGTTCTTCAAGGAAAAGACAAAATGAGAAAAAATAATGATGTATGGCAAAATTGCTGCCTGGATCACTTGTGTTAGAACACATATCTGGCCTAGAAAATGTATATGTGAGCCTCAGCGCATCCATTGGGTGGTAATAAAGAGCGTATATCAGTTGCTTTGCATTCCTGTTGCTGTTTGCTACTGCTGGAGCCAGTGTCCACATCCAGACTGTCGTAGCAAGGGTTGCAGAGTCGTTACAAGAGTCGTTACAAGAGATCTGCTTTCTTCATTAAAGTTGTTCCTCTGGTTGCCGCTTGATATGAAGCTTTTCCACCACTTTGGTGGTAGATGCATCATATTGTTAACGATTTCTGTGTCGTCGTGAGAGACGGCATGCATTAATTTTTAAAAAATGAGCTGAAAATAACATCTTACAAAGTCATTGTGCATTTCTTTGTCAATGATTCTCTGTTGCTTTCAGGCTCTGTTTCTTTTTTGTGAGGATTTGTTCCTAGGCCGCCAGGCCTGAATGGAGAATAGGAAGTCACTCCAGCTGTTTTCCTCATGTTGGCACTCTGTGCTGAACAGGAATTGCTGAGCAAAGAACATCATTTCCCCAGAGAGGTTTGCTGGGGTAGCACAAAGGCAGTCTGGATATTTTCTTTTAATTAGAAGTTCCTGCCAAATACTATCATGAAGGGTTGGGGGAGAGAGGGAGGGAGGGAAAGAAATACATGAAGTCTGGAGTCCACTTGGAAGAGCAAGAAACCTGCCTGAGAAAGCAACAGAGCAGTGTTTTTCTTTGCTGAACTCTTGCTTTTTAACATATAACCATTTATCCAGAAAAGAGGACTGGGATTTTTTTTTTTTCCTTCCCTCTTCTGTGAATCATGATTCTGACTATTGCTTCTCCGATGAAGTTGGAGTGATTGTGCAACTTTGCACTTGGTTTTGGACTAGCTAGTGGAACAAAAAATAAGCAGAATTCCTTCTCATAAGTGAGTGCCAGATTATCAACTGACACATTATGCCATGTTATGGTGATAAATGCACATCTGGTTGTGGTTTGCAGTAAGCTTAAATTCTCTATTTAATATTTTAAAAACAAAACGAAAAGATAAGAAGACTCTGGCTTCTTTGCTTTCTTTTTGCTTTGCAAAAGAAAGGTTAAGCAAACAAGCCGTAAAGAAAAATTGACACATATTTGGGGGAAGAGGAAGATACAGAGTCATTTCACTTCTGGCTTGCAGGTTTCATCCAGGATAAATCCGCAATGACTGGAACACGCTGCCGCCTGGTGCTGCCTGGTGCGGGATGGGAAAGGCAGCGGGTGGTTTAGTCCAGTCCTCGGTGCGCTGGTGACCACTCAACAAACTCCGTTGGAGTACTTGGCACTTTCTGGTATTCTTGCTGGCAGTATTACTAAACAGTTGCTTTGCAATTTGGATAGTCCTCTCTAGCAAGGCAGTTTCAGGTAAGAAATGATTTGTGGATGAAAGATATGTTTTAACGCATTACTTGAGGATGCTGCAAAATCCCTGTAATGTGGAAGGCAGCTGTTTATACCAAGGCTGACAAATTGCCCATGGAGTAGTGCATCCATAGCTCCTGACAGTTCCGTTGTGGACAACTTCTTACAGGAAAGGTTCCCACATGGATCCTATCAGTGTTCAGCTTATAACCCAAAGGAAAATGATTTTATATTCCTTTGACTTTGTGTGTGTGTGTGTTTCAGTGTTTTCTTTTTAATATAATGGCATAATTATTAATTATGTGCCGTAGGTTTTGATTTCCAATTCAGTTCATCTCCCTGAGCACAGTAACATATTGCACAATTAATCTGCTGTTTGGAATATTCCTTTGAAAAGAGTATCTTCCATCCTGTTTACTGGCCTGTTTCCAACTGATCTCTGGAGAACAAAACAGTTGCCTTCTGCCTCAGCTTTTGTGTTACAGTGTTCAACCCTGGCCGAGTTTGAAGTTCTTACTTTCTCCTCGGTAAAAACCAAGTATGTTTGACTTCAGCTAGATCTTTGTCTATGTAAAAACTTAAAAATGTCTGTAGTGATGTCATCCCGATACAATGGATAGGGTTTGAGTTTGCTGAGTGACGCTCTGTTGCCAGTAAGCTGGATGCTTGTTCAGAATAGCACAAAACTGACTTTCTGGCTTGGTCGGTATGTTTTCTTAGTTTTTCTCTCAATACAGCTGGGTTTTTATGTTCATGTATTAATTATTAAGAAGGCATACATAAGCTAAAGGACATTTCTCAGAAGTGGATTGGATGTGAGGCTTCATATACCTAAAACAATCGTGTTTTATGTTTAACAGTCACTGTGGTGGGTACTTTGAAAATACCTAAGCCAAATACCTTGTTACTATACCTGTCACAAAACATGCTAAATGATTTTGTTTGTTTGTTTGTAGTTTTACTTGGAGACAGACAATGGGACTTCTCCAAGTGAAACACAGAATAATGTATAATTTTTCTTGCTACATCTTGTTACTGCCATGTTGCTGTTCCATTCCTGCTTTTATATAGTCATTTTTTTCTAACATAATGTTCTAGACCTAGATTGTCCCTAAAATTTTCCACTCTGTTGGTATCTGAATATAAGAGGATTTCCCCTTCACAGAGTTTTGTTTATGTTTTTATTTTGCTTTTCAGACTTTGTCTAATTCTTCAGTAAAGATCCTCTGGAAGAGAACTGGGGGAACTGTCAAAACACGAGCTGTTTCCTGTCATTGTCTAGAGTCTCAAGCATTGTGGACTTCCATCTCCTTCCTGCCTTTTGTTTCTGGATCGGTAATGTTGTCTTTAAGTTCAAATAAAAATAGATGTAATAGAGCTGGAAATAGAAGCTAGTATCCTTAAATGAATGTCTTTGCTGTCTGATCACAATGTGCCAATAATAACAAACAGAGGTAATCCCGGAGGGTACTGAAGTGTTTACAGCCTGTGGTTCAAATCCTGTCACCTTTCCCTTGCCAGTGAATCCACTGCAGCACTTCTTCAAGGAAGTGATACGTGGAGCACAGCAGCAGCCAAGGAGCAAGAGCACGAGAAGTGAGAAGGATTTCACTTCAGCTGAGGGTGCTGGGGCATGCTGCTCCCAAAAGTTCACAGAGTTTTTACTGGGCATTGAGTTAAATCTGTCCAAGTGGTTTGAACTCTATTAATCTACATCAGAGTGGGATCAGTGACTGCTGGATATTGGACCAGGGCAGTGACTGTCCCCCTGTGCTGGGCACTGGGGAGGCCAAACCTCGAATCCTGGAGGCAGTTTTGGGCCCCTCACACCAAGAAAGGCCTTGAGGTGCTGGAGCGAATTGAGAAAAGGGAACGGAGCTGGGGAAGGGGCTGGAGCACAAGTGTGATGGGAGCGGCTGACGGAGCTGGGGGTTCAGCTGGAGAACAGGAGCTGAGGGGAGACCTTCTGATCTCTGACCTGCCTGAAAGGAGCTTGGAGCCAGGGGGGGTCGGGCTCTGCTCCCCAGGAACAAGCGCCAGGACCAGAGGGAACAGCCTCAAGTTGCCCCAGGGGAGGTTGAGGTTGGATCTGGGGAACAATTTCTTCCCCAAAGGGCTGTGAGGCATTGGAACAGGCTGCCCAGGGCAGTGCTGGAGTCACCATCCCTGGAGGGGTTCAACAGACATGGGACATAGGTTAGTGTCCTATAGGTTAGTGTCCAACCATAGGGTTGGGTTAATGGTTGGACTCAATGATCTTGAGGGTCTTTTCCAACCAAAATGATTCTATGATTCTGTAATACAATCTATTTTTGCATTGTAATAGTGCCTAAAGGTCGCAGCCAGGGTCTTGTCCTGGAACATTTGCAAGTGGGTAGAAATCTGTCTCAAAGAATGTAATGAAAATGAAAAGAAAAAACATGGGTAGAGCGAACAATGGGAGGGATGTAGGGCAAAGTATGAAGGTAAATATCAGCGAGAGCAAGTATTTATAGATCACTAGTGATATGCATCACTTGCAGGCTGTAAATCATTTAAACTTCTGTTAGTAACGGAAATGTTGCCTGTGTCCCACAGGATCTTTCTGTCACTGTTGTGAACTGCAGATGCATTTTCGGCATCGGAATAAAGGTGCATCTCAGAGCTGGGTTTATCAGTTTGAAATGGTTACCAAGTGTATATTGGTAGCATATATCAATAAAAGAAAAAGCCTCCCAGGGAACTTTACCATTGGGAGCTTCTGGCAGGCATTGATCTGCAAGAAGCATCGGCAGAGGTGAGAGGCTTCTAAGAGATAAGGAGAGTCAGAAGAGAGATCGAATTCTGAGGGATCTTAAAAGCGAATATTAAATAACTGAATGCAAAAGAAAGTCTCAATGCTGCATTTTGACTGAGCTGGAGGGTTGGAATATGGGCTTTGGAAAGCTGAGAGTTTGCACAAGGTGGAAGACGAGTCATAACAGCATAAAGGGAGAAAGGTTGGAGATGACTTATGCTGGTAAAAGCATTTTTGCCTCCCCTGGCAAAACAGGTCACTTCCAGAAACATGTTTAGTGCCCATTTTCTTAGTCTAGAGATGTCCTGGTCGAGGGAGCCTTAGCACCGCCCTGACATACGCAGCGTAGTCAAGAGGCAGAAGTAGATGCGCTGCCTGTGTTACTACTGGCTTAGGCCACTGCAACAGCAGAACTTACTCTGGTGTCAGAGAAAGTAGAAATTGAAGGGAGCTGAGAAGGGGCCTTGGGTGTAGGTAACTGTGCCATGGGTTGTGAGTGGCTGGCACGGCATCTAACGAACATGACGGAACATCTTCCTTGTCTGTCTGATGATCTTATTCAATTGTGGTGTTTCACGAGAGAGAGAGAGAAAGATAAAGGGAATTAAAAGTAAATGTATTGCTACCTGCATTTCAAAACTGCCTTTCTGTTGTTTTCAAACAGGTTCAGAATTTCTCCTTAAAGCACCTGTCTCTTCGGAGATGTTGGAGGAGATGAAGGAGGAACCCACCTGAGCAAGATGTGGAGTCTCTCCACAGCCTGGAGGAGGCAAGCCTGAGGAAGCCTTCTGAGCAGGTTGTGGAGGCTCCACAGAGCCTTCAGGAGGCAAGTAGAAGGAACCCACTTGAGCAAGATGTGGAGGCTCCACATGGCCTGGAGGAGGAGAGTCGGAGGAACCAGCCTGGGGAAGATGTGGAGGCTCCACAGAGCCTTCAGGAGGCAAGTCACTGGTGTACAGACAGTTCTATCTGACTAGGGGATATTTTAGAGATGGACGAGGTAAAAAACAGACAGAAAAACAACTCAAAAAACCCCAAACCCCAGCCTCCCCAAACCAGGATTTTATTGCGCTACCCTCGAAAGGTATCCTATTTTAGTGATTTCTGTGCTGAAGGCTGTGGTAGTTAGTAAAGCCCTGAAATTTTAATTGTTCAAGTGGAATGTATGATGAACCAACATTACGTGGTTGCAGAGGGACCAGTATATGTATTTCTAAAGTTATTTGTTATGTATTTGTTTACAATTATCTTGTAAACAGCGCTGAAAAGAAAGCTGTGAAGTAGGAGTCTGATTTAATGGTGCCTACTTGGCTCTGTAGCAGGGCTATAAGAGGGTAATAAAATTCTTGCAGGATTTGATGAAATCAGATAGAATGAATGTAGCGTTAAAGAAAACAAGAGACCCATAGATAAGCTGAATTCTTGCTTCACTTCAGTTATTTCCCTTTTGACCCAGTGAAGAGAAGAAAAAAGTTGACAACTCTGCCTTCCTGGTGCTTGAGCACTGGGAAGAAGGTAGGTCAGTAGCCCAAGCCAACTGGAAAATGATATTCTTTCTCACATCTTCGCTCTGAGCTCAATTGAAGCCTGTGCTCTGTTTTCTGTTACGCTACTGGGAATCCTTTGTTGGCTTGGATTAACAGCATTGTGATCTGAGACCAAAGAATTGCACAGAGTGCCCATCTTGCATGAAAACTCGCAAGAATTGGTTTTAGATCTGGCTGAGAAATCGGTCCATGGTGTTCAACAGTCTTCAGCATCCAGAAGAGCACTGTGATGGTAAAACAAGGATTTGTGATCAGTTTATCCCTGTTATTTTAATGACCTCATAGAGGTAAAGAGTGTTGTGTTGGTGCACAACGTTCAGAAACGCAAAACTTTGGTTTGGGGTTCACAGCTCTCAAGATTGCTTTGCAGATTTTCTTCATGTTTTAAGCCTAAGCTATGGAGTTACTTTTGCACATTTTAATTGTGATCTCTGACATATATAATGCTATTGAAAACGTGATTACTAGGCTTTGCTGTAGGAACAGCATTTAAGTTGAAACTCGTCATTTATTCTTTCTGGAAGCTATGTGTGCATGAAGCGAATGAGTCAAGAGACATGCCATCTGAGTGTAACTCAATGGGTGGGAGGGACAAAGTCCTTGGGCTTTGAACTAGTTAGATATAAATACAGAGCTAGCTGGCAAAAGTCTGCTCAGAGGAACGGGAGGCCCCAGATTGAGTGGGAAGTACTCCCAGTATCCTAAATAATAGACACTCCAATAGAATTATTAAGCCCAGACTGCTTAGGGGAATGCTTGGATTAAAGGATACCAGACTGTTGCAGACTTCTAGGGGAGGAAGTATTTCTTTTTTAAGAGGAAAAATGAAAAAGACTTATAGTCAACAGAGATTTATACTGTTTAAGCAAACTGTAATGGGGCCATAAAAGGCATATGTGCAGTGTATCTGTAACCAAAGCAAAATGAAACAGAAAGGAAAAAGAAAGTTATGTTTGTAAATGGAAAGTTTTGAGAGCTCATTATAATCAAACAGGTAAATTTCTTATTCTGGAAAGTGAAGCTTTCTAGAAAAGACCATGAACTATGGTAAGTAATCTGTGAGAGAGGGGGAGGATTCAGTACCAACTAGCCAAAAATATAAATAACAAATTTGTAAATGTATTGAAAGTAAAAAGATTCTTATGGAGAATCAGCTGTTTATGGAGATGAGAGCGCAACTAGGAAAAATTAGAATTTTGCTAAATGAACCCAATACATGCTTTTTCTATGACCAATTTAATTATTAAGCCTTACTTAGATGCAAACCAAAGATCTGAAACACAGAGAAGGCAACCTTTGGAGTGACACTTGTGTACGAGAGCCATTTGATTCACAAATCAGGAAGGGCGTTTTCTTTTTCTAAATTCAGCTGGTGTAAGCAAAATGCCCCACAATGTCTGTAAGATTTTTTTTTTTTTTTTCCTCGTGTTTGTTGGACTTATTTTATGATGCTGTCTAGGAGCTGTGGCAGAAAACTCAGTCATTACAATACTGAGGAGCCAAATGGAAGTGTATGTATGTCTGCGTAAAAGATGGGAACATCAGTCCTTTCCTTGAAAAAGGAAGAAATTGGTGAGCTAGCTCCGTCTCCTTGTCTTCTCCTTTATACGCACGCTTGCCTATTCCTCTGTGAAGCAATCATAAGATAAAGAAACATGATCCCATTTTTTACAAACAGAGTGATCTCAATGAGACAGCCTTGTTTCCAGCACTGTGCAGTGTCGGAACACTTTGGTCACTGCCTCTTCAGGCCTAAACCCTTGACCTGTTACAGCTGTTTTGTACCATCTTCTTTGCAAAGAAATTACCACGTAACATCACCATGTGACATTTTATTTTGGAGAAATGCTTGAATTATCATGAAAAGGTAGAAAACTCACGCAATTCAGAGTCCGTTCAGGTGTAATTCCATGCCTGAGCTATCAGCTGAGCCAGACGTGGGCTGTGCTGGTGCAGGGTCTGCTGCAAGGTCCAAATCTCCATGCGGCTGAAGCCACCAGGTTGTCCTGGAGCTCTGCTGTATGCCAGCTCCATGTGGCCGTGGCTGTGGAGGTCTGATAGGTTGCCGTTGTCCTCTTCAACCTCAAATCCCTCTGGAGTTCTCTCTTTCTACCATTTTTCATGGACCTTGTGATACAAAGATTTTGGTATGAAGCTTAAAGGTTTAGGCATTTTAGTCTGCTCTTTTCTGGCGCTGTTATTTTTGTCACTGTTCTTAGAGATATTTAATGCTTGCTGGATATATTAGCCTTCTCTTCGCGATCTTCCCTAACTTTTTATTGGAGCAGGGAGTAAATAATTTTTATAAGTTCTGCGTAGGCACTGGGGTTGATTCTGGTCTCATGACAATATAAATGGAGAGAAATGGAATTGACGTCAGGAGAATTACCCATAATCAAATTTGTAATTGAGCAATGCTTTTTTTTATAGGATTAAAGTATTTATTCTTTGCAGAAAGTTTTAAAATTGTTCAAATGAGGCCTTTGGACTCTGCTCAAAGGTGAATTTTTTGGAAAGTTTGAGCGAAAACATTTGATCCATGTGTGAGTATGAGGAGAGTGGAAAACTATTTTTCCCCTCCATAAAGACATTTGCTGTCTTCTTTTGAACAGCTCTGCAGCATGAGGAGCTGAGGGCTGTGTGCTAAAATTTGGCATCAAAATAGCCATAGCTATGAAGTGTCTTAGTTTTGGCTTTTGTTTGAGCTATGAGCCTTAGAAAACCATGCACTCCATGTGCACTTCAGGGTTTTGTTTCTTCCTTCAAAGCTGGTGAAGGGTGCAGTCAAGAGGACTTGCTGTGAGCACCTGAGCAGCTATGCAGCATGAAACTAGAGACAGATATTGCTTTGTAGCAGCAGGGACGCATGGGGCTGGGAAAGGAACATAAGACCTTGTATAGCACTTACAGCCTAAGAAAAGTTTCTGTGTTTTTTGCAATATATGTGACTGAGACTCAAATTCTGAGAACCTGCTATCTCTGCTCCTACAGGTTGTTTCTAAAGACCCAAGAGAGATTTCTGCAGACTGAATAGGGAGCAGGTATGAGAGCAGGCTCTGAGATACGCTGGCATGACTTAAAATCCTCTTGAGTCAAAAGGCTCAGGGGACAGAGAATAAAATCCGTCATCGTTGCTCTGTATGATGTTGCAGGTGCTGCCGTTCACTGGTGATGTGAACCGTGGTTTTGCTGTTCACCGGTGATGGCCCGTGGTTTTGCAAGCAGCATTGCTTTGAAGTCTTAACAAATGGAACTCTAAGGACTTGCTGTTCTCGAAGGGGATATGCCACCTGGATCTGAGATTATGCAACAGCACAATTTGTGAAACAGTGCATGCCTATCTAATTGCAATCGCATGGGAAATGAGAGGTCAAGGGAAGGCTGGATGCGCTTCCTTAACTACATTTCATTTATAATGAAGCTGGTTAATATTTCCAGTTACTTGAAGGCCTCTATTTAGTTCTAGTGTCAACAACAACAGATTATGATGAACTTGTGTATCTGATTCCTTACTGAGCTGCTACTGCGTTGTCGCTTACATCTTTCAATGCAGTTCAGAGTAGAGTAGGGAGCACTGTTTTTCCCTTTTTGCACAGGAGCAGGGAGTGCAAAGGTTGCAGACAGTGGAAGATCAGACATACAGCACGTAATGTAACGTTTCTTTTGCTTTGATTAGTTAGTAGTTTGAAATTCAAATTTAATTTGTGATCCCAACAACTCTTCTTACTGACTGATGTGTAGTGACAGCGCGTCTCATTCATTTAAAGAACACGAATCTCCCAGTTAGTTTATTTTCAAATGAGGAGGATGGAGGACCTGATTCACCTCTGTTACCCTCTACATCAGCACACAGAGTGTGAGAAGTATCGCCCTGGTACTGATGGATGCATGAGGTATGTGCCTGGGAAGTGCTTTGTGCTGTAAAGGACCTTCAACGATTGTAGCACACTGAATGCTAAAGTAGATCTAAACCACTCCCTGACAAACTAACCGTGTAACTGAGTGGAAAGCAGGAGCTCAGGTGTGCACAATGTAAAGGATACTACCAGGTGATTTTCATAGGGGAACTCTGGTAAAGGGCTCTGTGCAGCCAAGCTACAGGTCAGAGTCCACAGTCGTTAAAACACAATATAGAACCGATTTGTGTTTGCACTTCTACAGTCTTTGAATTCTGTAGCTTTTGTGGCTGCTCTGCGCATGATTTTTTTTTAAAATAGTTTCAACCTCAAGAACTGTAGTCTGCAGCACCTGTTAGTTATCAAATTGAGGGCATATGCCGTAAACTGAAAGCAAGAACTAAATGTGGTTATAAAGAAACCAGGCGAATAATAATTAATGAGATAGTCTTAACAGAAACAGCCTTTATTTCCTTTTGTAGGCATGCACTTCTAATGCATTATCCATTGCAGGTGTGTCTCTTTGGACAGGCTTTATTCTATATGATAGATTCTCATTTTTTTTAGAGGGTGACCAGACAGTCTTGTGGAATCCTCTCTTCCAATTAACAGTTGCATATGTATACGTGGTACCCTTGAGGTGGTAGCTGTTGCTTCTTAAAAACAAAAGAGAAAAAAGGGAAATATTGGAAAAACATTTAATGCAAAGACATGGTTACTAGGAGATGTCTGGCATATCCAGCATGCAAACAATTCTAGCCCCTGGTGCAATCAAGCGCCAGGGAGCGGAAACTGCTTGAGCTGGCATTGCAATTGAAAGGGACATCTTGAAAGCATGGCCTAACTTACATTTTTTTTGTGATGGCAGGAGTGTTTTCCATTTTGGGGGGGGGGGGGGGCGGGAAGAGGAGACCGTTGTTTGTTTTCTTTCCCATCTCCCCCTAAGCATCCTTTCCCAGGGACACCAATTTCATGCAGATCTCTGGTACCTGGCTTCTTCCCTTTTAGGCTGCATGATGCTGTTCTCTCATGGAGAAGCTGTCTGGGATGACTCTTACATCACCTAGTTACTTTGTCCTTTTTCTTTCCTCTCCCAAATATTTTCCTTATTTGGGTGTCTCTGACTTCTGTTTCCTCTTCTCCATCTGATAGGCCCCTAGCAGAGGCAGTAAGACTGCCTGTTCTTCATTTCCAGCTGGTTTATAGGTCTTTTGCTTTGTCTTCTCATGAAAGTGTCTGCCTGCCAGCTGTAGCAACAGCTGAAAACAAGGAAAAATCATCACTCTGTGACTAACTTATTTCTCTGTGGACAGTCAGCAAGTTCTTGTTGGGGTGGTCAATGATCTGCAGTTTGAGAACTTTCCAGACCTCAAAGTATTTTCTTCTATAACATTTCCCGGTGAGAAGCGTAGGGTTGCATTCACAAGTGGATTTGTATTTCTTTCTTGTTGCGAGGGGGAGGGAATACGTGCTCAGATGTGTTAGAGGAACAATTCTGATTCAGTAGGAAGGGCAGGCACAGGGCTTGACTGTGGCAGGAATGTAGTTATTCCACGTCAACATGATTTGGAAAGAACCAACTATTTAACGCAACATTGACCATGAGTCTGGTTCATTGAAATAGATGGGTTTTGTGTTTAAAGTCTGTTAAAAGACCAGAACAGCAGTTCTACTAAAGAAAGTTGCAGACTGTTCTTATTCTTTTTCATGCTTCCTTTGGTCCTTGAAATCTTTACAGAACATATTTTAGATTAATCAGAGCCTGCTTTGTCTTCGTGTTTTCCTGTGCATTTTGGTCCTGTCTCTTGGTCTCAAATAAGTGGTTGAACACCACATAATGGTCTGACAATGCAACTGAATGGAAGTAAAATGTTACGTATGCTTTTCTCCCTTTCCGGTATTAAATAATCAGCATTTGGATGTAAGGTGGATTTTTAGGAGCCTAGGCTGACCATAATCCTTTCTCTCTAAAAGGCCAAATAAATACATATATGTTTTTGTAAAAGTTAAAGACAAGATTTGGAGTTGAAATGGGTCATTCTGTTAAATTTCTAGTCAGTACAGTATGTTTCATCCACTTTGCAAGATTCTGTTAGTCTGAGAGAAATTTCTTGTATACCATGTAGCAGCTTCGTTGTAGCTACAGGATCTGATGATATAAATACAGACAAGGGCTGTCGAAAGAGGTAGTATATTTAAATTGACCTCTTTGTTTAGCCGGAGAGCAACCCAATACTGTGGCTTAAGGAAAGCACACTATGTTGGAAAACACCATCCCATCCCCTCTCGGCTGCTTTAATGAAGATACCAGCCCAAGCTACAAACACCCTTTTCTTAAGTGAGACAGTTATTGGTAGAATCCAGACTTTCAAGGAACTAGAAAACTGCAAAATCAGAATTGGCAGAGGATTTGGATAAACAGTTTTTCACTGAAAATCTATGGAAAATGTGATTGCTGGGCTGTTTGCAATGCAGTGTTTGATGTAATTCTTGTGGGGAGAAGACTTGGTCCCATGGAGGTTTGAACCTGCGATTCAGTTTGATTTCAGGGTCTAGGCTCTAGTTCATCAAAGAAACTTCAGAATTTAGTTCCTTTGATGTGAGAGTTTTAAATTCATGCTAAAGTAAAGCTACTGCTTATGTGCTTCTCTGAACTGGCATACTAGGTAGGGGCTAAAAAATATTAATTTTCCAGACCAAGTTGCACTGTGTGTTGTCCTGGCCATCTTGCAGTTTTCCCCTTGCAGCTAAACTAGTTAATGGAAACAGTTTCTAGAAGCTTAATCATGTAAGCTAATTTAAGGCATAGTAAACACCATAACTAGATTAAGATTTCAATCAAGTAAATACAGAAGGTTTCTACAAAGGCAGACTGTTTTAGTATTGGAGAGGTTTTTTGCCTCACCCGTAAAGAGCAGTAACTCTCAGCATAGACAATGAATTTTTCCCTCAGGCTAATTCTGATACTTCCCTCCTGGATCAGCTGACTGAGGACACTACAGAACCAAACACTCCGTTGTAAATGTATCATCCCCAAGGCTCACTCAGAAATCTGTTGATCTGGGAAATAGCTGCCCCCTAAGTATATCTACCTTCACAAGTGCTTTTAGTCTAGCTCTCAGTAGGACTAATGGCAAATGTAATTAATAAAAAGGGTGGCTTTTTGCTTCTTGCTAAACTGGATGAGTTCAGCTGGCACTCCCTGATGGAGATTCTCTCTGTCACTTGCCAGTGACCAAGAAAACTCAGAAACATCATCCATGAGATGGCTTGTGCTCTACCTTGAATGAAAGGTCCTGAGCTTGTCTTTCCATAAGGTGTTCCCTAAGGATTCAATCTGAAATGTGTGATTCGACAAGCTAAATAGAGCCAAATAAGCGTGCTCCTTTCCACTGTATTAACTCAGTGCCATTTTCTTCTTATTAAAGAAATAGTTAGAAATAAAGGCTGGGGTTTGGTAACTGCCATCCAAAGTAATACTAGTGCACTTATTGTGGCACCAGGACATCATACCATGATAAAGCTTTTATTTCAATGCGGAGTAATTATTTGGCTTTGGTGATAAATTCCTTGTAGCTGGATATCCATTTTCATATGCTAACAGATGTTTGTCCTGTTCAATAGCAATTTGTTCTGAAACTGCTTGCCTGCCTGCTGGGCTAGCTACATGAATTCAATGCAGACTCCGTTTTTTTGCACCTAAAAATTATGATTTGGAAAACCAGTTTGCAAAATCTAAAGCATTCAAAATGGTCTGTGCAGTTTTACAGGAGAAGCCAAGGGACTTGGGAAAGCTAGACTTTGCTTTGTATGCTACAATATATTTTAGTCAGATTATTAAAGCCTGCATCCGTCTCAGCGTATTCTGGATAACTTCAGTATTACACAAATAAACTAAATGCATGGCCTGGCAAATAATCAGATCAGTTCACCCATGACAACAGCTCAATGTTGGTTTTGTCACTTAAAATAATGTTCCTTGCTTTCATGTGCTTCCTCATGTTGACAGCTGCAAGTTCTAACAGTCTCTCTGCACCAGCAGAGCTCCTGAGGTAACTGCTACTAACACTTGTGTATCAGCATGTTAATGCAGTGGCTGTTAGTGCTGATGTTCAGGAGATCTGGGCTCTCTGGTTCAATTCTTACCTCTTTCATTGGCTTGTACAGTAATTTGTGCGCTCAGCTCCCCTCTGCTTTCATTTATAAATTCAAAAAAACCCCCAGGTAACTAAAGGCAGCTAAAAAGAGGCAACTTAAGTTAGTTTTATAAGGTGGTTTGAGATCCTGGTGTTAGCATGCTGGTGTCTGCAGCTGGTGCTTGTGCGGGGACAATGATCATGGTTCATACAGGCTTGGCTGTGACCAAGGGACCCACAGAAGAAAAATAAGGATATTGTGGGTTTGGTCTATGTAAAGATGTAGGTAGGAAATCTGATAGACTATAATCTATTGATTACAGAATCGGTATGAGAAACTTTTCTTCTTGAGTAGGAAGTCATTCTCTTGAGGTGAGACAGGTGAAAATAGCCAGGATTTGTTTCCTGATGCCAGTTGTACAGGTCAATGCTTTTCCCCATGCCTCCGCTTTCCCATCACCCTAAACCCCTGGCAGCCGCGTTAGGGCTTACTACAACGTTTACTTCCTTTACTTTCAAGCTTGTAGAAATAAATTTGTAAAATTAAGCCGGGCTTAACATTTCTACCTTTTGTGGCGGCAGCGTGGGTTTTTTTGTTTTGTTTTGTTGTTTTCTGTGGGTGCGGTGGTTTGTCTTTTTTTTTTTTTTTTTGCTTGTTTTTCTTCTTCTTCTCCTGCAGAACAGTTCGCAGCCCCCCAGCAGCGGGCAGGGAGCCCCAAGGCGGCGGGGCTGGGCTGGGCTGGGCTGGGACCCGCGGCTCCCGCACCTGCCCCCGGCTGCCCCGGGCCCGCCGCCCCCCTCACCGAGCCCGGGCGCCGGGGCGCGGCTGCACCGGGGCGATGGCTGGAGGGAGGAGGCGGTTCCTTCGCTCCCCGTCCCCGCTGAAGCTCAGCAGGACGCTCCGCACCTTGTCCCCCCTCCCACGGCCATCGCGGCGGCGGCTCAAGCAGCGTCCCCCGGGGAGCTGCGGCTCCGGGTAGGGACGAGCGAACCCGCCGCGGCTCCTCGGCCGGGGCTGCCCGCGATCAACAGGAAGCCCCTTGGCGGGGCCGGGCCGAGGCGGGGCCTGGCGGGGCCGCCCGCCCGCCCTCCCGCGCCGCGGAGCCGAGGGGCCGCACGGCTCGGCCCGGCCCGGCCCGCGGCGGCGGCCGCTGACAGGGCGGAGCGGCGGCGGCGTGTCCCGGCGAGGCGCCCGGGGAGGCACCGAGAATGAAATTGCTGTGGAAAGCTAAAATGGTAATGGGCGTCCCGTCCCCCCCCTTCCTCTCCCCTTCCCCTGCCCGCGGGGTGAGCGGGCGCGCCGGCCGCCGCTTCCCGGAGCCCCGCTGGGAACGCGCTGCCTCGTCGCTGCGCTCCCGAGAGATGCTTCTCTTCGGGAGAAACTGTGTGTGTGCGCCTGACAGCGAGGGGATGAAGAGGGTGCTCCGGAGGGGGAAGTTAGTTTACTCCTCGGAGAAATTCAGATGCGTGTTTTCTGTCCGCGTTTGCAGCAGCTTGTGCTCTTTTGTACGGTTAATAAGCTTGGAAATGAGGAGTCATTGCAGCACATGTTCGGTTAAAGTTTGGAAGACGTTGCACTTTTTTTTTTTTTTTTCATCCGCTTTCTATTATTTGTGAGTTTTAAAGCCTCGACTCTGTAAAGTTTTTTTGTAGCTTGAAATAATAGGTTTTGGAAAAGCAAACCACAAGCGCTTTAGATCCCTCCTGTCAAAAGAAATAAAGGGTTGCTGTATTTCAAATGCTTGTTAGCTTCAAAGTTTGAAGGCTGCTTGCCTAAGTAGTTCAACAGTTTTAAAAAGTGCAATTCCTTCCATAAATGAAAGGCCAAAGAGATTAATTGCTTTAGAAAAGGGTGGAAAGGGAATGAGAGGGAAGACAAGACTGCTAATCAAAACCAAACTATTGCCTTAGAAAAGAGTTTATACAACTATTTAAAATATGTGCTAGTCTAGGAAAAATAGTTAAATGGAAAGTCAGGGTATCTCGCTACCGCAGGAAAGGACAGCGTGCCAAAAATATCTGCAGTGTTCCCTCAATCTGAAAGTATTCTGTATTGCTTTGATTGTTGTATTTACTTTGTGCAGCCCATCTTCTGCATGAAGCAGTAGAGCACCTGGCATAGATTGTGGTTAGCAGAAGAGGGAAAATATTGCTTTCTCTCTTACTTTTTTTTATCTTTGCCCTTTTCCTGGCAGAGCACAATTCAGGATGGGGGTGAAGAAGTAGAAGAAGGAGCTGTTTACCATGTCACCCTGAAAAGAGTGCAGATCCAGCAGGCTGCCAACAAAGGAGCAAGATGGCTTGGGGTGAGTAAAGCTGGCGCGGTGGCATTTTGGATGGCTGCTCATGGACTTTGGAGCCTGTTCCAGGGAGCTGAATTCCACACGGATCGTTATGATATTAACTTTTAGCACTGACTGCTCCCACTACTAAAAAAAAACCCCAAACCAACAAAACACTGAAGTTGTGTGTCTGGATCATCTGAAATGACTCTCTCCTTGTGTTGACTCTTCTCTTTTCTTGACGCGTGAAAAAGATTTGACCAGTAGTGGCTGTGGGTCAGAGGGTACTTAGTGCAGAAATAAGGGTTTAGCTCATGACCTGAGAAGTTGAACATTTGTCAGGTATTTTGGACTGACTGTGGCTCATTTCTGCTGTTAGGAACCTGTCTCAGGTCTCCCATACAAATAGTCTTGGTGTTTTGACTAATAAAGGTCTCTGAAAAGTCAGCAGAAACTTCTTCAAAACTTAAGTGAATACAGGTTTGGGTCTTATTTTCATATTGCTTTCTCAGCTAGCTGAGAAATTAGTTGGCTGCCTTTCTGCAAGAATTACAGCTCTGTGCTGTTTTTCAGAGGTATTTCCAAGCACGAAGGCTTTAGGGGTAAGTGCAATGAGCTGAAATGCACAGGCACTCAGTTTGGCAGCTGCTGCTGCATGCACCGTTGTCAGGCCAAGTCCCCAGCTGATTAAAGTGTCCTCACTTCATTGCAGTCAGTGCAGCTGTGGCAGTTGGAGCCAGATGGTCAGGAGGTGGGTAGAACTTTCATGTTGTGATGTTTCTACATTTTTTTCGGGATCAAAGGCAATAACATAAGAACTTGCTTTGATGTAGTGTCCAGGTTGGTATTGTAAAGACTTAAAACTGCCCTGAGATTTATATCGAATAATTTTCTTGTGAAATTCTATGACATAAAGCAATGCAGCAGTGCTGAAACCACCACCAAAAAAAAAGGCAAATTTATCCTGCATACAGATAGTGCTTAGAATCTCCCCTTCCTGTCTTTCCAAGAAGTACATAGAGTTCTAATCAGAACAGATAATTTCAAATCTGCTTCGAGTGGCAGATTTCCCATCTCTGCCTCCTGTTTTTACCAGGAAAAATATTAGAAAGCATTTTCGATCTCCTGTACATTTCCCAGCTGATGGTTTTGTGTAAGAGGTGGGGAGCATTTTGAGCATGTCTGTGCCCCTTAAATCTACTTTAGAAAAGTAGATTTTTTTTTTTCTCCCTGTTTCAGGGGTGTTGTTCCTTGTATGTAGGAGTTTGCCGGGTCTTGGTCATATTCTCAAGGGAAGAGTGTGTGTGTGTTCCTGAGATCATCCCCGCAGCTGATGGTGCCGATCTTAATAGGAGGACAAGGGACTGCAAGGTCAGGGAAGTGACTTTGAGCTTTCTGGGGCTGGTGTTGGTGTTTTCAGGTCAGGATGGAGCCATCTGGGGGGGAAGGAGGCAATGTGTCACGAGTCTGCACCTGTTCCGGGCATCAATTGGTGGTGACTTCAGCTTCCAGGCTGGCATCTTTCGTGAGCAAAAAATCTCATGCATATTAATAATTTTAAAATATTTTTAAACGTATGGGCTGTTTGTTTTCCGTAAGCTCTTCAGAGCGTAAAATATTTTAGGCTCTTTTTGTGATCTTGTTTTATTAATGGCTTCACTGTTGTCCTAAAGTCAATAAATAGCCTCTAACCCAGAACATTATTTGTGAACAGCCATCCCTGCCCCCAGCTGTTTTGCTTTGAAAAGCCTAATTGTCTCTTTTATAATTGTCATGAGGTGACTTTTTTTCTTTAATCTGGAGCTTATAGGGGTTTATGATGTTAATGTTCTTTCTGTGCTTTGAAATTCATAAGCACTAAACTAATAAGCTGTTGAATTTCTCAAAGTTGGTCTTCATTTTGTTGCTGGTGTTATAATTCAGGCTTTGGTTGAAGACACAAGGTCAACTGAAGAGTGTGAGAACAACTTATTTGCACATTAGCAAGTATTGAGGCTTCCTTGTCACAAATACAGTAACTCTGTTACTGATTGTATGTCTGGATTTCCTTTTTAAAAAGTTTCTTTTCCAGTGTCAGTTTGTGTCCTGTAAAGCTCCACTTGGCAGTTTGACCTTCTCTGGGGCACTGAGCTGCAGCTGGTTGGTTGGTGCAGGTCAAGGTCCTTCTGGCTTGAGAGGCCCAAGTGTTTTAAAACATGGGTGTTGGATGTGGCTGTTCAATGTTGTGTGATATCGGAGCAGGGGCTTGGTCCAGCGGTTCCGCAGTGGTTCGTTCTTAGCGATGCTGCATTTGTAGAGTGATTTGGAGGCTTTTCAGCTGAAAAGCGTTAGATGGTAAATTATTGGGTGTGTCTGAGAGAAATGCAGCTCTAACTGAAAATTTCATAGAACCCGTGTTGAAAGGGATGTAAAATAAAAGCTTTTGTTCATTTTGAGTGAGTTGGGCTTTATTACCAATTCCTTTATGTACTGAGAAGCTTGAAATCTTGCTTAGTAACTTCTTGTAGAGGTACCAGTAAGTGAAGGAACTTAGATCTTTTATGCTTCAAGAAGTCTAATAAACCTTTCTTAAAATTCCTGATTCTAAGAAAGCATCCAGGGTTCCTTGAATGGTTGACCCTGTTATGAGAGAATGGTCAGTTTAAAAGCCAACCATAAGATTACAGCTTAGGCACTGGAAACACTTGCCTGTTTAAATAAGAAATGTCTGTCTTGTGTTTCAAACTTTGACAATTAATAAAAGCAAAAGACAAACAGGCTGTGACTGATGCAGTCATCAGCACTTCTTAAATTTCAAGTGTGAAGCTTTCGTAGAAACAGCAAATTTCTTAGCTTTAAATTTAATATTAGACATCAAAGGATGGCAATCATAGCTGTTGTTTTTGTCACTAAATATTGACTGAAGCTTTAGACTTTAGTCGCTACAGTATTATGAAATATTAAAAGCCGTGATTGTAGCTCATTATTGTGATAGATGCTGCACAAAAGCACTGTCCTGTCTGAAAAGAACTTGCAGACTGAATATCAAACTCCGCTTGTCTATACCCATGTTGTCTCAGCTGCTGGTTGGTATCTGAGGCAGTGGTATCAATTTGGCAACAATCTGATGTTTCTGCAGTTATTTGTAGACATCAAGGCAATGGAGAGTCTTAACAAAACTTCCAAAGGCAAATG